>NW_026893742.1:0-300000 GCF_032452875.1 Bos javanicus | reverse complement strand
GGCATGGAACTCCGCTTGCCTCTCGAGGTGTTCCCGGGGAGACAGGCCACTTGTCGAGCGGTATTTGGAACCTGGGGGTCTTTTCCCGACGATGCACGGGCGAGTCACTGCCCCTTCGTGTTGACTTCATTCACAGGGTGGAGTTCGAAGAGGTGTCCGGGCATCGGGTTCTTATCAAGAGGGGACCGGGAAATCGGGGTCCTTCGGAATGTGGAACCACCCACGAGGCCACGTCTGGAATGTCGTCGTGAGACCGGCCTCATCCTGAGGTGCGACCGGAAGGCCGGGAACCCCTTCCAGACAAAGCAGGGGAGTCGACCCTCCTGTCCAGATCAGGAGGGTAGAAGGGGCTCAGAGGAAGTGGTGCGGGAAAACCTCGGTGTTCCTCTCGAGGGAGACCGGGATGTCGGGGAACTTTGTGGGTCGCATCAAGGGTGCCAAGTACCGTTTCGACCTCCAATTCCTAACGTGGGACTTCTCCTGAGACGCTGTAGCGGGAAAGGGCTTCATCTTGCGATGACGGGGGAGCCACGTGGTTTTTCTCGAGTTGCAGCGGGATTCTCGAGTTACGACGGGGAATTCAGGATGCCTCTTGTGTTGGCCCAGGGAAGTCCAATCTTCCATTCGAGTTGCGAAGGAAAGCTGGGGATTGCTCTCGAGTGACTGCAGGGCCAATAGACCTCATCTAGGCTTGTGTCCAGAAGCCAATGTTCCTCTCCAGGGGCGACAGGGATCTCGGGGTTGCATTCCAGACGCACCCGGGGAGACAGGCATCCATCTCGAGTGGAAGCAAAGAACCCCGCTCTGCTCTCGAGTCGCGACGGGTATCTCTTGGAGCTCACTGGGTGGACTAAAGGGAGTCAAGCCTCCTGAGGCGTTTGGAGAGAGGTCGCGAGACTGGTCTCTAGGCCATGCAGGAGACGAAGGCCCTCATCTCGCGATGACGGGGGAGGCTCGGGGTTGTTCTCGAGCGGCGGCCCCAGTGTGCGGTTTCTCACGAGGTACGACGGCGAGGTCAGTGAGCCTCTCGTGGGGCGGCAGGGAAGTCGGGTCTCCATGCGAGTGGCGAGGGGGAGCGCGTCATTGCTCTCGAGCCATGGTAGGGGAATCTGGCCTCGAGACGTGTTGAAGAAGGTCTCTCGAGGTCTTTCTCGGGTTGAGGCAGGACACCCTGGGGTCCCTCGACTTGTGCAGGTGACCTCAGGGGGCTTCTCATGGTGGCTCTGAGAAGTCAGGGAAACTGGAGGTGGGAGGGGCCTCTCGGCACTCCACTGGGTTTGGTGCATTGGAAGAGGGCCTCATCTCCAGTTGAGGCAGGAACCTCAGGGTTCCTCTGATTTCAGACTCCGACCGCAAGGTCCCTGCAGACTTGGGACAGGAGAGTCAGGCCTCGTCTTGGGTTGAGGCATGGAACTCCGCTTGCCTCTCGAGGTGTTCCCGGGGAGACAGGCCACTTGTCGAGCTGTATTTGGAACCTGGGGTCTTTTCCCGACGATGCACGGGCGAGTCACTGCCCCTTCGTGTTGACTTCATTCACAGGGTGGAGTTCGAAGAGGTGTCCGGGCATCGGGTTCTTATCAAGAGGGGACCGGGAAATCGGGGTCCTTCGGAATGTGGAACCACCCACGAGGCCACGTCTGGAATGTCGTCGTGAGACCGGCCTCATCCTGAGGTGCGACCGGAAGGCCGGGAACCCCTTCCAGACAAAGCAGGGGAGTCGACCCTCCTGTCCAGATCAGGAGGGTAGAAGAGGCTCAGAGGAAGTGTTGCCAGAAAACTCGGTGTTCCTCTCGAGGGAGACCGGGATGTCGGGGCACTTTGTGGGTCGCATCAAGGGTGCCAAGTACCGTTTCGAACTCCAATTCCTAACGTGGGACTTCTCCTGAGACGCTGTAGCGGGACAGGGCTTCATCTTGCGATGACGGGGGAACCACGTGGTTTTTCTCGAGTGTAGCGGGATTCTCGAGTTACGACGGGGAATTCAGGATGCCTCTTGTGTTGGCCCAGGGAAGTCCAATCTTCCATTCGAGTTGCGAAGGAAAGCTGGGGATTGCTCTCGAGTGACTGCAGGGCCAATAGACCTCATCTAGGCTTGTGTCCAGAAGCCAGTGTTCCTCTCCAGGGGCGACAGGGATCTCGGGGTTGCATTCCAGACACACCCGGGGAGACAGGCATCATCTCGAGTGGAAGCAAAGAACCCCGCTCTGCTCTCGAGTCGCGACGGGTATCTCTTGGAGCTCACTGGGTGGACTAAAGGGAGTCAAGCCTCCTGAGGCGTTTGGAGAGAGGTCGCGAGATTGGTCTCTAGGCCATGCAGGAGACGAAGGCCCTCATCTCGCGATGACGGGGGAGTCTTGGGGTTGTTCTCGAGCGGCGGCCCCAGTGTGCGGTTTCTCACGAGGTACGACGGCGAGGTCAGTGAGCCTCTCGTGGGGCGCCAGGGAAGTCGGGTCTCCATGCGAGTGGCGAGGGCGAGCGCGTCATTGCTCTCGAGCCATGGTAGGGTGCCGGGGACCAGCCCCGGCTGATCCAGGGTATTCGAAGGAGAGACGGCGTAGGCGAAGATCAGGAAACCACTGCTTAATTAAATGTTAATTAAGGATATAAAGAGTAATAGAATGAGGATAGCTCAGTGAGGAAATTCAGTGGCGAAAAGAGGCTGAATAATTCAGCCAGAAGGTAAGAGAAAGAACGACATGGTGAGACCAAGTTTCGGTGAACAAGGCCCGCACTTTATTTTTCAAAGTAGTTTTTATACCTTAAGTTATGCATAGAGGATAATGGGGGAAGGGGTAGAGTCTTGCAGCAAACCAGGCTTTCTTCCTGCAAACTTATCATATGCAAAAGCTTAGGTGATTTGCATCATCTTCTGGCCCGGAGGCCTGTTAACATTTTAAGACCTTTTCTTCAGAAAACTTATTTTTCTCTAAAGGTGGTTGGTCAGGAGCCACCCTCCAAAAAAGCATTAGATAAAGTTGCATTCCTACAGAGCAAAGGTGTGGTGGGCTATAACAAGAAAAAGAATTAACTCAAGGGTCCCAGGTTACAAACATTAAAGCTACTACTTACACCAATTATATTAATCAATACACTGCCAGGGACACAGCAGGTAAGGGATATGGAAACTTAGCAGCAAACAATGGCCCAACAAGTGAAAAACCATTCACCAATACAATTTCTAATCAATCTTGTAACTACTCAAAAGAATTTGTGTTTAGACAGTTTAGAACATCTCCTGCCTCTCACAGTTGGGAGGCTCTGAACAATCACATGTGGCCGGAAAAACCTATTCAGGCAGGCTAGAGGATTTCCAAAGGAGTTTGTAGGTTAAACACTGTCACACCCAGGAATTATTAACTGGAACTGTAAGCTAACTCTTTTTCAGAGAGAGGTAGTGGGGCAGAGCCCCCGTAAAGTCAGAGGTTTAGGTGCAAGCACAAGCAGAAAGTAGGCAGACTCTGGTTTTGGGGGTATATGCTCGAGAATTTCCAGGGGGACTCCTGAAGCTCGATCCCGCCTTTGCGTATGCCGAGCCTCCTTCCTCATGACCTTTGTCATGGGCGGAGTTCCTCACTGGCTCCCAGCAGTGATAGAATTCCAGTGGAGCTATTCCAGATCCTGAAAGATGATGCTGTGGAAAGTGCTGCACTCAATATGCAATATGCAATATGCACTCAATATGCAATATGCCGGCTCACGGCAGTAGGGGAATCTGGCCTCGAGACGTGTTGAAGAAGGTCTCTCGAGGTCTTTCTCGGGTTGAGGCAGGACACCCTGGGGTCCCTCGACTTGTGCAGGTGACCTCAGGGGGCTTCTCATGGTGGCTCTGAGAAGTCAGGGAAACTGGAGGTGGGAGGGGCCTCTCGGCACTCCACTGGGTTTGGTGCATTGGAAGAGGGCCTCATCTCCAGTTGAGGCAGGAACCTCAGGGTTCCTCTGACTTCAGACTCCGACCGCAAGGTCCCTGCAGACTTGGGACAGGAGAGTCAGGCCTCGTCTTGGGTTGAGGCATGGAACTCCGCTTGCCTCTCGAGGTGTTCCCGGGGAGACAGGCCACTTGTCGAGCGGTATTTGGAACCTGGGGGTCTTTTCCCGACGATGCACGGGCGAGTCACTGCCCCTTCGTGTTGACTTCATTCACAGGGTGGAGTTCGAAGAGGTGTCCGGGCATCGGGTTCTTATCAAGAGGGGACCGGGAAATCGGGGTCCTTCGGAATGTGGAACCACCCACGAGGCCACGTCTGGAATGTCGTCGTGAGACCGGCCTCATCCTGAGGTGCGACCGGAAGGCCGGGAACCCCTTCCAGACAAAGCAGGGGAGTCGACCCTCCTGTCCAGATCAGGAGGGTAGAAGAGGCTCAGAGGAAGTGTTGCCAGAAAACCTCGGTGTTCCTCTCGAGGGAGACCGGGATGTCGGGGCACTTTGTGGGTCGCATCAAGGGTGCCAAGTACCGTTTCGAACTCCAATTCCTAACGTGGGACTTCTCCTGAGACGCTGTAGCGGCACAGGGCTTCATCTTGCGATGACGGGGGAACCACGTGGTTTTTCTCGAGGTGTAGCAGGATTCTCGAATTACGACGGGGAATTCAGGATGCCTCTTGTGTAGGCCCAGGGAAGTCCAATCTTCCATTCGAGTTGCGAAGGAAAGCTGGGGATTGCTCTCGAGTGACTGCAGGGCCAATAGACCTCATCTAGGCTTGTGTCCAGAAGCCAGTGTTCCTCTCCAGGGGCGACAGGGATCTCGGGGTTGCATTCCAGACACACCCGGGGAGACAGGCATCCATCTCGAGTGGAAGCAAAGAACCCCGCTCTGCTCTCGAGTCGCGACGGGTATCTCTTGGAGCTCACTGGGTGGACTAAAGGGAGTCAAGCCTCCTGAGGCGTTTGGAGAGAGGTCGCGAGATTGGTCTCTAGGCCATGCAGGAGACGAAGGCCCTCATCTCGCGATGACGGGGGAGTCTTGGGGTTGTTCTCGAGCGGCGGCCCCAGTGTGCGCTTTCTCACGAGGTACGACGGCGAGGTCAGTGAGCCTCTCGTGGGGCGCCAGGGAAGTCGGGTCTCCATGCGAGTGGCGAGGGCGAGCGCGTCATTGCTCTCGAGCCATGGTAGGGTGCCGGGGACCAGCCCCGGCTGATCCAGGGTATTCGAAGGAGAGACGGCGTAGGCGAAGATCAGGAAACCACTGCTTAATTAAATGTTAATTAAGGATATAAAGAGTAATAGAATGAGGATAGCTCAGTGAGGAAATTCAGTGGCGAAAAGAGGCTGAATAATTCAGCCAGAAGGTAAGAGAAAGAACGACATGGTGAGACCAAGTTTCGGTGAACAAGGCCCGCACTTTATTTTTCAAAGTAGTTTTTATACCTTAAGTTATGCATAGAGGATAATGGGGGAAGGGGTAGAGTCTTGCAGCAAACCAGGCTTTCTTCCTGCAAACTTATCATATGCAAAAGCTTAGGTGATTTGCATCATCTTCTGGCCCGGAGGCCTGTTAACATTTTAAGACCTTTTCTTCAGAAAACTTATTTTTCTCTAAAGGTGGTTGGTCAGGAGCCACCCTCCAAAAAAGCATTAGATAAAGTTGCATTCCTACAGAGCAAAGGTGTGGTGGGCTATAACAAGAAAAAGAATTAACTCAAGGGTCCCAGGTTACAAACATTAAAGCTACTACTTACACCAATTATATTAATCAATACACTGCCAGGGACACAGCAGGTAAGGGATATGGAAACTTAGCAGCAAACAATGGCCCAACAAGTGAAAAACCATTCACCAATACAATTTCTAATCAATCTTGTAACTACTCAAAAGAATTTGTGTTTAGACAGTTTAGAACATCTCCTGCCTCTCACAGTTGGGAGGCTCTGAACAATCACATGTGGCCGGAAAAACCTATTCAGGCAGGCTAGAGGATTTCCAAAGGAGTTTGTAGGTTAAACACTGTCACACCCAGGAATTATTAACTGGGACTGTAAGCTAACTCTTTTTCAGAGAGAGGTAGTGGGGCAGAGCCCCCCGTAAAGTCAGAGGTTTAGGTGCAAGCACAAGCAGAAAGTAGGCAGACTCTGGTTTGGGGGTATATGCTCGAGAATTTCCAGGGGGACTCCTGAAGCTCGATCCCGCCTTTGCGTATGCCGAGCCTCCTTCCTCATGACCTTTGTCATGGGCGGAGTTCCTCACTGGCTCCCAGCAGTGATAGAATTCCAGTGGAGCTATTCCAGATCCTGAAAGATGATGCTGTGGAAAGTGCTGCACTCAATATGCAATATGCAATATGCACTCAATATGCAATATGCCGGCTCACGGCAGTAGGGGAATCTGGCCTCGAGACGTGTTGAAGAAGGTCTCTCGAGGTCTTTCTCGGGTTGAGGCAGGACACCCTGGGGTCCCTCGACTTGTGCAGGTGACCTCAGGGGGCTTCTCATGGTGGCTCTGAGAAGTCAGGGAAACTGGAGGTGGGAGGGGCCTCTCGGCACTCCACTGGGTTTGGTGCATTGGAAGAGGGCCTCATCTCCAGTTGAGGCAGGAACCTCAGGGTTCCTCTGACTTCAGACTCCGACCGCAAGGTCCCTGCAGACTTGGGACAGGAGAGTCAGGCCTCGTCTTGGGTTGAGGCATGGAACTCCGCTTGCCTCTCGAGGTGTTCCCGGGGAGACAGGCCACTTGTCGAGCGGTATTTGGAACCTGGGGGTCTTTTCCCGACGATGCACGGGCGAGTCACTGCCCCTTCGTGTTGACTTCATTCACAGGGTGGAGTTCGAAGAGGTGTCCGGGCATCGGGTTCTTATCAAGAGGGGACCGGGAAATCGGGGTCCTTCGGAATGTGGAACCACCCACGAGGCCACGTCTGGAATGTCGTCGTGAGACCGGCCTCATCCTGAGGTGCGACCGGAAGGCCGGGAACCCCTTCCAGACAAAGCAGGGGAGTCGACCCTCCTGTCCAGATCAGGAGGGTAGAAGGGGCTCAGAGGAAGTGGTGCGGGAAAACCTCGGTGTTCCTCTCGAGGGAGACCGGGATGTCGGGGCACTTTGTGGGTCGCATCAAGGGTGCCAAGTACCGTTTCGACCTCCAATACCTAACGTGGGACTTCTCCTGAGACACTGTAGCGGGAAAGGGCTTCATCTTGCGATGACGGGGGAGCCACGTGGATTTTCTCGAGTTGCAGCGGGATTCTCGAGTTACGACGGGGAATTCAGGATGCCTCTTGTGTTGGCCCAGGGAAGTCCAATCTTCCATTCGAGTTGCGAAGGAAAGCTGGGGATTGCTCTCGAGTGACTGCAGGGCCAATAGAACTCATCTAGGCTTGTGTCCAGAAGCCAATGTTCCTCTCCAGGGGCGAAAGGGATCTCGGGGTTGCATTCCAGACGCACCCGGGGAGACAGGCATCCATCTCGAGTGGAAGCAAAGAACCCCGCTCTGCTCTTGAGTCGCGACGGGTATCTCTTGGAGCTCACTGGGTGGACTAAAGGGAGTCAAGCCTCCTGAGGCGTTTGGAGAGAGGTCGAGAGACTGGTCTCTAGGCCATACAGGAGACGAAGGCCCTCAAGTCGCGATGACGGGGGAGGCTCGGGGTTGTTCTCGAGCGGCGGCCCCAGTGTGCGGTTTCTCGCGAGGTACGACGGCGAGGTCAGTGAGCCTCTCGTGGGGCGGCAAGGAAGTCGGGTCTCCATGCGAATGGCGAGGGGGAGCGCGTCTTTGCTCTCAAGTCATAGTAGGGGAATCTGGCCTCGAGACGTGTTGAAGAAGGTCTCTCGAGGTCTTTCTCGGGTTGAGGCAGGACACCCTGGGGTCCCTCGACTTGTGCAGGTGACCTCAGGGGGCTTCTCATGGTGGCTCTGAGAAGTCAGGGAAACTGGAGGTGGGAGGGGCCTCTCGGCACTCCACTGGGTTTGGTGCATTGGAAGAGGGCCTCATCTCCAGTTGAGGCAGGAACCTCAGGGTTCCTCTGACTTCAGACTCCGACCGCAAGGTCCCTGCAGACTTGGGACAGGAGAGTCAGGCCTCGTCTTGGGTTGAGGCATGGAACTCCGCTTGCCTCTCGAGGTGTTCCCGGGGAGACAGGCCACTTGTCGAGCGGTATTTGGAACCTGGGGGTCTTTTCCCGACGATGCACGGGCGAGTCACTGCCCCTTCGTGTTGACTTCATTCACAGGGTGGAGTTCGAAGAGGTGTCCGGGCATCGGGTTCTTATCAAGAGGGGACCGGGAAATCGGGGTCCTTCGGAATGTGGAACCACCCACGAGGCCACGTCTGGAATGTCGTCGTGAGACCGGCCTCATCCTGAGGTGCGACCGGAAGGCCGGGAACCCCTTCCAGACAAAGCAGGGGAGTCGACCCTCCTGTCCAGATCAGGAGGGTAGAAGAGGCTCAGAGGAAGTGTTGCCAGAAAACTTCGGTGTTCCTCTCGAGGGAGACCGGGATGTCGGGGCACTTTGTGGGTCGCATCAAGGGTGACAAGTACCGTTTCGAACTCCAATTCCTAAAGTGGGACTTCTCCTGAGACGCTGTAGCGGCACAGGGCTACATCTTGCGATGACGGGGGAACCACGTGGTTTTTCTCGAGGTGTAGCAGGATTCTCGAATTACGACGGGGAATTCAGGATGCTTCTTGTGTAGGCCCAGGGAAGTCCAATCTTCCATTCGAGTTGCGAAGGAAAGCTGGGGATTTCTCTCGAGTGACTGCAGGGCCAATAGACCTCATCTAGGCTTGTGTCCAGAAGCCAGTGTTCCTCTCCAGGGGCGACAGGGATCTCGGGGTTGCATTCCAGACACACCCGGGGAGACAGGCATCCATCTCGAGTGGAAGCAAAGAACCCCGCTCTGCTCTCGAGTCGCGACGGGTATCTCTTGGAGCTCACTGGGTGGACTAAAGGGAGTCAAGCCTCCTGAGGCGTTTGGAGAGAGGTCGCGAGATTGGTCTCTAGGCCATGCAGGAGACGAAGGCCCTCATCTCGCGATGACGGGGGAGTCTTGGGGTTGTTCTCGAGCGGCGGCCCCAGTGTGCGCTTTCTCACGAGGTACGACGGCGAGGTCAGTGAGCCTCTCGTGGGGCGCCAGGGAAGTCGGGTCTCCATGCGAGTGGCGAGGGCGAGCGCGTCATTGCTCTCGAGCCATGGTAGGGTGCCGGGGACCAGCCCCGGCTGATCCAGGGTATTCGAAGGAGAGACGGCGTAGGCGAAGATCAGGAAACCACTGCTTAATTAAATGTTAATTAAGGATATAAAGAGTAATAGAATGAGGATAGCTCAGTGAGGAAATTCAGTGGCGAAAAGAGGCTGAATAATTCAGCCAGAAGGTAAGAGAAAGAACGACATGGTGAGACCAAGTTTCGGTGAACAAGGCCCGCACTTTATTTTTCAAAGTAGTTTTTATACCTTAAGTTATGCATAGAGGATAATGGGGGAAGGGGTAGAGTCTTGCAGCAAACCAGGCTTTCTTCCTGCAAACTTATCATATGCAAAAGCTTAGGTGATTTGCATCATCTTCTGGCCCGGAGGCCTGTTAACATTTTAAGACCTTTTCTTCAGAAAACTTATTTTTCTCTAAAGGTGGTTGGTCAGGAGCCACCCTCCAAAAAAGCATTAGATAAAGTTGCATTCCTACAGAGCAAAGGTGTGGTGGGCTATAACAAGAAAAAGAATTAACTCAAGGGTCCCAGGTTACAAACATTAAAGCTACTACTTACACCAATTATATTAATCAATACACTGCCAGGGACACAGCAGGTAAGGGATATGGAAACTTAGCAGCAAACAATGGCCCAACAAGTGAAAAACCATTCACCAATACAATTTCTAATCAATCTTGTAACTACTCAAAAGAATTTGTGTTTAGACAGTTTAGAACATCTCCTGCCTCTCACAGTTGGGAGGCTCTGAACAATCACATGTGGCCGGAAAAACCTATTCAGGCAGGCTAGAGGATTTCCAAAGGAGTTTGTAGGTTAAACACTGTCACACCCAGGAATTATTAACTGGAACTGTAAGCTAACTCTTTTTCAGAGAGAGGTAGTGGGGCAGAGCCCCCGTAAAGTCAGAGGTTTAGGTGCAAGCACAAGCAGAAAGTAGGCAGACTCTGGTTTTGGGGGTATATGCTCGAGAATTTCCAGGGGGACTCCTGAAGCTCGATCCCGCCTTTGCGTATGCCGAGCCTCCTTCCTCATGACCTTTGTCATGGGCGGAGTTCCTCACTGGCTCCCAGCAGTGATAGAATTCCAGTGGAGCTATTCCAGATCCTGAAAGATGATGCTGTGGAAAGTGCTGCACTCAATATGCAATATGCAATATGCACTCAATATGCAATATGCCGGCTCACGGCAGTAGGGGAATCTGGCCTCGAGACGTGTTGAAGAAGGTCTCTCGAGGTCTTTCTCGGGTTGAGGCAGGACACCCTGGGGTCCCTCGACTTGTGCAGGTGACCTCAGGGGGCTTCTCATGGTGGCTCTGAGAAGTCAGGGAAACTGGAGGTGGGAGGGGCCTCTCGGCACTCCACTGGGTTTGGTGCATTGGAAGAGGGCCTCATCTCCAGTTGAGGCAGGAACCTCAGGGTTCCTCTGACTTCAGACTCCGACCGCAAGGTCCCTGCAGACTTGGGACAGGAGAGTCAGGCCTCGTCTTGGGTTGAGGCATGGAACTCCGCTTGCCTCTCGAGGTGTTCCCGGGGAGACAGGCCACTTGTCGAGCGGTATTTGGAACCTGGGGGTCTTTTCCCGACGATGCACGGGCGAGTCACTGCCCCTTCGTGTTGACTTCATTCACAGGGTGGAGTTCGAAGAGGTGTCCGGGCATCGGGTTCTTATCAAGAGGGGACCGGGAAATCGGGGTCCTTCGGAATGTGGAACCACCCACGAGGCCACGTCTGGAATGTCGTCGTGAGACCGGCCTCATCCTGAGGTGCGACCGGAAGGCCGGGAACCCCTTCCAGACAAAGCAGGGGAGTCGACCCTCCTGTCCAGATCAGGAGGGTAGAAGAGGCTCAGAGGAAGTGTTGCCAGAAAACCTCGGTGTTCCTCTCGAGGGAGACCGGGATGTCGGGGCACTTTGTGGGTCGCATCAAGGGTGCCAAGTACCGTTTCGAACTCCAATTCCTAACGTGGGACTTCTCCTGAGACGCTGTAGCGGCACAGGGCTTCATCTTGCGATGACGGGGGAACCACGTGGTTTTTCTCGAGGTGTAGCAGGATTCTCGAGTTACGACGGGGAATTCAGGATGCTTCTTGTGTAGGCCCAGGGAAGTCCAATCTTCCATTCGAGTTGCGAAGGAAAGCTGGGGATTGCTCTCGAGTGACTGCAGGGCCAATAGACCTCATCTAGGCTTGTGTCCAGAAGCCAGTGTTCCTCTCCAGGGGCGACAGGGATCTCGGGGTTGCATTCCAGACACACCCGGGGAGACAGGCATCCATCTCGAGTGGAAGCAAAGAACCCCGCTCTGCTCTCGAGTCGCGACGGGTATCTCTTGGAGCTCACTGGGTGGACTAAAGGGAGTCAAGCCTCCTGAGGCGTTTGGAGAGAGGTCGCGAGATTGGTCTCTAGGCCATGCAGGAGACGAAGGCCCTCATCTCGCGATGACGGGGGAGTCTTGGGGTTGTTCTCGAGCGGCGGCCCCAGTGTGCGCTTTCTCACGAGGTACGACGGCGAGGTCAGTGAGCCTCTCGTGGGGCGCCAGGGAAGTCGGGTCTCCATGCGAGTGGCGAGGGCGAGCGCGTCATTGCTCTCGAGCCATGGTAGGGTGCCGGGGACCAGCCCCGGCTGATCCAGGGTATTCGAAGGAGAGACGGCGTAGGCGAAGATCAGGAAACCACTGCTTAATTAAATGTTAATTAAGGATATAAAGAGTAATAGAATGAGGATAGCTCAGTGAGGAAATTCAGTGGCGAAAAGAGGCTGAATAATTCAGCCAGAAGGTAAGAGAAAGAACGACATGGTGAGACCAAGTTTCGGTGAACAAGGCCCGCACTTTATTTTTCAAAGTAGTTTTTATACCTTAAGTTATGCATAGAGGATAATGGGGGAAGGGGTAGAGTCTTGCAGCAAACCAGGCTTTCTTCCTGCAAACTTATCATATGCAAAAGCTTAGGTGATTTGCATCATCTTCTGGCCCGGAGGCCTGTTAACATTTTAAGACCTTTTCTTCAGAAAACTTATTTTTCTCTAAAGGTGGTTGGTCAGGAGCCACCCTCCAAAAAAGCATTAGATAAAGTTGCATTCCTACAGAGCAAAGGTGTGGTGGGCTATAACAAGAAAAAGAATTAACTCAAGGGTCCCAGGTTACAAACATTAAAGCTACTACTTACACCAATTATATTAATCAATACACTGCCAGGGACACAGCAGGTAAGGGATATGGAAACTTAGCAGCAAACAATGGCCCAACAAGTGAAAAACCATTCACCAATACAATTTCTAATCAATCTTGTAACTACTCAAAAGAATTTGTGTTTAGACAGTTTAGAACATCTCCTGCCTCTCACAGTTGGGAGGCTCTGAACAATCACATGTGGCCGGAAAAACCTATTCAGGCAGGCTAG
This sequence comes from Bos javanicus, assembly GCF_032452875.1. Classification (NCBI taxonomy): domain Eukaryota; kingdom Metazoa; phylum Chordata; class Mammalia; order Artiodactyla; family Bovidae; genus Bos; species Bos javanicus. The sequence continues at coordinate 287,472 of NW_026893742.1, read as the reverse complement.
AGGATTTCCAAAGGAGTTTGTAGGTTAAACACTGTCACACCCAGGAATTATTAACTGGAACTGTAAGCTAACTCTTTTTCAGAGAGAGGTAGTGGGGCAGAGCCCCCGTAAAGTCAGAGGTTTAGGTGCAAGCACAAGCAGAAAGTAGGCAGACTCTGGTTTTGGGGGTATATGCTCGAGAATTTCCAGGGGGACTCCTGAAGCTCGATCCCGCCTTTGCGTATGCCGAGCCTCCTTCCTCATGACCTTTGTCATGGGCGGAGTTCCTCACTGGCTCCCAGCAGTGATAGAATTCCAGTGGAGCTATTCCAGATCCTGAAAGATGATGCTGTGGAAAGTGCTGCACTCAATATGCAATATGCAATATGCACTCAATATGCAATATGCCGGCTCACGGCAGTAGGGGAATCTGGCCTCGAGACGTGTTGAAGAAGGTCTCTCGAGGTCTTTCTCGGGTTGAGGCAGGACACCCTGGGGTCCCTCGACTTGTGCAGGTGACCTCAGGGGGCTTCTCATGGTGGCTCTGAGAAGTCAGGGAAACTGGAGGTGGGAGGGGCCTCTCGGCACTCCACTGGGTTTGGTGCATTGGAAGAGGGCCTCATCTCCAGTTGAGGCAGGAACCTCAGGGTTCCTCTGACTTCAGACTCCGACCGCAAGGTCCCTGCAGACTTGGGACAGGAGAGTCAGGCCTCGTCTTGGGTTGAGGCATGGAACTCCGCTTGCCTCTCGAGGTGTTCCCGGGGAGACAGGCCACTTGTCGAGCGGTATTTGGAACCTGGGGGTCTTTTCCCGACGATGCACGGGCGAGTCACTGCCCCTTCGTGTTGACTTCATTCACAGGGTGGAGTTCGAAGAGGTGTCCGGGCATCGGGTTCTTATCAAGAGGGGACCGGGAAATCGGGGTCCTTCGGAATGTGGAACCACCCACGAGGCCACGTCTGGAATGTCGTCGTGAGACCGGCCTCATCCTGAGGTGCGACCGGAAGGCCGGGAACCCCTTCCAGACAAAGCAGGGGAGTCGACCCTCCTGTCCAGATCAGGAGGGTAGAAGGGGCTCAGAGGAAGTGGTGCGGGAAAACCTCGGTGTTCCTCTCGAGGGAGACCGGGATGTCGGGGCACTTTGTGGGTCGCATCAAGGGTGCCAAGTACCGTTTCGACCTCCAATTCCTAACGTGGGACTTCTCCTGAGACGCTGTAGCGGGAAAGGGCTTCATCTTGCGATGACGGGGGAGCCACGTGGTTTTTCTCGAGTTGCAGCGGGATTCTCGAGTTACGACGGGGAATTCAGGATGCCTCTTGTGTTGGCCCAGGGAAGTCCAATCTTCCATTCGAGTTGCGAAGGAAAGCTGGGGATTGCTCTCGAGTGACTGCAGGGCCAATAGACCTCATCTAGGCTTGTGTCCAGAAGCCAATGTTCCTCTCCAGGGGCGACAGGGATCTCGGGGTTGCATTCCAGACGCACCCGGGGAGACAGGCATCCATCTCGAGTGGGAGCAAAGAACCCCGCTCTGCTCTTGAGTCGCGACGGGTATCTCTTGGAGCTCACTGGGTGGACTAAAGGGAGTCAAGCCTCCTGAGGCGTTTGGAGAGAGGTCGAGATTGGTCTCTAGGCCATGCAGGAGACGAAGGCCCTCATCTCGCGATGACGGGGGAGGCTCGGGGTTGTTCTCGAGCGGCGGCCCCAGTGTGCGGTTTCTCACGAGGTACGACGGCGAGGTCAGTGAGCCTCTCGTGGGGCGGCAAGGAAGTCGGGTCTCCATGCGAATGGCGAGGGGGAGCGCGTCATTGCTCTCAAGTCATAGTAGGGGAATCTGGCCTCGAGACGTGTTGAAGAAGGTCTCTCGAGGTCTTTCTCGGGTTGAGGCAGGACACCCTGGGGTCCCTCGACTTGTGCAGGTGACCTCAGGGGGCTTCTCATGGTGGCTCTGAGAAGTCAGGGAAACTGGAGGTGGGAGGGGCCTCTCGGCACTCCACTGGGTTTGGTGCATTGGAAGAGGGCCTCATCTCCAGTTGAGGCAGGAACCTCAGGGTTCCTCTGACTTCAGACTCCGACCGCAAGGTCCCTGCAGACTTGGGACAGGAGAGTCAGGCCTCGTCTTGGGTTGAGGCATGGAACTCCGCTTGCCTCTCGAGGTGTTCCCGGGGAGACAGGCCACTTGTCGAGCGGTATTTGGAACCTGGGGTCTTTTCCCGACGATGCACGGGCGAGTCACTGCCCCTTCGTGTTGACTTCATTCACAGGGTGGAGTTCGAAGAGGTGTCCGGGCATCGGGTTCTTATCAAGAGGGGACCGGGAAATCGGGGTCCTTCGGAATGTGGAACCACCCACGAGGCCACGTCTGGAATGTCGTCGTGAGACCGGCCTCATCCTGAGGTGCGACCGGAAGGCCGGGAACCCCTTCCAGACAAAGCAGGGGAGTCGACCCTCCTGTCCAGATCAGGAGGGTAGAAGAGGCTCAGAGGAAGTGTTGCCAGAAAACTTCGGTGTTCCTCTCGAGGGAGACCGGGATGTCGGGGCACTTGTGGGTCGCATCAAGGGTGACAAGTACCGTTTCGAACTCCAATTCCTAAAGTGGGACTTCTCCTGAGACGCTGTAGCGGCACAGGGCTACATCTTGCGATGACGGGGGAACCACGTGGTTTTTCTCGAGGTGTAGCAGGATTCTCGAATTACGACGGGGAATTCAGGATGCTTCTTGTGTAGGCCCAGGGAAGTCCAATCTTCCATTCGAGTTGCGAAGGAAAGCTGGGGATTTCTCTCGAGTGACTGCAGGGCCAATAGACCTCATCTAGGCTTGTGTCCAGAAGCCAGTGTTCCTCTCCAGGGGCGACAGGGATCTCGGGGTTGCATTCCAGACACCCCGGGGAGACAGGCATCCATCTCGAGTGGAAGCAAAGAACCCCGCTCTGCTCTCGAGTCGCGACGGGTATCTCTTGGAGCTCACTGGGTGGACTAAGGGAGTCAAGCCTCCTGAGGCTTTTGGAGAGAGGTCGCGAGATTGGTCTCTAGGCCATGCAGGAGACGAAGGCCCTCATCTCGCGATGACGGGGGAGTCTTGGGGTTGTTCCCGAGCGGCGGCCCCAGTGTGCGCTTTCTCACGAGGTACGACGGCGAGGTCAGTGAGCCTCTCGTGGGGCGCCAGGGAAGTCGGGTCTCCATGCGAGTGGCGAGGGCGAGCGCGTCATTGCTCTCGAGCCATGGTAGGGTGCCGGGGACCAGCCCCGGCTGATCCAGGGTATTCGAAGGAGAGACGGCGTAGGCGAAGATCAGGAAACCACTGCTTAATTAAATGTTAATTAAGGATATAAAGAGTAATAGAATGAGGATAGCTCAGTGAGGAAATTCAGTGGCGAAAAGAGGCTGAATAATTCAGCCAGAAGGTAAGAGAAAGAACGACATGGTGAGACCAAGTTTCGGTGAACAAGGCCCGCACTTTATTTTTCAAAGTAGTTTTTATACCTTAAGTTATGCATAGAGGATAATGGGGGAAGGGGTAGAGTCTTGCAGCAAACCAGGCTTTCTTCCTGCAAACTTATCATATGCAAAAGCTTAGGTGATTTGCATCATCTTCTGGCCCGGAGGCCTGTTAACATTTTAAGACCTTTTCTTCAGAAAACTTATTTTTCTCTAAAGGTGGTTGGTCAGGAGCCACCCTCCAAAAAAGCATTAGATAAAGTTGCATTCCTACAGAGCAAAGGTGTGGTGGGCTATAACAAGAAAAAGAATTAACTCAAGGGTCCCAGGTTACAAACATTAAAGCTACTACTTACACCAATTATATTAATCAATACACTGCCAGGGACACAGCAGGTAAGGGATATGGAAACTTAGCAGCAAACAATGGCCCAACAAGTGAAAAACCATTCACCAATACAATTTCTAATCAATCTTGTAACTACTCAAAAGAATTTGTGTTTAGACAGTTTAGAACATCTCCTGCCTCTCACAGTTGGGAGGCTCTGAACAATCACATGTGGCCGGAAAAACCTATTCAGGCAGGCTAGAGGATTTCCAAAGGAGTTTGTAGGTTAAACACTGTCACACCCAGGAATTATTAACTGGAACTGTAAGCTAACTCTTTTTCAGAGAGAGTAGTGGGGCAGAGCCCCCGTAAAGTCAGAGGTTTAGGTGCAAGCACAAGCAGAAAGTAGGCAGACTCTGGTTTTGGGGGTATATGCTCGAGAATTTCCAGGGGGACTCTGAAGCTCGATCCCGCCTTTGCGTATGCCGAGCCTCCTTCCTCATGACCTTTGTCATGGACGGAGTTCCTCACTGGCTCCCAGCAGTGATAGAATTCCAGTGGAGCTATTCCAGATCCTGAAAGATGATGCTGTGGAAAGTGCTGCACTCAATATGCAATATGCAATATGCACTCAATATGCAATATGCCGGCTCACGGCAGTAGGGGAATCTGGCCTCGAGACGTGTTGAAGAAGGTCTCTCGAGGTCTTTCTCGGGTTGAGGCAGGACACCCTGGGGTCCCTCGACTTGTGCAGGTGACCTCAGGGGGCTTCTCATGGTGGCTCTGAGAAGTCAGGGAAACTGGAGGTGGGAGGGGCCTCTCGGCACTCCACTGGGTTTGGTGCATTGGAAGAGGGCCTCATCTCCAGTTGAGGCAGGAACCTCAGGGTTCCTCTGACTTCAGACTCCGACCGCAAGGTCCCTGCAGACTTGGGACAGGAGAGTCAGGCCTCGTCTTGGGTTGAGGCATGGAACTCCGCTTGCCTCTCGAGGTGTTCCCGGGGAGACAGGCCACTTGTCGAGCGGTATTTGGAACCTGGGGGTCTTTTCCCGACGATGCACGGGCGAGTCACTGCCCCTTCGTGTTGACTTCATTCACAGGGTGGAGTTCGAAGAGGTGTCCGGGCATCGGGTTCTTATCAAGAGGGGACCGGGAAATCGGGGTCCTTCGGAATGTGGAACCACCCACGAGGCCACGTCTGGAATGTCGTCGTGAGACCGGCCTCATCCTGAGGTGCGACCGGAAGGCCGGGAACCCCTTCCAGACAAAGCAGGGGAGTCGACCCTCCTGTCCAGATCAGGAGGGTAGAAGGGCTCAGAGGAAGTTGCCAGAAAACTTCGGTGTTCCTCTCGAGGGAGACCGGGATGTCGGGGCACTTTGTGGGTCGCATCAAGGGTGACAAGTACCGTTTCGAACTCCAATTCCTAACGTGGGACTTCTCCTGAGACGCTGTAGCGGCACAGGGCTACATCTTGCGATGACGGGGGAACCACGTGGTTTTTCTCGAGGTGTAGCAGGATTCTCGAGTTACGACAGGGAATTCAGGATGCCTCTTGTGTAGGCCCAGGGAAGTCCAATCTTCCATTCGAGTTGCGAAGGAAAGCTGGGGATTGCTCTCGAGTGACTGCAGGGCCAATAGACCTCATCTAGGCTTGTGTCCAGAAGCCAGTGTTCCTCTCCAGGGGCGACAGGGATCTCGGGGTTGCATTCCAGACACACCCGGGGAGACAGGCATCCATCTCGAGTGGAAGCAAAGAACCCCGCTCTGCTCTCGAGTCGCGACGGGTATCTCTTGGAGCTCACTGGGTGGACTAAAGGGAGTCAAGCCTCCTGAGGCGTTTGGAGAGAGGTCGCGAGATTGGTCTCTAGGCCATGCAGGAGACGAAGGCCCTCATCTCGCGATGACTGGGGAGTCTTGGGGTTGTTCTCGAGCGGCGGCCCCAGTGTGCGCTTTCTCACGAGGTACGACGGCGAGGTCAGTGAGCCTCTCGTGGGGCGCCAGGGAAGTCGGGTCTCCATGCGAGTGGCGAGGGCGAGCGCGTCATTGCTCTCGAGCCATGGTAGGGTGCCGGGGACCAGCCCCGGCTGATCCAGGGTATTCGAAGGGAGACGGCGTAGGCGAAGATCAGGAAACCACTGCTTAATTAAATGTTAATTAAGGATATAAAGAGTAATAGAATGAGGATAGCTCAGTGAGGAAATTCAGTAGCGAAAAGAGGCTGAATAATTCAGCCAGAAGGTAAGAGAAAGAACGACATGGTGAGACCAAGTTTCGGTGAACAAGGCCCGCACTTTATTTTTCAAAGTAGTTTTTATACCTTAAGTTATGCATAGAGGATAATGGGGGAAGGGGTAGAGTCTTGCAGCAAACCAGGCTTTCTTCCTGCAAACTTATCATATGCAAAAGCTTAGGTGATTTGCATCATCTTCTGGCCCGGAGGCCTGTTAACATTTTAAGACCTTTTCTTCAGAAAACTTATTTTTCTCTAAAGGTGGTTGGTCAGGAGCCACCCTCCAAAAAGCATTAGATAAAGTTGCATTCCTACAGAGCAAAGGTGTGGTGGGCTATAACAAGAAAAAGAATTAACTCAAGGGTCCCAGGTTACAAACATTAAAGCTACTACTTACACCAATTATATTAATCAATACACTGCCAGGGACACAGCAGGTAAGGGATATGGAAACTTAGCAGCAAACAATGGCCCAACAAGTGAAAAACCATTCACCAATACAATTTCTAATCAATCTTGTAACTACTCAAAAGAATTTGTGTTTAGACAGTTTAGAACATCTCCTGCCTCTCACAGTTGGGAGGCTCTGAACAATCACATGTGGCCGGAAAAACCTATTCAGGCAGGCTAGAGGATTTCCAAAGGAGTTTGTAGGTTAAACACTGTCACACCCAGGAATTATTAACTGGAACTGTAAGCTAACTCTTTTTCAGAGAGGTAGTGGGGCAGAGCCCCCGTAAAGTCAGAGGTTTAGGTGCAAGCACAAGCAGAAAGTAGGCAGACTCTGGTTTTGGGGGTATATGCTCGAGAATTTCCAGGGGACTCCTGAAGCTCGATCCCGCCTTTGCGTATGCCGAGCCTCCTTCCTCATGACCTTTGTCATGGGCGGAGTTCCTCACTGGCTCCCAGCAGTGATAGAATTCCAGTGGAGCTATTCCAGATCCTGAAAGATGATGCTGTGGAAAGTGCTGCACTCAATATGCAATATGCAATATGCACTCAATATGCAATATGCCGGCTCACGGCAGTAGGGGAATCTGGCCTCGAGACGTGTTGAAGGTCTCTCGAGGTCTTTCTCGGGTTGAGGCAGGACACCCTGGGGTCCCTCGACTTGTGCAGGTGACCTCAGGGGGCTTCTCATGGTGGCTCTGAGAAGTCAGGGAAACTGGAGGTGGGAGGGGCCTCTCGGCACTCCACTGGGTTTGGTGCATTGGAAGAGGGCCTCATCTCCAGTTGAGGCAGGAACCTCAGGGTTCCTCTGACTTCAGACTCCGACCGCAAGGTCCCTGCAGACTTGGGACAGGAGAGTCAGGCCTCGTCTTGGGTTGAGGCATGGAACTCCGCTTGCCTCTCGAGGTGTTCCCGGGGAGACAGGCCACTTGTCGAGCGGTATTTGGAACCTGGGGGTCTTTTCCCGACGATGCACGGGCGAGTCACTGCCCCTTCGTGTTGACTTCATTCACAGGGTGGAGTTCGAAGAGGTGTCCGGGCATCGGGTTCTTATCAAGAGGGGACCGGGAAATCGGGGTCCTTCGGAATGTGGAACCACCCACGAGGCCACGTCTGGAATGTCGTCGTGAGACCGGCCTCATCCTGAGGTGCGACCGGAAGGCCGGGAACCCCTTCCAGACAAAGCAGGGGAGTCGACCCTCCTGTCCAGATCAGGAGGGTAGAAGAGGCTCAGAGGAAGTGTTGCCGGAAAACTTCGGTGTTCCTCTCGAGGGAGACCGGGATGTCGGGGCACTTTGTGGGTCGCATCAAGGGTGACAAGTACCGTTTCGAACTCCAATTCCTAAAGTGGGACTTCTCCTGAGACGCTGTAGCGGCACAGGGCTACATCTTGCGATGACGGGGGAACCACGTGGTTTTTCTCGAGGTGTAGCAGGATTCTCGAATTACGACGGGGAATTCAGGATGCTTCTTGTGTAGGCCCAGGGAAGTCCAATCTTCCATTCGAGTTGCGAAGGAAAGCTGGGGATTGCTCTCGAGTGACTGCAGGGCCAATAGACCTCATCTAGGCTTGTGTCCAGAAGCCAGTGTTCCTCTCCAGGGGCGACAGGGATCTCGGGGTTGCATTCCAGACACACCCGGGGAGACAGGCATCCATCTCGAGTGGAAGCAAAGAACCCCGCTCTGCTCTCGAGTCGCGACGGGTATCTCTTGGAGCTCACTGGGTGGACTAAAGGGAGTCAAGCCTCCTGAGGCTTTGGAGAGAGGTCGCGAGATTGGTCTCTAGGCCATGCAGGAGACGAAGGCCCTCATCTCGCGATGACGGGGGAGTCTTGGGGTTGTTCTCGAGCGGCGGCCCCAGTGTGCGCTTTCTCACGAGGTACGACGGCGAGGTCAGTGAGCCTCTCGTGGGGCGCCAGGGAAGTCGGGTCTCCATGCGAGTGGCGAGGGCGAGCGCGTCATTGCTCTCGAGCCATGGTAGGGTGCCGGGGACCAGCCCCGGCTGATCCAGGGTATTCGAAGGAGAGACGGCGTAGGCGAAGATCAGGAAACCACTGCTTAATTAAATGTTAATTAAGGATATAAAGAGTAATAGAATGAGGATAGCTCAGTGAGGAAATTCAGTGGCGAAAAGAGGCTGAATAATTCAGCCAGAAGGTAAGAGAAAGAACGACATGGTGAGACCAAGTTTCGGTGAACAAGGCCCGCACTTTATTTTTCAAAGTAGTTTTTATACCTTAAGTTATGCATAGAGGATAATGGGGGAAGGGGTAGAGTCTTGCAGCAAACCAGGCTTTCTTCCTGCAAACTTATCATATGCAAAAGCTTAGGTGATTTGCATCATCTTCTGGCCCGGAGGCCTGTTAACATTTTAAGACCTTTTCTTCAGAAAACTTATTTTTCTCTAAAGGTGGTTGGTCAGGAGCCACCCTCCAAAAAAGCATTAGATAAAGTTGCATTCCTACAGAGCAAAGGTGTGGTGGGCTATAACAAGAAAAAGAATTAACTCAAGGGTCCCAGGTTACAAACATTAAAGCTACTACTTACACCAATTATATTAATCAATACACTGCCAGGGACACAGCAGGTAAGGGATATGGAAACTTAGCAGCAAACAATGGCCCAACAAGTGAAAAACCATTCACCAATACAATTTCTAATCAATCTTGTAACTACTCAAAAGAATTTGTGTTTAGACAGTTTAGAACATCTCCTGCCTCTCACAGTTGGGAGGCTCTGAACAATCACATGTGGCCGGAAAAACCTATTCAGGCAGGCTAGAGGATTTCCAAAGGAGTTTGTAGGTTAAACACTGTCACACCCAGGAATTATTAACTGGAACTGTAAGCTAACTCTTTTTCAGAGAGAGGTAGTGGGGCAGAGCCCCCGTAAAGTCAGAGGTTTAGGTGCAAGCACAAGCAGAAAGTAGGCAGACTCTGGTTTTGGGGGTATATGCTCGAGAATTTCCAGGGGGACTCCTGAAGCTCGATCCCGCCTTTGCGTATGCCGAGCCTCCTTCCTCATGACCTTTGTCATGGGCGGAGTTCCTCACTGGCTCCCAGCAGTGATAGAATTCCAGTGGAGCTATTCCAGATCCTGAAAGATGATGCTGTGGAAAGTGCTGCACTCAATATGCAATATGCAATATGCACTCAATATGCAATATGCCGGCTCACGGCAGTAGGGGAATCTGGCCTCGAGACGTGTTGAAGAAGGTCTCTCGAGGTCTTTCTCGGGTTGAGGCAGGACACCCTGGGGTCCCTCGACTTGTGCAGGTGACCTCAGGGGCTTCTCATGGTGGCTCTGAGAAGTCAGGGAAACTGGAGGTGGGAGGGGCCTCTCGGCACTCCACTGGGTTTGGTGCATTGGAAGAGGGCCTCATCTCCAGTTGAGGCAGGAACCTCAGGGTTCCTCTGACTTCAGACTCCGACCGCAAGGTCCCTGCAGACTTGGGACAGGAGAGTCAGGCCTCGTCTTGGGTTGAGGCATGGAACTCCGCTTGCCTCTCGAGGTGTTCCCGGGGAGACAGGCCACTTGTCGAGCGGTATTTGGAACCTGGGGGTCTTTTCCCGACGATGCACGGGCGAGTCACTGCCCCTTCGTGTTGACTTCATTCACAGGGTGGAGTTCGAAGAGGTGTCCGGGCATCGGGTTCTTATCAAGAGGGGACCGGGAAATCGGGGTCCTTCGGAATGTGGAACCACCCACGAGGCCACGTCTGGAATGTCGTCGTGAGACCGGCCTCATCCTGAGGTGCGACCGGAAGGCCGGGAACCCCTTCCAGACAAAGCAGGGGAGTCGACCCTCCTGTCCAGATCAGGAGGGTAGAAGGGGCTCAGAGGAAGTGGTGCGGGAAAACCTCGGTGTTCCTCTCGAGGGAGACCGGGATGTCGGGGCACTTTGTGGGTCGCATCAAGGGTGCCAAGTACCGTTTCGACCTCCAATACCTAACGTGGGACTTCTCTTGAGACACTGTAGCGGGAAAGGGCTTCATCTTGCGATGACGGGGGAGCCACGTGGATTTTCTCGAGTTGCAGCGGGATTCTCGAGTTACGACGGGGAATTCAGGATGCCTCTTGTGTTGGCCCAGGGAAGAGCAATCTTCCATTCAGTTGCGAAGGAAAGCTGGGGATTGCTCTCGAGTGACTGCAGGGCCAATAGGCCCATCAAGGCTTGTGTTCAGAAGCCAATGTTCCTCTTCCAGGGGCGAAAGGGATTCGGGGTTTGCATCTCCAGACGCACCCGGGGAGACAGGATCAATCTCGAGTGGGAGCAAAGAACCCAGGCAGGCTAGAGTTTCCAAAGGAGTTTGTCTTAAACACTGTCACAGGAATTATTAACTGGGAGTCAAGCCTCCTGAGGCGTTTGGAGAGAGGTCGAAAGAGAGGTCTTAGGCAAGCACAAGCAGAAAGAAGGCCTCTCATAGTCGCGATGACGGGGGACTCCTGGCTCGGGGTTGTTCTCGAGCGGCTTCCTCAGTGTGCGGTTTCTCGCGAGGTACGACGGCGAGGTCAGTGAGCCTCTCGTGGGGCTGCAAGGAAGTCGGGTCTCCATGCAATATGCGAGGGGGAGCGCGTATGCACTCTCAAGTCATAGTAGGGGAATCTGGCCTCGAGACGTGTTGAAGAAGGTCTCTCGAGGTCTTTCTCGGGTTGAGGCAGGACACCCTGGGGTCCCTCGACTTGTGCAGGTGACCTCAGGGGGCTTCTCATGGTGGCTCTGAGAAGTCAGGGAAACTGGAGGTGGGAGGGGCCTCTCGGCACTCCACTGGGTTTGGTGCATTGGAAGAGGGCCTCATCTCCAGTTGAGGCAGGAACCTCAGGGTTCCTCTGACTTCAGACTCCGACCGCAAGGTCCCTGCAGACTTGGGACAGGAGAGTCAGGCCTCGTCTTGGGTTGAGGCATGGAACTCCGCTTGCCTCTCGAGGTGTTCCCGGGGAGACAGGCCACTTGTCGAGCGGTATTTGGAACCTGGGGGTCTTTTCCCGACGATGCACGGGCGAGTCACTGCCCCTTCGTGTTGACTTCATTCACAGGGTGGAGTTCGAAGAGGTGTCCGGGCATCGGGTTCTTATCAAGAGGGGACCGGGAAATCGGGGTCCTTCGGAATGTGGAACCACCCACGAGGCCACGTCTGGAATGTCGTCGTGAGACCGGCCTCATCCTGAGGTGCGACCGGAAGGCCGGGAACCCCTTCCAGACAAAGCAGGGGAGTCGACCCTCCTGTCCAGATCAGGAGGGTAGAAGAGGCTCAGAGGAAGTGTTGCCAGAAAACTTCGGTGTTCCTCTCGAGGGAGACCGGGATGTCGGGGCACTTTGTGGGTCGCATCAAGGGTGACAAGTACCGTTTCGAACTCCAATTCCTAAAGTGGGACTTCTCCTGAGACGCTGTAGCGGCACAGGGCTACATCTTGCGATGACGGGGGAACCACGTGGTTTTTCTCGAGGTGTAGCAGGATTCTCGAATTACGACGGGGAATTCAGGATGCTTCTTGTGTAGGCCCAGGGAAGTCCAATCTTCCATTCGAGTTGCGAAGGAAAGCTGGGGATTGCTCTCGAGTGACTGCAGGGCCAATAGACCTCATCTAGGCTTGTGTCCAGAAGCCAGTGTTCCTCTCCAGGGGCGACAGGGATCTCGGGGTTGCATTCCAGACACACCCGGGGAGACAGGCATCCATCTCGAGTGGAAGCAAAGAACCCCGCTCTGCTCTCGAGTCGCGACGGGTATCTCTTGGAGCTCACTGGGTGGACTAAAGGGAGTCAAGCCTCCTGAGGCTTTTGGAGAGAGGTCGCGAGATTGGTCTCTAGGCCATGCAGGAGACGAAGGCCCTCATCTCGCGATGACGGGGGAGTCTTGGGGTTGTTCTCGAGCGGCGGCCCCAGTGTGCGCTTTCTCACGAGGTACGACGGCGAGGTCAGTGAGCCTCTCGTGGGGCGCCAGGGAAGTCGGGTCTCCATGCGAGTGGCGAGGGCGAGCGCGTCATTGCTCTCGAGCCATGGTAGGGTGCCGGGGACCAGCCCCGGCTGATCCAGGGTATTCGAAGGAGAGACGGCGTAGGCGAAGATCAGGAAACCACTGCTTAATTAAATGTTAATTAAGGATATAAAGAGTAATAGAATGAGGATAGCTCAGTGAGGAAATTCAGTGGCGAAAAGAGGCTGAATAATTCAGCCAGAAGGTAAGAGAAAGAACGACATGGTGAGACCAAGTTTCGGTGAACAAGGCCCGCACTTTATTTTTCAAAGTAGTTTTTATACCTTAAGTTATGCATAGAGGATAATGGGGGAAGGGGTAGAGTCTTGCAGCAAACCAGGCTTTCTTCCTGCAAACTTATCATATGCAAAAGCTTAGGTGATTTGCATCATCTTCTGGCCCGGAGGCCTGTTAACATTTTAAGACCTTTTCTTCAGAAAACTTATTTTTCTCTAAAGGTGGTTGGTCAGGAGCCACCCTCCAAAAAAGCATTAGATAAAGTTGCATTCCTACAGAGCAAAGGTGTGGTGGGCTATAACAAGAAAAAGAATTAACTCAAGGGTCCCAGGTTACAAACATTAAAGCTACTACTTACACCAATTATATTAATCAATACACTGCCAGGGACACAGCAGGTAAGGGATATGGAAACTTAGCAGCAAACAATGGCCCAACAAGTGAAAAACCATTCACCAATACAATTTCTAATCAATCTTGTAACTACTCAAAAGAATTTGTGTTTAGACAGTTTAGAACATCTCCTGCCTCTCACAGTTGGGAGGCTCTGAACAATCACATGTGGCCGGAAAAACCTATTCAGGCAGGCTAGAGGATTTCCAAAGGAGTTTGTAGGTTAAACACTGTCACACCCAGGAATTATTAACTGGAACTGTAAGCTAACTCTTTTTTCAGAGAGAGGTAGTGGGGCAGAGCCCCCCGTAAAGTCAGAGGTTTAGGTGCAAGCACAAGCAGAAAGTAGGCAGACTCTGGTTTTGGGGGTATATGCTCGAGAATTTCCAGGGGGACTCCTGAAGCTCGATCCCGCCTTTGCGTATGCCGAGCCTCCTTCCTCATGACCTTTGTCATGGGCGGAGTTCCTCACTGGCTCCCAGCAGTGATAGAATTCCAGTGGAGCTATTCCAGATCCTGAAAGATGATGCTGTGGAAAGTGCTGCACTCAATATGCAATATGCAATATGCACTCAATATGCAATATGCCGGCTCACGGCAGTAGGGGAATCTGGCCTCGAGACGTGTTGAAGAAGGTCTCTCGAGGTCTTTCTCGGGTTGAGGCAGGACACCCTGGGGTCCCTCGACTTGTGCAGGTGACCTCAGGGGGCTTCTCATGGTGGCTCTGAGAAGTCAGGGAAACTGGAGGTGGGAGGGGCCTCTCGGCACTCCACTGGGTTTGGTGCATTGGAAGAGGGCCTCATCTCCAGTTGAGGCAGGAACCTCAGGGTTCCTCTGACTTCAGACTCCGACCGCAAGGTCCCTGCAGACTTGGGACAGGAGAGTCAGGCCTCGTCTTGGGTTGAGGCATGGAACTCCGCTTGCCTCTCGAGGTGTTCCCGGGGAGACAGGCCACTTGTCGAGCGGTATTTGGAACCTGGGGGTCTTTTCCCGACGATGCACGGGCGAGTCACTGCCCCTTCGTGTTGACTTCATTCACAGGGTGGAGTTCGAAGAGGTGTCCGGGCATCGGGTTCTTATCAAGAGGGGACCGGGAAATCGGGGTCCTTCGGAATGTGGAACCACCCACGAGGCCACGTCTGGAATGTCGTCGTGAGACCGGCCTCATCCTGAGGTGCGACCGGAAGGCCGGGAACCCCTTCCAGACAAAGCAGGGGAGTCGACCCTCCTGTCCAGATCAGGAGGGTAGAAGAGGCTCAGAGGAAGTGTTGCCAGAAAACTTCGGTGTTCCTCTCGAGGGAGACCGGGATGTCGGGGCACTTTGTGGGTCGCATCAAGGGTGACAAGTACCGTTTCGAACTCCAATTCCTAAAGTGGGACTTCTCCTGAGACGCTGTAGCGGCACAGGGCTACATCTTGCGATGACGGGGGAACCACGTGGTTTTTCTCGAGGTGTAGCAGGATTCTCGAATTACGACGGGGAATTCAGGATGCTTCTTGTGTAGGCCCAGGGAAGTCCAATCTTCCATTCGAGTTGCGAAGGAAAGCTGGGGATTGCTCTCGAGTGACTGCAGGGCCAATAGACCTCATCTAGGCTTGTGTCCAGAAGCCAGTGTTCCTCTCCAGGGGCGACAGGGATCTCGGGGTTGCATTCCAGACACACCCGGGGAGACAGGCATCCATCTCGAGTGGAAGCAAAGAACCCCGCTCTGCTCTCGAGTCGCGACGGGTATCTCTTGGAGCTCACTGGGTGGACTAAAGGGAGTCAAGCCTCCTGAGGCTTTTGGAGAGAGGTCGCGAGGTTGGCCTCTAGGCCATGCAGGAGACGAAGGCCCTCATCTCGCGATGACGGGGGAGTCTTGGGGTTGTTCTCGAGCGGCGGCCCCAGTGTGCGCTTTCTCACGAGGTACGACGGCGAGGTCAGTGAGCCTCTCGTGGGGCGCCAGGGAAGTCGGGTCTCCATGCGAGTGGCGAGGGCGAGCGCGTCATTGCTCTCGAGCCATGGTAGGGTGCCGGGGACCAGCCCCGGCTGATCCAGGGTATTCGAAGGAGAGACGGCGTAGGCGAAGATCAGGAAACCACTGCTTAATTAAATGTTAATTAAGGATATAAAGAGTAATAGAATGAGGATAGCTCAGTGAGGAAATTCAGTGGCGAAAAGAGGCTGAATAATTCAGCCAGAAGGTAAGAGAAAGAACGACATGGTGAGACCAAGTTTCGGTGAACAAGGCCCGCACTTTATTTTTCAAAGTAGTTTTTATACCTTAAGTTATGCATAGAGGATAATGGGGGAAGGGGTAGAGTCTTGCAGCAAACCAGGCTTTCTTCCTGCAAACTTATCATATGCAAAAGCTTAGGTGATTTGCATCATCTTCTGGCCCGGAGGCCTGTTAACATTTTAAGACCTTTTCTTCAGAAAACTTATTTTTCTCTAAAGGTGGTTGGTCAGGAGCCACCCTCCAAAAAAGCATTAGATAAAGTTGCATTCCTACAGAGCAAAGGTGTGGTGGGCTATAACAAGAAAAAGAATTAACTCAAGGGTCCCAGGTTACAAACATTAAAGCTACTACTTACACCAATTATATTAATCAATACACTGCCAGGGACACAGCAGGTAAGGGATATGGAAACTTAGCAGCAAACAATGGCCCAACAAGTGAAAAACCATTCACCAATACAATTTCTAATCAATCTTGTAACTACTCAAAAGAATTTGTGTTTAGACAGTTTAGAACATCTCCTGCCTCTCACAGTTGGGAGGCTCTGAACAATCACATGTGGCCGGAAAAACCTATTCAGGCAGGCTAGAGGATTTCCAAAGGAGTTTGTAGGTTAAACACTGTCACACCCAGGAATTATTAACTGGAACTGTAAGCTAACTCTTTTTTCAGAGAGAGGTAGTGGGGCAGAGCCCCCGTAAAGTCAGAGGTTTAGGTGCAAGCACAAGCAGAAAGTAGGCAGACTCTGGTTTTGGGGGTATATGCTCGAGAATTTCCAGGGGGACTCCTGAAGCTCGATCCCGCCTTTGCGTATGCCGAGCCTCCTTCCTCATGACCTTTGTCATGGGCGGAGTTCCTCACTGGCTCCCAGCAGTGATAGAATTCCAGTGGAGCTATTCCAGATCCTGAAAGATGATGCTGTGGAAAGTGCTGCACTCAATATGCAATATGCAATATGCACTCAATATGCAATATGCCGGCTCACGGCAGTAGGGGAATCTGGCCTCGAGACGTGTTGAAGAAGGTCTCTCGAGGTCTTTCTCGGGTTGAGGCAGGACACCCTGGGGTCCCTCGACTTGTGCAGGTGACCTCAGGGGGCTTCTCATGGTGGCTCTGAGAAGTCAGGGAAACTGGAGGTGGGAGGGGCCTCTCGGCACTCCACTGGGTTTGGTGCATTGGAAGAGGGCCTCATCTCCAGTTGAGGCAGGAACCTCAGGGTTCCTCTGACTTCAGACTCCGACCGCAAGGTCCCTGCAGACTTGGGACAGGAGAGTCAGGCCTCGTCTTGGGTTGAGGCATGGAACTCCGCTTGCCTCTCGAGGTGTTCCCGGGGAGACAGGCCACTTGTCGAGCGGTATTTGGAACCTGGGGGTCTTTTCCCGACGATGCACGGGCGAGTCACTGCCCCTTCGTGTTGACTTCATTCACAGGGTGGAGTTCGAAGAGGTGTCCGGGCATCGGGTTCTTATCAAGAGGGGACCGGGAAATCGGGGTCCTTCGGAATGTGGAACCACCCACGAGGCCACGTCTGGAATGTCGTCGTGAGACCGGCCTCATCCTGAGGTGCGACCGGAAGGCCGGGAACCCCTTCCAGACAAAGCAGGGGAGTCGACCCTCCTGTCCAGATCAGGAGGGTAGAAGAGGCTCAGAGGAAGTGTTGCCAGAAAACTTCGGTGTTCCTCTCGAGGGAGACCGGGATGTCGGGGCACTTTGTGGGTCGCATCAAGGGTGACAAGTACCGTTTCGAACTCCAATTCCTAAAGTGGGACTTCTCCTGAGACGCTGTAGCGGCACAGGGCTACATCTTGCGATGACGGGGGAACCACGTGGTTTTTCTCGAGGTGTAGCAGGATTCTCGAATTACGACGGGGAATTCAGGATGCTTCTTGTGTAGGCCCAGGGAAGTCCAATCTTCCATTCGAGTTGCGAAGGAAAGCTGGGGATTGCTCTCGAGTGACTGCAGGGCCAATAGACCTCATCTAGGCTTGTGTCCAGAAGCCAGTGTTCCTCTCCAGGGGCGACAGGGATCTCGGGGTTGCATTCCAGACACACCCGGGGAGACAGGCATCCATCTCGAGTGGAAGCAAAGAACCCCGCTCTGCTCTCGAGTCGCGACGGGTATCTCTTGGAGCTCACTGGGTGGACTAAAGGGAGTCAAGCCTCCTGAGGCTTTTGGAGAGAGGTCGCGAGATTGGTCTCTAGGCCATGCAGGAGACGAAGGCCCTCATCTCGCGATGACGGGGGAGTCTTGGGGTTGTTCTCGAGCGGCGGCCCCAGTGTGCGCTTTCTCACGAGGTACGACGGCGAGGTCAGTGAGCCTCTCGTGGGGCGCCAGGGAAGTCGGGTCTCCATGCGAGTGGCGAGGGCGAGCGCGTCATTGCTCTCGAGCCATGGTAGGGTGCCGGGGACCAGCCCCGGCTGATCCAGGGTATTCGAAGGAGAGACGGCGTAGGCGAAGATCAGGAAACCACTGCTTAATTAAATGTTAATTAAGGATATAAAGAGTAATAGAATGAGGATAGCTCAGTGAGGAAATTCAGTGGCGAAAAGAGGCTGAATAATTCAGCCAGAAGGTAAGAGAAAGAACGACATGGTGAGACCAAGTTTCGGTGAACAAGGCCCGCACTTTATTTTTCAAAGTAGTTTTTATACCTTAAGTTATGCATAGAGGATAATGGGGGAAGGGGTAGAGTCTTGCAGCAAACCAGGCTTTCTTCCTGCAAACTTATCATATGCAAAAGCTTAGGTGATTTGCATCATCTTCTGGCCCGGAGGCCTGTTAACATTTTAAGACCTTTTCTTCAGAAAACTTATTTTTCTCTAAAGGTGGTTGGTCAGGAGCCACCCTCCAAAAAAGCATTAGATAAAGTTGCATTCCTACAGAGCAAAGGTGTGGTGGGCTATAACAAGAAAAAGAATTAACTCAAGGGTCCCAGGTTACAAACATTAAAGCTACTACTTACACCAATTATATTAATCAATACACTGCCAGGGACACAGCAGGTAAGGGATATGGAAACTTAGCAGCAAACAATGGCCCAACAAGTGAAAAACCATTCACCAATACAATTTCTAATCAATCTTGTAACTACTCAAAAGAATTTGTGTTTAGACAGTTTAGAACATCTCCTGCCTCTCACAGTTGGGAGGCTCTGAACAATCACATGTGGCCGGAAAAACCTATTCAGGCAGGCTAGAGGATTTCCAAAGGAGTTTGTAGGTTAAACACTGTCACACCCAGGAATTATTAACTGGAACTGTAAGCTAACTCTTTTTCAGAGAGAGGTAGTGGGGCAGAGCCCCCCGTAAAGTCAGAGGTTTAGGTGCAAGCACAAGCAGAAAGTAGGCAGACTCTGGTTTTGGGGGTATATGCTCGAGAATTTCCAGGGGGACTCCTGAAGCTCGATCCCGCCTTTGCGTATGCCGAGCCTCCTTCCTCATGACCTTTGTCATGGGCGGAGTTCCTCACTGGCTCCCAGCAGTGATAGAATTCCAGTGGAGCTATTCCAGATCCTGAATGATGATGCTGTGGAAAGTGCTGCACTCAATATGCAATATGCAATATGCACTCAATATGCAATATGCCGGCTCACGGCAGTAGGGGAATCTGGCCTCGAGACGTGTTGAAGAAGGTCTCTCGAGGTCTTTCTCGGGTTGAGGCAGGACACCCTGGGGTCCCTCGACTTGTGCAGGTGACCTCAGGGGGCTTCTCATGGTGGCTCTGAGAAGTCAGGGAAACTGGAGGTGGGAGGGGCCTCTCGGCACTCCACTGGGTTTGGTGCATTGGAAGAGGGCCTCATCTCCAGTTGAGGCAGGAACCTCAGGGTTCCTCTGACTTCAGACTCCGACCGCAAGGTCCCTGCAGACTTGGGACAGGAGAGTCAGGCCTCGTCTTGGGTTGAGGCATGGAACTCCGCTTGCCTCTCGAGGTGTTCCCGGGGAGACAGGCCACTTGTCGAGCGGTATTTGGAACCTGGGGGTCTTTTCCCGACGATGCACGGGCGAGTCACTGCCCCTTCGTGTTGACTTCATTCACAGGGTGGAGTTCGAAGAGGTGTCCGGGCATCGGGTTCTTATCAAGAGGGGACCGGGAAATCGGGGTCCTTCGGAATGTGGAACCACCCACGAGGCCACGTCTGGAATGTCGTCGTGAGACCGGCCTCATCCTGAGGTGCGACCGGAAGGCCGGGAACCCCTTCCAGACAAAGCAGGGGAGTCGACCCTCCTGTCCAGATCAGGAGGGTAGAAGAGGCTCAGAGGAAGTGTTGCCAGAAAACTTCGGTGTTCCTCTCGAGGGAGACCGGGATGTCGGGGCACTTTGTGGGTCGCATCAAGGGTGACAAGTACCGTTTCGAACTCCAATTCCTAAAGTGGGACTTCTCCTGAGACGCTGTAGCGGCACAGGGCTACATCTTGCGATGACGGGGGAACCACGTGGTTTTTCTCGAGGTGTAGCAGGATTCTCGAATTACGACGGGGAATTCAGGATGCTTCTTGTGTAGGCCCAGGGAAGTCCAATCTTCCATTCGAGTTGCGAAGGAAAGCTGGGGATTGCTCTCGAGTGACTGCAGGGCCAATAGACCTCATCTAGGCTTGTGTCCAGAAGCCAGTGTTCCTCTCCAGGGGCGACAGGGATCTCGGGGTTGCATTCCAGACACACCCGGGGAGACAGGCATCCATCTCGAGTGGAAGCAAAGAACCCCGCTCTGCTCTCGAGTCGCGACGGGTATCTCTTGGAGCTCACTGGGTGGACTAAAGGGAGTCAAGCCTCCTGAGGCTTTTGGAGAGAGGTCGCGAGATTGGTCTCTAGGCCATGCAGGAGACGAAGGCCCTCATCTCGCGATGACGGGGGAGTCTTGGGGTTGTTCTCGAGCGGCGGCCCCAGTGTGCGCTTTCTCACGAGGTACGACGGCGAGGTCAGTGAGCCTCTCGTGGGGCGCCAGGGAAGTCGGGTCTCCATGCGAGTGGCGAGGGCGAGCGCGTCATTGCTCTCGAGCCATGGTAGGGTGCCGGGGACCAGCCCCGGCTGATCCAGGGTATTCGAAGGAGAGACGGCGTAGGCGAAGATCAGGAAACCACTGCTTAATTAAATGTTAATTAAGGATATAAAGAGTAATAGAATGAGGATAGCTCAGTGAGGAAATTCAGTGGCGAAAAGAGGCTGAATAATTCAGCCAGAAGGTAAGAGAAAGAACGACATGGTGAGACCAAGTTTCGGTGAACAAGGCCCGCACTTTATTTTTCAAAGTAGTTTTTATACCTTAAGTTATGCATAGAGGATAATGGGGGAAGGGGTAGAGTCTTGCAGCAAACCAGGCTTTCTTCCTGCAAACTTATCATATGCAAAAGCTTAGGTGATTTGCATCATCTTCTGGCCCGGAGGCCTGTTAACATTTTAAGACCTTTTCTTCAGAAAACTTATTTTTCTCTAAAGGTGGTTGGTCAGGAGCCACCCTCCAAAAAAGCATTAGATAAAGTTGCATTCCTACAGAGCAAAGGTGTGGTGGGCTATAACAAGAAAAAGAATTAACTCAAGGGTCCCAGGTTACAAACATTAAAGCTACTACTTACACCAATTATATTAATCAATACACTGCCAGGGACACAGCAGGTAAGGGATATGGAAACTTAGCAGCAAACAATGGCCCAACAAGTGAAAAACCATTCACCAATACAATTTCTAATCAATCTTGTAACTACTCAAAAGAATTTGTGTTTAGACAGTTTAGAACATCTCCTGCCTCTCACAGTTGGGAGGCTCTGAACAATCACATGTGGCCGGAAAAACCTATTCAGGCAGGCTAGAGGATTTCCAAAGGAGTTTGTAGGTTAAACACTGTCACACCCAGGAATTATTAACTGGAACTGTAAGCTAACTCTTTTTTCAGAGAGAGGTAGTGGGGAGAGCCCCCGTAAAGTCAGAGGTTTAGGTGCAAGCACAAGCAGAAAGTAGGCAGACTCTGGTTTTGGGGGTATATGCTCGAGAATTTCCAGGGGGACTCCTGAAGCTCGATCCCGCCTTTGCGTATGCCGAGCCTCCTTCCTCATGACCTTTGTCATGGGCGGAGTTCCTCACTGGCTCCCAGCAGTGATAGAATTCCAGTGGAGCTATTCCAGATCCTGAATGATGATGCTGTGGAAAGTGCTGCACTCAATATGCAATATGCAATATGCACTCAATATGCAATATGCCGGCTCACGGCAGTAGGGGAATCTGGCCTCGAGACGTGTTGAAGAAGGTCTCTCGAGGTCTTTCTCGGGTTGAGGCAGGACACCCTGGGGTCCCTCGACTTGTGCAGGTGACCTCAGGGGGCTTCTCATGGTGGCTCTGAGAAGTCAGGGAAACTGGAGGTGGGAGGGGCCTCTCGGCACTCCACTGGGTTTGGTGCATTGGAAGAGGGCCTCATCTCCAGTTGAGGCAGGAACCTCAGGGTTCCTCTGACTTCAGACTCCGACCGCAAGGTCCCTGCAGACTTGGGACAGGAGAGTCAGGCCTCGTCTTGGGTTGAGGCATGGAACTCCGCTTGCCTCTCGAGGTGTTCCCGGGGAGACAGGCCACTTGTCGAGCGGTATTTGGAACCTGGGGGTCTTTTCCCGACGATGCACGGGCGAGTCACTGCCCCTTCGTGTTGACTTCATTCACAGGGTGGAGTTCGAAGAGGTGTCCGGGCATCGGGTTCTTATCAAGAGGGGACCGGGAAATCGGGGTCCTTCGGAATGTGGAACCACCCACGAGGCCACGTCTGGAATGTCGTCGTGAGACCGGCCTCATCCTGAGGTGCGACCGGAAGGCCGGGAACCCCTTCCAGACAAAGCAGGGGAGTCGACCCTCCTGTCCAGATCAGGAGGGTAGAAGAGGCTCAGAGGAAGTGTTGCCAGAAAACTCGGTGTTCCTCTCGAGGGAGACCGGGATGTCGGGGCACTTTGTGGGTCGCATCAAGGGTGACAAGTACCGTTTCGAACTCCAATTCCTAAAGTGGGACTTCTCCTGAGACGCTGTAGCGGCACAGGGCTACATCTTGCGATGACGGGGGAACCACGTGGTTTTTCTCGAGGTGTAGCAGGATTCTCGAATTACGACGGGGAATTCAGGATGCTTCTTGTGTAGGCCCAGGGAAGTCCAATCTTCCATTCGAGTTGCGAAGGAAAGCTGGGGATTGCTCTCGAGTGACTGCAGGGCCAATAGACCTCATCTAGGCTTGTGTCCAGAAGCCAGTGTTCCTCTCCAGGGGCGACAGGGATCTCGGGGTTGCATTCCAGACACACCCGGGGAGACAGGCATCCATCTCGAGTGGAAGCAAAGAACCCCGCTCTGCTCTCGAGTCGCGACGGGTATCTCTTGGAGCTCACTGGGTGGACTAAAGGGAGTCAAGCCTCCTGAGGCTTTTGGAGAGAGGTCGCGAGATTGGTCTCTAGGCCATGCAGGAGACGAAGGCCCTCATCTCGCGATGACGGGGGAGTCTTGGGGTTGTTCTCGAGCGGCGGCCCCAGTGTGCGCTTTCTCACGAGGTACGACGGCGAGGTCAGTGAGCCTCTCGTGGGGCGCCAGGGAAGTCGGGTCTCCATGCGAGTGGCGAGGGCGAGCGCGTCATTGCTCTCGAGCCATGGTAGGGTGCCGGGGACCAGCCCCGGCTGATCCAGGGTATTCGAAGGAGAGACGGCGTAGGCGAAGATCAGGAAACCACTGCTTAATTAAATGTTAATTAAGGATATAAAGAGTAATAGAATGAGGATAGCTCAGTGAGGAAATTCAGTGGCGAAAAGAGGCTGAATAATTCAGCCAGAAGGTAAGAGAAAGAACGACATGGTGAGACCAAGTTTCGGTGAACAAGGCCCGCACTTTATTTTTCAAAGTAGTTTTTATACCTTAAGTTATGCATAGAGGATAATGGGGGAAGGGGTAGAGTCTTGCAGCAAACCAGGCTTTCTTCCTGCAAACTTATCATATGCAAAAGCTTAGGTGATTTGCATCATCTTCTGGCCCGGAGGCCTGTTAACATTTTAAGACCTTTTCTTCAGAAAACTTATTTTTCTCTAAAGGTGGTTGGTCAGGAGCCACCCTCCAAAAAGCATTAGATAAAGTTGCATTCCTACAGAGCAAAGGTGTGGTGGGCTATAACAAGAAAAAGAATTAACTCAAGGGTCCCAGGTTACAAACATTAAAGCTACTACTTACACCAATTATATTAATCAATACACTGCCAGGGACACAGCAGGTAAGGGATATGGAAACTTAGCAGCAAACAATGGCCCAACAAGTGAAAAACCATTCACCAATACAATTTCTAATCAATCTTGTAACTACTCAAAAGAATTTGTGTTTAGACAGTTTAGAACATCTCCTGCCTCTCACAGTTGGGAGGCTCTGAACAATCACATGTGGCCGGAAAAACCTATTCAGGCAGGCTAGAGGATTTCCAAAGGAGTTTGTAGGTTAAACACTGTCACACCCAGGAATTATTAACTGGAACTGTAAGCTAACTCTTTTTCAGAGAGAGGTAGTGGGGCAGAGCCCCCGTAAAGTCAGAGGTTTAGGTGCAAGCACAAGCAGAAAGTAGGCAGACTCTGGTTTTGGGGGTATATGCTCGAGAATTTCCAGGGGGACTCCTGAAGCTCGATCCCGCCTTTGCGTATGCCGAGCCTCCTTCCTCATGACCTTTGTCATGGGCGGAGTTCCTCACTGGCTCCCAGCAGTGATAGAATTCCAGTGGAGCTATTCCAGATCCTGAATGATGATGCTGTGGAAAGTGCTGCACTCAATATGCAATATGCAATATGCACTCAATATGCAATATGCCGGCTCACGGCAGTAGGGGAATCTGGCCTCGAGACGTGTTGAAGAAGGTCTCTCGAGGTCTTTCTCGGGTTGAGGCAGGACACCCTGGGGTCCCTCGACTTGTGCAGGTGACCTCAGGGGGCTTCTCATGGTGGCTCTGAGAAGTCAGGGAAACTGGAGGTGGGAGGGGCCTCTCGGCACTCCACTGGGTTTGGTGCATTGGAAGAGGGCCTCATCTCCAGTTGAGGCAGGAACCTCAGGGTTCCTCTGACTTCAGACTCCGACCGCAAGGTCCCTGCAGACTTGGGACAGGAGAGTCAGGCCTCGTCTTGGGTTGAGGCATGGAACTCCGCTTGCCTCTCGAGGTGTTCCCGGGGAGACAGGCCACTTGTCGAGCGGTATTTGGAACCTGGGGGTCTTTTCCCGACGATGCACGGGCGAGTCACTGCCCCTTCGTGTTGACTTCATTCACAGGGTGGAGTTCGAAGAGGTGTCCGGGCATCGGGTTCTTATCAAGAGGGGACCGGGAAATCGGGGTCCTTCGGAATGTGGAACCACCCACGAGGCCACGTCTGGAATGTCGTCGTGAGACCGGCCTCATCCTGAGGTGCGACCGGAAGGCCGGGAACCCCTTCCAGACAAAGCAGGGGAGTCGACCCTCCTGTCCAGATCAGGAGGGTAGAAGAGGCTCAGAGGAAGTGTTGCCAGAAAACTTCGGTGTTCCTCTCGAGGGAGACCGGGATGTCGGGGCACTTTGTGGGTCGCATCAAGGGTGACAAGTACCGTTTCGAACTCCAATTCCTAAAGTGGGACTTCTCCTGAGACGCTGTAGCGGCACAGGGCTACATCTTGCGATGACGGGGGAACCACGTGGTTTTTCTCGAGGTGTAGCAGGATTCTCGAATTACGACGGGGAATTCAGGATGCTTCTTGTGTAGGCCCAGGGAAGTCCAATCTTCCATTCGAGTTGCGAAGGAAAGCTGGGGATTGCTCTCGAGTGACTGCAGGGCCAATAGACCTCATCTAGGCTTGTGTCCAGAAGCCAGTGTTCCTCTCCAGGGGCGACAGGGACCTCGGGGTTGCATTCCAGACACACCCGGGGAGACAGGCATCCATCTCGAGTGGAAGCAAAGAACCCCGCTCTGCTCTCGAGTCGCGACGGGTATCTCTTGGAGCTCACTGGGTGGACTAAAGGGAGTCAAGCCTCCTGAGGCTTTTGGAGAGAGGTCGCGAGATTGGTCTCTAGGCCATGCAGGAGACGAAGGCCCTCATCTCGCGATGACGGGGGAGTCTTGGGGTTGTTCTCGAGCGGCGGCCCCAGTGTGCGCTTTCTCACGAGGTACGACGGCGAGGTCAGTGAGCCTCTCGTGGGGCGCCAGGGAAGTCGGGTCTCCATGCGAGTGGCGAGGGCGAGCGCGTCATTGCTCTCGAGCCATGGTAGGTGCCGGGGACCAGCCCCGGCTGATCCAGGGTATTCGAAGGAGAGACGGCGTAGGCGAAGATCAGGAAACCACTGCTTAATTAAATGTTAATTAAGGATATAAAGAGTAATAGAATGAGGATAGCTCAGTGAGGAAATTCAGTGGCGAAAAGAGGCTGAATAATTCAGCCAGAAGGTAAGAGAAAGAACGACATGGTGAGACCAAGTTTCGGTGAACAAGGCCCGCACTTTATTTTTCAAAGTAGTTTTTATACCTTAAGTTATGCATAGAGGATAATGGGGGAAGGGGTAGAGTCTTGCAGCAAACCAGGCTTTCTTCCTGCAAACTTATCATATGCAAAAGCTTAGGTGATTTGCATCATCTTCTGGCCCGGAGGCCTGTTAACATTTTAAGACCTTTTCTTCAGAAAACTTATTTTTCTCTAAAGGTGGTTGGTCAGGAGCCACCCTCCAAAAAGCATTAGATAAAGTTGCATTCCTACAGAGCAAAGGTGTGGTGGGCTATAACAAGAAAAAGAATTAACTCAAGGGTCCCAGGTTACAAACATTAAAGCTACTACTTACACCAATTATATTAATCAATACACTGCCAGGGACACAGCAGGTAAGGGATATGGAAACTTAGCAGCAAACAATGGCCCAACAAGTGAAAAACCATTCACCAATACAATTTCTAATCAATCTTGTAACTACTCAAAAGAATTTGTGTTTAGACAGTTTAGAACATCTCCTGCCTCTCACAGTTGGGAGGCTCTGAACAATCACATGTGGCCGGAAAAACCTATTCAGGCAGGCTAGAGGATTTCCAAAGGAGTTTGTAGGTTAAACACTGTCACACCCAGGAATTATTAACTGGAACTGTAAGCTAACTCTTTTTCAGAGAGAGGTAGTGGGGAGAGCCCCCGTAAAGTCAGAGGTTTAGGTGCAAGCACAAGCAGAAAGTAGGCAGACTCTGGTTTTGGGGGTATATGCTCGAGAATTTCCAGGGGGACTCCTGAAGCTCGATCCCGCCTTTGCGTATGCCGAGCCTCCTTCCTCATGACCTTTGTCATGGGCGGAGTTCCTCACTGGCTCCCAGCAGTGATAGAATTCCAGTGGAGCTATTCCAGATCCTGAATGATGATGCTGTGGAAAGTGCTGCACTCAATATGCAATATGCAATATGCACTCAATATGCAATATGCCGGCTCACGGCAGTAGGGGAATCTGGCCTCGAGACGTGTTGAAGAAGGTCTCTCGAGGTCTTTCTCAGGTTGAGGCAGGACACCCTGGGGTCCCTCGACTTGTGCAGGTGACCTCAGGGGGCTTCTCATGGTGGCTCTGAGAAGTCAGGGAAACTGGAGGTGGGAGGGGCCTCTCGGCACTCCACTGGGTTTGGTGCATTGGAAGAGGGCCTCATCTCCAGTTGAGGCAGGAACCTCAGGGTTCCTCTGACTTCAGACTCCGACCGCAAGGTCCCTGCAGACTTGGGACAGGAGAGTCAGGCCTCGTCTTGGGTTGAGGCATGGAACTCCGCTTGCCTCTCGAGGTGTTCCCGGGGAGACAGGCCACTTGTCGAGCGGTATTTGGAACCTGGGGGTCTTTTCCCGACGATGCACGGGCGAGTCACTGCCCCTTCGTGTTGACTTCATTCACAGGGTGGAGTTCGAAGAGGTGTCCGGGCATCGGGTTCTTATCAAGAGGGGACCGGGAAATCGGGGTCCTTCGGAATGTGGAACCACCCACGAGGCCACGTCTGGAATGTCGTCGTGAGACCGGCCTCATCCTGAGGTGCGACCGGAAGGCCGGGAACCCCTTCCAGACAAAGCAGGGGAGTCGACCCTCCTGTCCAGATCAGGAGGGTAGAAGAGGCTCAGAGGAAGTGTTGCCAGAAAACTTCGGTGTTCCTCTCGAGGGAGACCGGGATGTCGGGGCACTTTGTGGGTCGCATCAAGGGTGACAAGTACCGTTTCGAACTCCAATTCCTAAAGTGGGACTTCTCCTGAGACGCTGTAGCGGCACAGGGCTACATCTTGCGATGACGGGGGAACCACGTGGTTTTTCTCGAGGTGTAGCAGGATTCTCGAATTACGACGGGGAATTCAGGATGCTTCTTGTGTAGGCCCAGGGAAGTCCAATCTTCCATTCGAGTTGCGAAGGAAAGCTGGGGATTTCTCTCGAGTGACTGCAGGGCCAATAGACCTCATCTAGGCTTGTGTCCAGAAGCCAGTGTTCCTCTCCAGGGGCGACAGGGATCTCGGGGTTGCATTCCAGACACACCCGGGGAGACAGGCATCCATCTCGAGTGGAAGCAAAGAACCCCGCTCTGCTCTCGAGTCGCGACGGGTATCTCTTGGAGCTCACTGGGTGGACTAAAGGGAGTCAAGCCTCCTGAGGCTTTTGGAGAGAGGTCGCGAGATTGGTCTCTAGGCCATGCAGGAGACGAAGGCCCTCATCTCGCGATGACGGGGGAGTCTTGGGGTTGTTCTCGAGCGGCGGCCCCAGTGTGCGCTTTCTCACGAGGTACGACGGCGAGGTCAGTGAGCCTCTCGTGGGGCGCCAGGGAAGTCGGGTCTCCATGCGAGTGGCGAGGGCGAGCGCGTCATTGCTCTCGAGCCATGGTAGGGTGCCGGGGACCAGCCCCGGCTGATCCAGGGTATTCGAAGGAGAGACGGCGTAGGCGAAGATCAGGAAACCACTGCTTAATTAAATGTTAATTAAGGATATAAAGAGTAATAGAATGAGGATAGCTCAGTGAGGAAATTCAGTGGCGAAAAGAGGCTGAATAATTCAGCCAGAAGGTAAGAGAAAGAACGACATGGTGAGACCAAGTTTCGGTGAACAAGGCCCGCACTTTATTTTTCAAAGTAGTTTTTATACCTTAAGTTATGCATAGAGGATAATGGGGGAAGGGGTAGAGTCTTGCAGCAAACCAGGCTTTCTTCCTGCAAACTTATCATATGCAAAAGCTTAGGTGATTTGCATCATCTTCTGGCCCGGAGGCCTGTTAACATTTTAAGACCTTTTCTTCAGAAAACTTATTTTTCTCTAAAGGTGGTTGGTCAGGAGCCACCCTCCAAAAAGCATTAGATAAAGTTGCATTCCTACAGAGCAAAGGTGTGGTGGGCTATAACAAGAAAAAGAATTAACTCAAGGGTCCCAGGTTACAAACATTAAAGCTACTACTTACACCAATTATATTAATCAATACACTGCCAGGGACACAGCAGGTAAGGGATATGGAAACTTAGCAGCAAACAATGGCCCAACAAGTGAAAAACCATTCACCAATACAATTTCTAATCAATCTTGTAACTACTCAAAAGAATTTGTGTTTAGACAGTTTAGAACATCTCCTGCCTCTCACAGTTGGGAGGCTCTGAACAATCACATGTGGCCGGAAAAACCTATTCAGGCAGGCTAGAGGATTTCCAAAGGAGTTTGTAGGTTAAACACTGTCACACCCAGGAATTATTAACTGGAACTGTAAGCTAACTCTTTTTCAGAGAGAGGTAGTGGGGGAGAGCCCCCGTAAAGTCAGAGGTTTAGGTGCAAGCACAAGCAGAAAGTAGGCAGACTCTGGTTTTGGGGGTATATGCTCGAGAATTTCCAGGGGGACTCCTGAAGCTCGATCCCGCCTTTGCGTATGCCGAGCCTCCTTCCTCATGACCTTTGTCATGGGCGGAGTTCCTCACTGGCTCCCAGCAGTGATAGAATTCCAGTGGAGCTATTCCAGATCCTGAATGATGATGCTGTGGAAAGTGCTGCACTCAATATGCAATATGCAATATGCACTCAATATGCAATATGCCGGCTCACGGCAGTAGGGGAATCTGGCCTCGAGACGTGTTGAAGAAGGTCTCTCGAGGTCTTTCTCGGGTTGAGGCAGGACACCCTGGGGTCCCTCGACTTGTGCAGGTGACCTCAGGGGGCTTCTCATGGTGGCTCTGAGAAGTCAGGGAAACTGGAGGTGGGAGGGGCCTCTCGGCACTCCACTGGGTTTGGTGCATTGGAAGAGGGCCTCATCTCCAGTTGAGGCAGGAACCTCAGGGTTCCTCTGACTTCAGACTCCGACCGCAAGGTCCCTGCAGACTTGGGACAGGAGAGTCAGGCCTCGTCTTGGGTTGAGGCATGGAACTCCGCTTGCCTCTCGAGGTGTTCCCGGGGAGACAGGCCACTTGTCGAGCGGTATTTGGAACCTGGGGGTCTTTTCCCGACGATGCACGGGCGAGTCACTGCCCCTTCGTGTTGACTTCATTCACAGGGTGGAGTTCGAAGAGGTGTCCGGGCATCGGGTTCTTATCAAGAGGGGACCGGGAAATCGGGGTCCTTCGGAATGTGGAACCACCCACGAGGCCACGTCTGGAATGTCGTCGTGAGACCGGCCTCATCCTGAGGTGCGACCGGAAGGCCGGGAACCCCTTCCAGACAAAGCAGGGGAGTCGACCCTCCTGTCCAGATCAGGAGGGTAGAAGAGGCTCAGAGGAAGTGTTGCCAGAAAACTTCGGTGTTCCTCTCGAGGGAGACCGGGATGTCGGGGCACTTTGTGGGTCGCATCAAGGGTGACAAGTACCGTTTCGAACTCCAATTCCTAAAGTGGGACTTCTCCTGAGACGCTGTAGCGGCACAGGGCTACATCTTGCGATGACGGGGGAACCACGTGGTTTTTCTCGAGTGTAGCAGGATTCTCGAATTACGACGGGGAATTCAGGATGCTTCTTGTGTAGGCCCAGGGAAGTCCAATCTTCCATTCGAGTTGCGAAGGAAAGCTGGGGATTGCTCTCGAGTGACTGCAGGGCCAATAGACCTCATCTAGGCTTGTGTCCAGAAGCCAGTGTTCCTCTCCAGGGGCGACAGGGATCTCGGGGTTGCATTCCAGACACACCCGGGGAGACAGGCATCCATCTCGAGTGGAAGCAAAGAACCCCGCTCTGCTCTCGAGTCGCGACGGGTATCTCTTGGAGCTCACTGGGTGGACTAAAGGGAGTCAAGCCTCCTGAGGCTTTTGGAGAGAGGTCGCGAGATTGGTCTCTAGGCCATGCAGGAGACGAAGGCCCTCATCTCGCGATGACGGGGGAGTCTTGGGGTTGTTCTCGAGCGGCGGCCCCAGTGTGCGCTTTCTCACGAGGTACGACGGCGAGGTCAGTGAGCCTCTCGTGGGGCGCCAGGGAAGTCGGGTCTCCATGCGAGTGGCGAGGGCGAGCGCGTCATTGCTCTCGAGCCATGGTAGGGTGCCGGGGACCAGCCCCGGCTGATCCAGGGTATTCGAAGGAGAGACGGCGTAGGCGAAGATCAGGAAACCACTGCTTAATTAAATGTTAATTAAGGATATAAAGAGTAATAGAATGAGGATAGCTCAGTGAGGAAATTCAGTGGCGAAAAGAGGCTGAATAATTCAGCCAGAAGGTAAGAGAAAGAACGACATGGTGAGACCAAGTTTCGGTGAACAAGGCCCGCACTTTATTTTTCAAAGTAGTTTTTATACCTTAAGTTATGCATAGAGGATAATGGGGGAAGGGGTAGAGTCTTGCAGCAAACCAGGCTTTCTTCCTGCAAACTTATCATATGCAAAAGCTTAGGTGATTTGCATCATCTTCTGGCCCGGAGGCCTGTTAACATTTTAAGACCTTTTCTTCAGAAAACTTATTTTTCTCTAAAGGTGGTTGGTCAGGAGCCACCCTCCAAAAAGCATTAGATAAAGTTGCATTCCTACAGAGCAAAGGTGTGGTGGGCTATAACAAGAAAAAGAATTAACTCAAGGGTCCCAGGTTACAAACATTAAAGCTACTACTTACACCAATTATATTAATCAATACACTGCCAGGGACACAGCAGGTAAGGGATATGGAAACTTAGCAGCAAACAATGGCCCAACAAGTGAAAAACCATTCACCAATACAATTTCTAATCAATCTTGTAACTACTCAAAAGAATTTGTGTTTAGACAGTTTAGAACATCTCCTGCCTCTCACAGTTGGGAGGCTCTGAACAATCACATGTGGCCGGAAAAACCTATTCAGGCAGGCTAGAGGATTTCCAAAGGAGTTTGTAGGTTAAACACTGTCACACCCAGGAATTATTAACTGGAACTGTAAGCTAACTCTTTTTTCAGAGAGAGGTAGTGGGGAGAGCCCCCGTAAAGTCAGAGGTTTAGGTGCAAGCACAAGCAGAAAGTAGGCAGACTCTGGTTTTGGGGGTATATGCTCGAGAATTTCCAGGGGGACTCCTGAAGCTCGATCCCGCCTTTGCGTATGCCGAGCCTCCTTCCTCATGACCTTTGTCATGGGCGGAGTTCCTCACTGGCTCCCAGCAGTGATAGAATTCCAGTGGAGCTATTCCAGATCCTGAATGATGATGCTGTGGAAAGTGCTGCACTCAATATGCAATATGCAATATGCACTCAATATGCAATATGCCGGCTCACGGCAGTAGGGGAATCTGGCCTCGAGACGTGTTGAAGAAGGTCTCTCGAGGTCTTTCTCGGGTTGAGGCAGGACACCCTGGGGTCCCTCGACTTGTGCAGGTGACCTCAGGGGGCTTCTCATGGTGGCTCTGAGAAGTCAGGGAAACTGGAGGTGGGAGGGGCCTCTCGGCACTCCACTGGGTTTGGTGCATTGGAAGAGGGCCTCATCTCCAGTTGAGGCAGGAACCTCAGGGTTCCTCTGACTTCAGACTCCGACCGCAAGGTCCCTGCAGACTTGGGACAGGAGAGTCAGGCCTCGTCTTGGGTTGAGGCATGGAACTCCGCTTGCCTCTCGAGGTGTTCCCGGGGAGACAGGCCACTTGTCGAGCGGTATTTGGAACCTGGGGGTCTTTTCCCGACGATGCACGGGCGAGTCACTGCCCCTTCGTGTTGACTTCATTCACAGGGTGGAGTTCGAAGAGGTGTCCGGGCATCGGGTTCTTATCAAGAGGGGACCGGGAAATCGGGGTCCTTCGGAATGTGGAACCACCCACGAGGCCACGTCTGGAATGTCGTCGTGAGACCGGCCTCATCCTGAGGTGCGACCGGAAGGCCGGGAACCCCTTCCAGACAAAGCAGGGGAGTCGACCCTCCTGTCCAGATCAGGAGGGTAGAAGAGGCTCAGAGGAAGTGTTGCCAGAAAACTTCGGTGTTCCTCTCGAGGGAGACCGGGATGTCGGGGCACTTTGTGGGTCGCATCAAGGGTGACAAGTACCGTTTCGAACTCCAATTCCTAAAGTGGGACTTCTCCTGAGACGCTGTAGCGGCACAGGGCTACATCTTGCGATGACGGGGGAACCACGTGGTTTTTCTCGAGGTGTAGCAGGATTCTCGAATTACGACGGGGAATTCAGGATGCTTCTTGTGTAGGCCCAGGGAAGTCCAATCTTCCATTCGAGTTGCGAAGGAAAGCTGGGGATTGCTCTCGAGTGACTGCAGGGCCAATAGACCTCATCTAGGCTTGTGTCCAGAAGCCAGTGTTCCTCTCCAGGGGCGACAGGGATCTCGGGGTTGCATTCCAGACACACCCGGGGAGACAGGCATCCATCTCGAGTGGAAGCAAAGAACCCCGCTCTGCTCTCGAGTCGCGACGGGTATCTCTTGGAGCTCACTGGGTGGACTAAAGGGAGTCAAGCCTCCTGAGGCTTTTGGAGAGAGGTCGCGAGATTGGTCTCTAGGCCATGCAGGAGACGAAGGCCCTCATCTCGCGATGACGGGGGAGTCTTGGGGTTGTTCTCGAGCGGCGGCCCCAGTGTGCGCTTTCTCACGAGGTACGACGGCGAGGTCAGTGAGCCTCTCGTGGGGCGCCTGGGAAGTCGGGTCTCCATGCGAGTGGCGAGGGCGAGCGCGTCATTGCTCTCGAGCCATGGTAGGGTGCCGGGGACCAGCCCCGGCTGATCCAGGGTATTCGAGGGAGAGACGGCGTAGGCGAAGATCAGGCCACTGCTTAATTAAATGTTAATTAAGGATATAAGAGTAATGGAGGTGGGATAGCTCAGTGAGGAAATTCAGTGGTGCAGAAGAGGCTCATCTAGTTGAGGCAGGAACCTCAGAGGCTGACCAGACTCCGACCCAAGGTCCCTGCACTTTATTTTTCAGGTCGTTTTTGATACCTTAAGTTATGCATAGAGGATAATGGGGGAAGGGGTAGAGTCTTGCAGCAAACCAGGCTTTCTTTTCCAAACTTATCATATGCAAAAGCTTAGGTGATTTGCATCATCTTCTGGCCCGGAGGCCTGTTAACATTTTAAGACCTTTTCCAGAAAACTTATTTTTCTCTAAAGGTGGTTGGTCAGGAGCCACCCTAAAGTCGCATAGACCGGCCTCATCCTACAGAGCAAAGGTGTGGTGGGCTATAACCAGAAAAAGAATTAACTCAAGGGTCCCAGGTTACAAACATTAAAGCTACTACTTACACCAATTATATTAATCAATACACTGCCAGGGACACAGCAGGTAAGGGATATGGAAACTTAGCAGCAAACAATGGCCCAACAAGTGAAAAACCATTCACCAATACAATTTCTAATCAATCTTGTAACTACTCAAAAGAATTTGTGTTTAGACAGTTTAGAACATCTCCTGCCTCTCACAGTTGGGAGGCTCTGAACAATCACATGTTCAGGAAACCTATTCAGGCAGGCTAGAGGATTTCCAAAGGAGTTTGTAGGTTAAACACTGTCACACCCAGGAATTATTAACTGGAACTGTAAGCTAACTCTTTTTTCAGAGAGAGGTAGTGGGGAGAGCCCCCGTAAAGTCAGAGGTTTAGTGCAAGCAAAGAAGCTCTTGAGTCGGGGGTATCTCTTGGATTTCCTGGGGGACTCCTGAAGCTCGATCCCGCCTTTGCGTAGGCCGAGCCTCCTTCTCTGGCCTTTGCATGGGCGGAGTTCCTCACTGGATGACCCAGCAGGGATAGTTCTCAGTGGAGCCAGTTCCAGATTCTGAATGATGATGCTGTGGAAAGTGAGCACTCAATATGCAATATGCAATATGCACTCAATATGCAATATGCCGGCTCACGGCAGTAGGGGAATCTGGCCTCGAGACGTGTTGAAGAAGGTCTCTCGAGGTCTTTCTCGGGTTGAGGCAGGACACCCTGGGGTCCCTCGACTTGTGCAGGTGACCTCAGGGGGCTTCTCATGGTGGCTCTGAGAAGTCAGGGAAACTGGAGGTGGGAGGGGCCTCTCGGCACTCCACTGGGTTTGGTGCATTGGAAGAGGGCCTCATCTCCAGTTGAGGCAGGAACCTCAGGGTTCCTCTGACTTCAGACTCCGACCGCAAGGTCCCTGCAGACTTGGGACAGGAGAGTCAGGCCTCGTCTTGGGTTGAGGCATGGAACTCCGCTTGCCTCTCGAGGTGTTCCCGGGGAGACAGGCCACTTGTCGAGCGGTATTTGGAACCTGGGGTCTTTTCCCGACGATGCACGGGCGAGTCACTGCCCCTTCGTGTTGACTTCATTCACAGGGTGGAGTTCGAAGAGGTGTCCGGGCATCGGGTTCTTATCAAGAGGGGACCGGGAAATCGGGGTCCTTCGGAATGTGGAACCACCCACGAGGCCACGTCTGGAATGTCGTCGTGAGACCGGCCTCATCCTGAGGTGCGACCGGAAGGCCGGGAACCCCTTCCAGACAAAGCAGGGGAGTCGACCCTCCTGTCCAGATCAGGAGGGTAGAAGAGGCTCAGAGGAAGTGTTGCCAGAAAACTTCGGTGTTCCTCTCGAGGGAGACCGGGATGTCGGGGCACTTTGTGGGTCGCATCAAGGGTGACAAGTACCGTTTCGAACTCCAATTCCTAAAGTGGGACTTCTCCTGAGACGCTGTAGCGGCACAGGGCTACATCTTGCGATGACGGGGGAACCACGTGGTTTTTCTCGAGGTGTAGCAGGATTCTCGAATTACGACGGGGAATTCAGGATGCTTCTTGTGTAGGCCCAGGGAAGTCCAATCTTCCATTCGAGTTGCGAAGGAAAGCTGGGGATTGCTCTCGAGTGACTGCAGGGCCAATAGACCTCATCTAGGCTTGTGTCCAGAAGCCAGTGTTCCTCTCCAGGGGCGACAGGGATCTCGGGGTTGCATTCCAGACACACCCGGGGAGACAGGCATCCATCTCGAGTGGAAGCAAAGAACCCCGCTCTGCTCTCGAGTCGCGACGGGTATCTCTTGGAGCTCACTGGGTGGACTAAAGGGAGTCAAGCCTCCTGAGGCTTTTGGAGAGAGGTCGCGAGATTGGTCTCTAGGCCATGCAGGAGACGAAGGCCCTCATCTCGCGATGACGGGGGAGTCTTGGGGTTGTTCTCGAGCGGCGGCCCCAGTGTGCGCTTTCTCACGAGGTACGACGGCGAGGTCAGTGAGCCTCTCGTGGGGCGCCAGGGAAGTCGGGTCTCCATGCGAGTGGCGAGGGCGAGCGCGTCATTGCTCTCGAGCCATGGTAGGGTGCCGGGGACCAGCCCCGGCTGATCCAGGGTATTCGAAGGAGAGACGGCGTAGGCGAAGATCAGGAAACCACTGCTTAATTAAATGTTAATTAAGGATATAAAGAGTAATAGAATGAGGATAGCTCAGTGAGGAAATTCAGTGGCGAAAAGAGGCTGAATAATTCAGCCAGAAGGTAAGAGAAAGAACGACATGGTGAGACCAAGTTTCGGTGAACAAGGCCCGCACTTTATTTTTCAAAGTAGTTTTTATACCTTAAGTTATGCATAGAGGATAATGGGGGAAGGGGTAGAGTCTTGCAGCAAACCAGGCTTTCTTCCTGCAAACTTATCATATGCAAAAGCTTAGGTGATTTGCATCATCTTCTGGCCCGGAGGCCTGTTAACATTTTAAGACCTTTTCTTCAGAAAACTTATTTTTCTCTAAAGGTGGTTGGTCAGGAGCCACCCTCCAAAAAAGCATTAGATAAAGTTGCATTCCTACAGAGCAAAGGTGTGGTGGGCTATAACAAGAAAAAGAATTAACTCAAGGGTCCCAGGTTACAAACATTAAAGCTACTACTTACACCAATTATATTAATCAATACACTGCCAGGGACACAGCAGGTAAGGGATATGGAAACTTAGCAGCAAACAATGGCCCAACAAGTGAAAAACCATTCACCAATACAATTTCTAATCAATCTTGTAACTACTCAAAAGAATTTGTGTTTAGACAGTTTAGAACATCTCCTGCCTCTCACAGTTGGGAGGCTCTGAACAATCACATGTGGCCGGAAAAACCTATTCAGGCAGGCTAGAGGATTTCCAAAGGAGTTTGTAGGTTAAACACTGTCACACCCAGGAATTATTAACTGGAACTGTAAGCTAACTCTTTTTCAGAGAGAGGTAGTGGGGCAGAGCCCCCGTAAAGTCAGAGGTTTAGGTGCAAGCACAAGCAGAAAGTAGGCAGACTCTGGTTTTGGGGGTATATGCTCGAGAATTTCCAGGGGGACTCCTGAAGCTCGATCCCGCCTTTGCGTATGCCGAGCCTCCTTCCTCATGACCTTTGTCATGGGCGGAGTTCCTCACTGGCTCCCAGCAGTGATAGAATTCCAGTGGAGCTATTCCAGATCCTGAAAGATGATGCTGTGGAAAGTGCTGCACTCAATATGCAATATGCAATATGCACTCAATATGCAATATGCCGGCTCACGGCAGTAGGGGAATCTGGCCTCGAGACGTGTTGAAGAAGGTCTCTCGAGGTCTTTCTCGGGTTGAGGCAGGACACCCTGGGGTCCCTCGACTTGTGCAGGTGACCTCAGGGGGCTTCTCATGGTGGCTCTGAGAAGTCAGGGAAACTGGAGGTGGGAGGGGCCTCTCGGCACTCCACTGGGTTTGGTGCATTGGAAGAGGGCCTCATCTCCAGTTGAGGCAGGAACCTCAGGGTTCCTCTGACTTCAGACTCCGACCGCAAGGTCCCTGCAGACTTGGGACAGGAGAGTCAGGCCTCGTCTTGGGTTGAGGCATGGAACTCCGCTTGCCTCTCGAGGTGTTCCCGGGGAGACAGGCCACTTGTCGAGCGGTATTTGGAACCTGGGGGTCTTTTCCCGACGATGCACGGGCGAGTCACTGCCCCTTCGTGTTGACTTCATTCACAGGGTGGAGTTCGAAGAGGTGTCCGGGCATCGGGTTCTTATCAAGAGGGGACCGGGAAATCGGGGTCCTTCGGAATGTGGAACCACCCACGAGGCCACGTCTGGAATGTCGTCGTGAGACCGGCCTCATCCTGAGGTGCGACCGGAAGGCCGGGAACCCCTTCCAGACAAAGCAGGGGAGTCGACCCTCCTGTCCAGATCAGGAGGGTAGAAGAGGCTCAGAGGAAGTGTTGCCAGAAAACTTCGGTGTTCCTCTCGAGGGAGACCGGGATGTCGGGGCACTTTGTGGGTCGCATCAAGGGTGACAAGTACCGTTTCGAACTCCAATTCCTAAAGTGGGACTTCTCCTGAGACGCTGTAGCGGCACAGGGCTACATCTTGCGATGACGGGGGAACCACGTGGTTTTTCTCGAGGTGTAGCAGGATTCTCGAATTACGACGGGGAATTCAGGATGCTTCTTGTGTAGGCCCAGGGAAGTCCAATCTTCCATTCGAGTTGCGAAGGAAAGCTGGGGATTTCTCTCGAGTGACTGCAGGGCCAATAGACCTCATCTAGGCTTGTGTCCAGAAGCCAGTGTTCCTCTCCAGGGGCGACAGGGATCTCGGGGTTGCATTCCAGACACACCCGGGGAGACAGGCATCCATCTCGAGTGGAAGCAAAGAACCCCGCTCTGCTCTCGAGTCGCGACGGGTATCTCTTGGAGCTCACTGGGTGGACTAAAGGGAGTCAAGCCTCCTGAGGCTTTTGGAGAGAGGTCGCGAGATTGGTCTCTAGGCCATGCAGGAGACGAAGGCCCTCATCTCGCGATGACGGGGGAGTCTTGGGGTTGTTCTCGAGCGGCGGCCCCAGTGTGCGCTTTCTCACGAGGTACGACGGCGAGGTCAGTGAGCCTCTCGTGGGGCGCCAGGGAAGTCGGGTCTCCATGCGAGTGGCGAGGGCGAGCGCGTCATTGCTCTCGAGCCATGGTAGGGTGCCGGGGACCAGCCCCGGCTGATCCAGGGTATTCGAAGGAGAGACGGCGTAGGCGAAGATCAGGAAACCACTGCTTAATTAAATGTTAATTAAGGATATAAAGAGTAATAGAATGAGGATAGCTCAGTGAGGAAATTCAGTGGCGAAAAGAGGCTGAATAATTCAGCCAGAAGGTAAGAGAAAGAACGACATGGTGAGACCAAGTTTCGGTGAACAAGGCCCGCACTTTATTTTTCAAAGTAGTTTTTATACCTTAAGTTATGCATAGAGGATAATGGGGGAAGGGGTAGAGTCTTGCAGCAAACCAGGCTTTCTTCCTGCAAACTTATCATATGCAAAAGCTTAGGTGATTTGCATCATCTTCTGGCCCGGAGGCCTGTTAACATTTTAAGACCTTTTCTTCAGAAAACTTATTTTTCTCTAAAGGTGGTTGGTCAGGAGCCACCCTCCAAAAAAGCATTAGATAAAGTTGCATTCCTACAGAGCAAAGGTGTGGTGGGCTATAACAAGAAAAAGAATTAACTCAAGGGTCCCAGGTTACAAACATTAAAGCTACTACTTACACCAATTATATTAATCAATACACTGCCAGGGACACAGCAGGTAAGGGATATGGAAACTTAGCAGCAAACAATGGCCCAACAAGTGAAAAACCATTCACCAATACAATTTCTAATCAATCTTGTAACTACTCAAAAGAATTTGTGTTTAGACAGTTTAGAACATCTCCTGCCTCTCACAGTTGGGAGGCTCTGAACAATCACATGTGGCCGGAAAAACCTATTCAGGCAGGCTAGAGGATTTCCAAAGGAGTTTGTAGGTTAAACACTGTCACACCCAGGAATTATTAACTGGAACTGTAAGCTAACTCTTTTTCAGAGAGAGGTAGTGGGGCAGAGCCCCCGTAAAGTCAGAGGTTTAGGTGCAAGCACAAGCAGAAAGTAGGCAGACTCTGGTTTTGGGGGTATATGCTCGAGAATTTCCAGGGGGACTCCTGAAGCTCGATCCCGCCTTTGCGTATGCCGAGCCTCCTTCCTCATGACCTTTGTCATGGGCGGAGTTCCTCACTGGCTCCCAGCAGTGATAGAATTCCAGTGGAGCTATTCCAGATCCTGAATGATGATGCTGTGGAAAGTGCTGCACTCAATATGCAATATGCAATATGCACTCAATATGCAATATGCCGGCTCACGGCAGTAGGGGAATCTGGCCTCGAGACGTGTTGAAGAAGGTCTCTCGAGGTCTTTCTCGGGTTGAGGCAGGACACCCTGGGGTCCCTCGACTTGTGCAGGTGACCTCAGGGGGCTTCTCATGGTGGCTCTGAGAAGTCAGGGAAACTGGAGGTGGGAGGGGCCTCTCGGCACTCCACTGGGTTTGGTGCATTGGAAGAGGGCCTCATCTCCAGTTGAGGCAGGAACCTCAGGGTTCCTCTGACTTCAGACTCCGACCGCAAGGTCCCTGCAGACTTGGGACAGGAGAGTCAGGCCTCGTCTTGGGTTGAGGCATGGAACTCCGCTTGCCTCTCGAGGTGTTCCCGGGGAGACAGGCCACTTGTCGAGCGGTATTTGGAACCTGGGGGTCTTTTCCCGACGATGCACGGGCGAGTCACTGCCCCTTCGTGTTGACTTCATTCACAGGGTGGAGTTCGAAGAGGTGTCCGGGCATCGGGTTCTTATCAAGAGGGGACCGGGAAATCGGGGTCCTTCGGAATGTGGAACCACCCACGAGGCCACGTCTGGAATGTCGTCGTGAGACCGGCCTCATCCTGAGGTGCGACCGGAAGGCCGGGAACCCCTTCCAGACAAAGCAGGGGAGTCGACCCTCCTGTCCAGATCAGGAGGGTAGAAGGGGCTCAGAGGAAGTGGTGCGGGAAAACCTCGGTGTTCCTCTCGAGGGAGACCGGGATGTCGGGGCACTTTGTGGGTCGCATCAAGGGTGCCAAGTACCGTTTCGACCTCCAATTCCTAACGTGGGACTTCTCCTGAGACGCTGTAGCGGGAAAGGGCTTCATCTTGCGATGACGGGGGAACCACGTGGTTTTTCTCGAGTTGCAGCGGGATTCTCGAGTTACGACGGGGAATTCAGGATGCCTCTTGTGTTGGCCCAGGGAAGTCCAATCTTCCATTCGAGTTGCGAAGGAAAGCTGGGGATTGCTCTCGAGTGACTGCAGGGCCAATAGACCTCATCTAGGCTTGTGTCCAGAAGCCAATGTTCCTCTCCAGGGGCGACAGGGATCTCGGGGTTGCATTCCAGACGCACCCGGGGAGACAGGCATCCATCTCGAGTGGGAGCAAAGAACCCCGCTCTGCTCTTGAGTCGCGACGGGTATCTCTTGGAGCTCACTGGGTGGACTAAAGGGAGTCAAGCCTCCTGAGGCGTTTGGAGAGAGGTCGAGATTGGTCTCTAGGCCATGCAGGAGACGAAGGCCCTCATCTCGCGATGACGGGGGAGGCTCGGGGTTGTTCTCGAGCGGCGGCCCCAGTGTGCGGTTTCTCACGAGGTACGACGGCGAGGTCAGTGAGCCTCTCGTGGGGCGCCAAGGAAGTCGGGTCTCCATGCGAATGGCGAGGGGAGCGCGTCTTTGCTCTCAAGCCATAGTAGGGGAATCTGGCCTCGAGACGTGTTGAAGAAGGTCTCTCGAGGTCTTTCTCGGGTTGAGGCAGGACACCCTGGGGTCCCTCGACTTGTGCAGGTGACCTCAGGGGGCTTCTCATGGTGGCTCTGAGAAGTCAGGGAAACTGGAGGTGGGAGGGGCCTCTCGGCACTCCACTGGGTTTGGTGCATTGGAAGAGGGCCTCATCTCCAGTTGAGGCAGGAACCTCAGGGTTCCTCTGACTTCAGACTCCGACCGCAAGGTCCCTGCAGACTTGGGACAGGAGAGTCAGGCCTCGTCTTGGGTTGAGGCATGGAACTCCGCTTGCCTCTCGAGGTGTTCCCGGGGAGACAGGCCACTTGTCGAGCGGTATTTGGAACCTGGGGGTCTTTTCCCGACGATGCACGGGCGAGTCACTGCCCCTTCGTGTTGACTTCATTCACAGGGTGGAGTTCGAAGAGGGGTCCGGGCATCGGGTTCTTATCAAGAGGGGACCGGGAAATCGGGGTCCTTCGGAATGTGGAACCACCCACGAGGCCACGTCTGGAATGTCGTCGTGAGACCGGCCTCATCCTGAGGTGCGACCGGAAGGCCGGGAACCCCTTCCAGACAAAGCAGGGGAGTCGACCCTCCTGTCCAGATCAGGAGGGTAGAAGAGGCTCAGAGGAAGTGTTGCCAGAAAACTTCGGTGTTCCTCTCGAGGGAGACCGGGATGTCGGGGCACTTTGTGGGTCGCATCAAGGGTGACAAGTACCGTTTCGAACTCCAATTCCTAAAGTGGGACTTCTCCTGAGACGCTGTAGCGGCACAGGGCTACATCTTGCGATGACGGGGGAACCACGTGGTTTTTCTCGAGGTGTAGCAGGATTCTCGATTACGACGGGGAATTCAGGATGCTTCTTGTGTAGGCCCAGGAAGTCCAATCTTCCATTCGAGTTGCGAAGGAAAGCTGGGGATTTCTCTCGAGTGACTGCAGGGCCAATAGACCTCATCTAGGCTTGTGTCCAGAAGCCAGTGTTCCTCTCCAGGGGCGACAGGGATCTCGGGGTTGCATTCCAGACACACCCGGGGAGACAGGCATCCATCTCGAGTGGAAGCAAAGAACCCCGCTCTGCTCTCGAGTCGCGACGGGTATCTCTTGGAGCTCACTGGGTGGACTAAAGGGAGTCAAGCCTCCTGAGGCTTTTGGAGAGAGGTCGCGAGATTGGTCTCTAGGCCATGCAGGAGACGAAGGCCCTCATCTCGCGATGACGGGGGAGTCTTGGGGTTGTTCTCGAGCGGCGGCCCCAGTGTGCGCTTTCTCACGAGGTACGACGGCGAGGTCAGTGAGCCTCTCGTGGGGCGCCAGGGAAGTCGGGTCTCCATGCGAGTGGCGAGGGCGAGCGCGTCATTGCTCTCGAGCCATGGTAGCGTGCCGGGGACCAGCCCCGGCTGATCCAGGGTATTCGAAGGAGAGACGGCGTAGGCGAAGATCAGGAAACCACTGCTTAATTAAATGTTAATTAAGGATATAAAGAGTAATAGAATGAGGATAGCTCAGTGAGGAAATTCAGTGGCGAAAAGAGGCTGAATAATTCAGCCAGAAGGTAAGAGAAAGAACGACATGGTGAGACCAAGTTTCGGTGAACAAGGCCCGCACTTTATTTTTCAAAGTAGTTTTTATACCTTAAGTTATGCATAGAGGATAATGGGGAAAGGGGTAGAGTCTTGCAGCAAACCAGGCTTTCTTCCTGCAAACTTATCATATGCAAAAGCTTAGGTGATTTGCATCATCTTCTGGCCCGGAGGCCTGTTAACATTTTAAGACCTTTTCTTCAGAAAACTTATTTTTCTCTAAAGGTGGTTGGTCAGGAGCCACCCTCCAAAAAAGCATTAGATAAAGTTGCATTCCTACAGAGCAAAGGTGTGGTGGGCTATAACAAGAAAAAGAATTAACTCAAGGGTCCCAGGTTACAAACATTAAAGCTACTACTTACACCAATTATATTAATCAATACACTGCCAGGGACACAGCAGGTAAGGGATATGGAAACTTAGCAGCAAACAATGGCCCAACAAGTGAAAAACCATTCACCAATACAATTTCTAATCAATCTTGTAACTACTCAAAAGAATTTGTGTTTAGACAGTTTAGAACATCTCCTGCCTCTCACAGTTGGGAGGCTCTGAACAATCACATGTGGCCGGAAAAACCTATTCAGGCAGGCTAGAGGATTTCAAAGGAGTTTGTAGGTTAAACACTGTCACACCCAGGAATTATTAACTGGAACTGTAAGCTAACTCTTTTTCAGAGAGAGGTAGTGGGGAGAGCCCCCGTAAAGTCAGAGGTTTAGGTGCAAGCACAAGCAGAAAGTAGGCAGACTCTGGTTTTGGGGGTATATGCTCGAGAATTTCCAGGGGGACTCCTGAAGCTCGATCCCGCCTTTGCGTATGCCGAGCCTCCTTCCTCATGACCTTTGTCATGGGCGGAGTTCCTCACTGGCTCCCAGCAGTGATAGAATTCCAGTGGAGCTATTCCAGATCCTGAAAGATGATGCTGTGGAAAGTGCTGCACTCAATATGCAATATGCAATATGCACTCAATATGCAATATGCCGGCTCACGGCAGTAGGGGAATCTGGCCTCGAGACGTGTTGAAGAAGGTCTCTCGAGGTCTTTCTCGGGTTGAGGCAGGACACCCTGGGGTCCCTCGACTTGTGCAGGTGACCTCAGGGGGCTTCTCA
This sequence comes from Bos javanicus, assembly GCF_032452875.1. Taxonomy (NCBI): domain Eukaryota; kingdom Metazoa; phylum Chordata; class Mammalia; order Artiodactyla; family Bovidae; genus Bos; species Bos javanicus. The sequence continues at coordinate 243,706 of NW_026893742.1, read as the reverse complement.
TGGTGGCTCTGAGAAGTCAGGGAAACTGGAGGTGGGAGGGGCCTCTCGGCACTCCACTGGGTTTGGTGCATTGGAAGAGGGCCTCATCTCCAGTTGAGGCAGGAACCTCAGGGTTCCTCTGACTTCAGACTCCGACCGCAAGGTCCCTGCAGACTTGGGACAGGAGAGTCAGGCCTCGTCTTGGGTTGAGGCATGGAACTCCGCTTGCCTCTCGAGGTGTTCCCGGGGAGACAGGCCACTTGTCGAGCGGTATTTGGAACCTGGGGGTCTTTTCCCGACGATGCACGGGCGAGTCACTGCCCCTTCGTGTTGACTTCATTCACAGGGTGGAGTTCGAAGAGGTGTCCGGGCATCGGGTTCTTATCAAGAGGGGACCGGGAAATCGGGGTCCTTCGGAATGTGGAACCACCCACGAGGCCACGTCTGGAATGTCGTCGTGAGACCGGCCTCATCCTGAGGTGCGACCGGAAGGCCGGGAACCCCTTCCAGACAAAGCAGGGGAGTCGACCCTCCTGTCCAGATCAGGAGGGTAGAAGAGGCTCAGAGGAAGTGTTGCCAGAAAACTTCGGTGTTCCTCTCGAGGGAGACCGGGATGTCGGGGCACTTTGTGGGTCGCATCAAGGGTGACAAGTACCGTTTCGAACTCCAATTCCTAAAGTGGGACTTCTCCTGAGACGCTGTAGCGGCACAGGGCTACATCTTGCGATGACGGGGGAACCACGTGGTTTTTCTCGAGGTGTAGCAGGATTCTCGAATTACGACGGGGAATTCAGGATGCTTCTTGTGTAGGCCCAGGGAAGTCCAATCTTCCATTCGAGTTGCGAAGGAAAGCTGGGGATTTCTCTCGAGTGACTGCAGGGCCAATAGACCTCATCTAGGCTTGTGTCCAGAAGCCAGTGTTCCTCTCCAGGGGCGACAGGGATCTCGGGGTTGCATTCCAGACACACCCGGGGAGACAGGCATCCATCTCGAGTGGAAGCAAAGAACCCCGCTCTGCTCTCGAGTCGCGACGGGTATCTCTTGGAGCTCACTGGGTGGACTAAAGGGAGTCAAGCCTCCTGAGGCTTTTGGAGAGAGGTCGCGAGATTGGTCTCTAGGCCATGCAGGAGACGAAGGCCCTCATCTCGCGATGACGGGGGAGTCTTGGGGTTGTTCTCGAGCGGCGGCCCCAGTGTGCGCTTTCTCACGAGGTACGACGGCGAGGTCAGTGAGCCTCTCGTGGGGCGCCAGGGAAGTCGGGTCTCCATGCGAGTGGCGAGGGCGAGCGCGTCATTGCTCTCGAGCCATGGTAGCGTGCCGGGGACCAGCCCCGGCTGATCCAGGGTATTCGAAGGAGAGACGGCGTAGGCGAAGATCAGGAAACCACTGCTTAATTAAATGTTAATTAAGGATATAAAGAGTAATAGAATGAGGATAGCTCAGTGAGGAAATTCAGTGGCGAAAAGAGGCTGAATAATTCAGCCAGAAGGTAAGAGAAAGAACGACATGGTGAGACCAAGTTTCGGTGAACAAGGCCCGCACTTTATTTTTCAAAGTAGTTTTTATACCTTAAGTTATGCATAGAGGATAATGGGGGAAGGGGTAGAGTCTTGCAGCAAACCAGGCTTTCTTCCTGCAAACTTATCATATGCAAAAGCTTAGGTGATTTGCATCATCTTCTGGCCCGGAGGCCTGTTAACATTTTAAGACCTTTTCTTCAGAAAACTTATTTTTCTCTAAAGGTGGTTGGTCAGGAGCCACCCTCCAAAAAAGCATTAGATAAAGTTGCATTCCTACAGAGCAAAGGTGTGGTGGGCTATAACAAGAAAAAGAATTAACTCAAGGGTCCCAGGTTACAAACATTAAAGCTACTCCTTACACCAATTATATTAATCAATACACTGCCAGGGACCCAGCAGGTAAGGCATATGGAAACTTAGCAGCAAACAATGGCCCAACAAGTGAAAAACCATTCACCAATACAATTTCTAATCAATCTTGTAACTACTCAAAAGAATTTGTGTTTAGACAGTTTAGAACATCTCCTGCCTCTCACAGTTGGGAGGCTCTGAACAATCACATGTGGCCGGAAAAACCTATTCAGGCAGGCTAGAGGATTTCCAAAGGAGTTTGTAGGTTAAACACTGTCACACCCAGGAATTATTAACTGGAACTGTAAGCTAACTCTTTTTCAGAGAGAGGTAGTGGGGCAGAGCCCCCGTAAAGTCAGAGGTTTAGGTGCAAGCACAAGCAGAAAGTAGGCAGACTCTGGTTTTGGGGGTATATGCTCGAGAATTTCCAGGGGGACTCCTGAAGCTCGATCCCGCCTTTGCGTATGCCGAGCCTCCTTCCTCATGACCTTTGTCATGGGCGGAGTTCCTCACTGGCTCCCAGCAGTGATAGAATTCCAGTGGAGCTATTCCAGATCCTGAAAGATGATGCTGTGGAAAGTGCTGCACTCAATATGCAATATGCAATATGCACTCAATATGCAATATGCCGGCTCACGGCAGTAGGGGAATCTGGCCTCGAGACGTGTTGAAGAAGGTCTCTCGAGGTCTTTCTCGGGTTGAGGCAGGACACCCTGGGGTCCCTCGACTTGTGCAGGTGACCTCAGGGGGCTTCTCATGGTGGCTCTGAGAAGTCAGGGAAACTGGAGGTGGGAGGGGCCTCTCGGCACTCCACTGGGTTTGGTGCATTGGAAGAGGGCCTCATCTCCAGTTGAGGCAGGAACCTCAGGGTTCCTCTGACTTCAGACTCCGACCGCAAGGTCCCTGCAGACTTGGGACAGGAGAGTCAGGCCTCGTCTTGGGTTGAGGCATGGAACTCCGCTTGCCTCTCGAGGTGTTCCCGGGGAGACAGGCCACTTGTCGAGCGGTATTTGGAACCTGGGGGTCTTTTCCCGACGATGCACGGGCGAGTCACTGCCCCTTCGTGTTGACTTCATTCACAGGGTGGAGTTCGAAGAGGTGTCCGGGCATCGGGTTCTTATCAAGAGGGGACCGGGAAATCGGGGTCCTTCGGAATGTGGAACCACCCACGAGGCCACGTCTGGAATGTCGTCGTGAGACCGGCCTCATCCTGAGGTGCGACCGGAAGGCCGGGAACCCCTTCCAGACAAAGCAGGGGAGTCGACCCTCCTGTCCAGATCAGGAGGGTAGAAGGGGCTCAGAGGAAGTGGTGCGGGAAAACCTCGGTGTTCCTCTTGAGGGAGACCGGGATGTCGGGGCACTTTGTGGGTCGCATCAAGGGTGCCAAGTACCGTTTCGACCTCCAATACCTAACGTGGGACTTCTCCTGAGACACTGTAGCGGGAAAGGGCTTCATCTTGCGATGACGGGGGAGCCACGTGGATTTTCTCGAGTTGCAGCGGGATTCTCGAGTTACGACGGGGAATTCAGGATGCCTCTTGTGTTGGCCCAGGGAAGTCCAATCTTCCATTCGAGTTGCGAAGGAAAGCTGGGGATTGCTCTCGAGTGACTGCAGGGCCAATAGAACTCATCTAGGCTTGTGTCCAGAAGCCAATGTTCCCCTCCAGGGGCGAAAGGGATCTCGGGGTTGCATTCCAGACGCACCCGGGGAGACAGGCATCCATCTCGAGTGGGAGCAAAGAACCCCGCTCTGCTCTTGAGTCGCGACGGGTATCTCTTGGAGCTCACTGGGTGGACTAAAGGGAGTCAAGCCTCCTGAGGCGTTTGGAGAGAGGTCGAGAGACTGGTCTCTAGGCCATACAGGAGACGAAGGCCCTCAAGTCGCGATGACGGGGGAGGCTCGGGGTTGTTCTCGAGCGGCGGCCCCAGTGTGCGGTTTCTCGCGAGGTACGACGGCGAGGTCAGTGAGCCTCTCGTGGGGCGGCAAGGAAGTCGGGTCTCCATGCGAATGGCGAGGGGGAGCGCGTCTTTACTCTCAAGTCATAGTAGGGGAATCTGGCCTCGAGACGTGTTGAAGAAGGTCTCTCGAGGTCTTTCTCGGGTTGAGGCAGGACACCCTGGGGTCCCTCGACTTGTGCAGGTGACCTCAGGGGGCTTCTCATGGTGGCTCTGAGAAGTCAGGGAAACTGGAGGTGGGAGGGGCCTCTCGGCACTCCACTGGGTTTGGTGCATTGGAAGAGGGCCTCATCTCCAGTTGAGGCAGGAACCTCAGGGTTCCTCTGACTTCAGACTCCGACCGCAAGGTCCCTGCAGACTTGGGACAGGAGAGTCAGGCCTCGTCTTGGGTTGAGGCATGGAACTCCGCTTGCCTCTCGAGGTGTTCCCGGGGAGACAGGCCACTTGTCGAGCGGTATTTGGAACCTGGGGGTCTTTTCCCGACGATGCACGGGCGAGTCACTGCCCCTTCGTGTTGACTTCATTCACAGGGTGGAGTTCGAAGAGGTGTCCGGGCATCGGGTTCTTATCAAGAGGGGACCGGGAAATCGGGGTCCTTCGGAATGTGGAACCACCCACGAGGCCACGTCTGGAATGTCGTCGTGAGACCGGCCTCATCCTGAGGTGCGACCGGAAGGCCGGGAACCCCTTCCAGACAAAGCAGGGGAGCCGACCCTCCTGTCCAGATCAGGAGGGTAGAAGAGGCTCAGAGGAAGTGCTGCCAGAAAACTTCGGTGTTCCTCTCGAGGGAGACCGGGATGTCGGGGCACTTTGTGGGTCGCATCAAGGGTGACAAGTACCGTTTCGAACTCCAATTCCTAAAGTGGGACTTCTCCTGAGACGCTGTAGCGGCACAGGGCTACATCTTGCGATGACGGGGGAACCACGTGGTTTTTCTCGAGGTGTAGCAGGATTCTCGAATTACGACGGGGAATTCAGGATGCTTCTTGTGTAGGCCCAGGGAAGTCCAATCTTCCATTCGAGTTGCGAAGGAAAGCTGGGGATTTCTCTCGAGTGACTGCAGGGCCAATAGACCTCATCTAGGCTTGTGTCCAGAAGCCAGTGTTCCTCTCCAGGGGCGACAGGGATCTCGGGGTTGCATTCCAGACACACCCGGGGAGACAGGCATCCATCTCGAGTGGAAGCAAAGAACCCCGCTCTGCTCTCGAGTCGCGACGGGTATCTCTTGGAGCTCACTGGGTGGACTAAAGGGAGTCAAGCCTCCTGAGGCTTTTGGAGAGAGGTCGCGAGATTGGTCTCTAGGCCATGCAGGAGACGAAGGCCCTCATCTCGCGATGACGGGGGAGTCTTGGGGTTGTTCTCGAGCGGCGGCCCCAGTGTGCGCTTTCTCACGAGGTACGACGGCGAGGTCAGTGAGCCTCTCGTGGGGCGCCAGGGAAGTCGGGTCTCCATGCGAGTGGCGAGGGCGAGCGCGTCATTGCTCTCGAGCCATGGTAGGGTGCCGGGGACCAGCCCCGGCTGATCCAGGGTATTCGAAGGAGAGACGGCGTAGGCGAAGATCAGGAAACCACTGCTTAATTAAATGTTAATTAAGGATATAAAGAGTAATAGAATGAGGATAGCTCAGTGAGGAAATTCAGTGGCGAAAAGAGGCTGAATAATTCAGCCAGAAGGTAAGAGAAAGAACGACATGGTGAGACCAAGTTTCGGTGAACAAGGCCCGCACTTTATTTTTCAAAGTAGTTTTTATACCTTAAGTTATGCATAGAGGATAATGGGGGAAGGGGTAGAGTCTTGCAGCAAACCAGGCTTTCTTCCTGCAAACTTATCATATGCAAAAGCTTAGGTGATTTGCATCATCTTCTGGCCCGGAGGCCTGTTAACATTTTAAGACCTTTTCTTCAGAAAACTTATTTTTCTCTAAAGGTGGTTGGTCAGGAGCCACCCTCCAAAAAAGCATTAGATAAAGTTGCATTCCTACAGAGCAAAGGTGTGGTGGGCTATAACAAGAAAAGAATTAACTCAAGGGTCCCAGGTTACAAACATTAAAGCTACTACTTACACCAATTATATTAATCAATACACTGCCAGGGACACAGCAGGTAAGGGATATGGAAACTTAGCAGCAAACAATGGCCCAACAAGTGAAAAACCATTCACCAATACAATTTCTAATCAATCTTGTAACTACTCAAAAGAATTTGTGTTTAGACAGTTTAGAACATCTCCTGCCTCTCACAGTTGGGAGGCTCTGAACAATCACATGTGGCCGGAAAAACCTATTCAGGCAGGCTAGAGGATTTCCAAAGGAGTTTGTAGGTTAAACACTGTCACACCCAGGAATTATTAACTGGAACTGTAAGCTAACTCTTTTTCAGAGAGAGGTAGTGGGGCAGAGCCCCCGTAAAGTCAGAGGTTTAGGTGCAAGCACAAGCAGAAAGTAGGCAGACTCTGGTTTTGGGGGTATATGCTCGAGAATTTCCAGGGGGACTCCTGAAGCTCGATCCCGCCTTTGCGTATGCCGAGCCTCCTTCCTCATGACCTTTGTCATGGGCGGAGTTCCTCACTGGCTCCCAGCAGTGATAGAATTCCAGTGGAGCTATTCCAGATCCTGAAAGATGATGCTGTGGAAAGTGCTGCACTCAATATGCAATATGCAATATGCACTCAATATGCAATATGCCGGCTCACGGCAGTAGGGGAATCTGGCCTCGAGACGTGTTGAAGAAGGTCTCTCGAGGTCTTTCTCGGGTTGAGGCAGGACACCCTGGGGTCCCTCGACTTGTGCAGGTGACCTCAGGGGGCTTCTCATGGTGGCTCTGAGAAGTCAGGGAAACTGGAGGTGGGAGGGGCCTCCCGGCACTCCACTGGGTTTGGTGCATTGGAAGAGGGCCTCATCTCCAGTTGAGGCAGGAACCTCAGGGTTCCTCTGACTTCAGACTCCGACCGCAAGGTCCCTGCAGACTTGGGACAGGAGAGTCAGGCCTCGTCTTGGGTTGAGGCATGGAACTCCGCTTGCCTCTCGAGGTGTTCCCGGGGAGACAGGCCACTTGTCGAGCGGTATTTGGAACCTGGGGGTCTTTTCCCGACGATGCACGGGCGAGTCACTGCCCCTTCGTGTTGACTTCATTCACAGGGTGGAGTTCGAAGAGGTGTCCGGGCATCGGGTTCTTATCAAGAGGGGACCGGGAAATCGGGGTCCTTCGGAATGTGGAACCACCCACGAGGCCACGTCTGGAATGTCGTCGTGAGACCGGCCTCATCCTGAGGTGCGACCGGAAGGCCGGGAACCCCTTCCAGACAAAGCAGGGGAGTCGACCCTCCTGTCCAGATCAGGAGGGTAGAAGGGGCTCAGAGGAAGTGGTGCGGGAAAACCTCGGTGTTCCTCTTGAGGGAGACCGGGATGTCGGGGCACTTTGTGGGTCGCATCAAGGGTGCCAAGTACCGTTTCGACCTCCAATACCTAACGTGGGACTTCTCCTGAGACACTGTAGCGGGAAAGGGCTTCATCTTGCGATGACGGGGGAGCCACGTGGATTTTCTCGAGTTGCAGCGGGATTCTCGAGTTACGACGGGGAATTCAGGATGCCTCTTGTGTTGGCCCAGGGAAGTCCAATCTTCCATTCGAGTTGCGAAGGAAAGCTGGGGATTGCTCTCGAGTGACTGCAGGGCCAATAGAACTCATCTAGGCTTGTGTCCAGAAGCCAATGTTCCTCTCCAGGGGCGAAAGGGATCTCGGGGTTGCATTCCAGACGCACCCGGGGAGACAGGCATCCATCTCGAGTGGGAGCAAAGAACCCCGCTCTGCTCTTGAGTCGCGACGGGTATCTCTTGGAGCTCACTGGGTGGACTAAAGGGAGTCAAGCCTCCTGAGGCGTTTGGAGAGAGGTCGAGAGACTGGTCTCTAGGCCATACAGGAGACGAAGGCCCTCAAGTCGCGATGACGGGGGAGGCTCGGGGTTGTTCTCGAGCGGCGGCCCCAGTGTGCGGTTTCTCGCGAGGTACGACGGCGAGGTCAGTGAGCCTCTCGTGGGGCGGCAAGGAAGTCGGGTCTCCATGCGAATGGCGAGGGGGAGCGCGTCTTTACTCTCAAGTCATAGTAGGGGAATCTGGCCTCGAGACGTGTTGAAGAAGGTCTCTCGAGGTCTTTCTCGGGTTGAGGCAGGACACCCTGGGGTCCCTCGACTTGTGCAGGTGACCTCAGGGGGCTTCTCATGGTGGCTCTGAGAAGTCAGGGAAACTGGAGGTGGGAGGGGCCTCTCGGCACTCCACTGGGTTTGGTGCATTGGAAGAGGGCCTCATCTCCAGTTGAGGCAGGAACCTCAGGGTTCCTCTGACTTCAGACTCCGACCGCAAGGTCCCTGCAGACTTGGGACAGGAGAGTCAGGCCTCGTCTTGGGTTGAGGCATGGAACTCCGCTTGCCTCTCGAGGTGTTCCCGGGGAGACAGGCCACTTGTCGAGCGGCATTTGGAACCTGGGGGTCTTTTCCCGACGATGCACGGGCGAGTCACTGCCCCTTCGTGTTGACTTCATTCACAGGGTGGAGTTCGAAGAGGTGTCCGGGCATCGGGTTCTTATCAAGAGGGGACCGGGAAATCGGGGTCCTTCGGAATGTGGAACCACCCACGAGGCCACGTCTGGAATGTCGTCGTGAGACCGGCCTCATCCTGAGGTGCGACCGGAAGGCCGGGAACCCCTTCCAGACAAAGCAGGGGAGTCGACCCTCCTGTCCAGATCAGGAGGGTAGAAGAGGCTCAGAGGAAGTGTTGCCAGAAAACTTCGGTGTTCCTCTCGAGGGAGACCGGGATGTCGGGGCACTTTGTGGGTCGCATCAAGGGTGACAAGTACCGTTTCGAACTCCAATTCCTAAAGTGGGACTTCTCCTGAGACGCTGTAGCGGCACAGGGCTACATCTTGCGATGACGGGGGAACCACGTGGTTTTTCTCGAGGTGTAGCAGGATTCTCGAATTACGACGGGGAATTCAGGATGCTTCTTGTGTAGGCCCAGGGAAGTCCAATCTTCCATTCGAGTTGCGAAGGAAAGCTGGGGATTTCTCTCGAGTGACTGCAGGGCCAATAGACCTCATCTAGGCTTGTGTCCAGAAGCCAGTGTTCCTCTCCAGGGGCGACAGGGATCTCGGGGTTGCATTCCAGACACACCCGGGGAGACAGGCATCCATCTCGAGTGGAAGCAAAGAACCCCGCTCTGCTCTCGAGTCGCGACGGGTATCTCTTGGAGCTCACTGGGTGGACTAAAGGGAGTCAAGCCTCCTGAGGCTTTTGGAGAGAGGTCGCGAGATTGGTCTCTAGGCCATGCAGGAGACGAAGGCCCTCATCTCGCGATGACGGGGGAGTCTTGGGGTTGTTCTCGAGCGGCGGCCCCAGTGTGCGCTTTCTCACGAGGTACGACGGCGAGGTCAGTGAGCCTCTCGTGGGGCGCCAGGGAAGTCGGGTCTCCATGCGAGTGGCGAGGGCGAGCGCGTCATTGCTCTCGAGCCATGGTAGGGTGCCGGGGACCAGCCCCGGCTGATCCAGGGTATTCGAAGGGAGAGACGGCGTAGGCGAAGATCAGGAAACCACTGCTTAATTAAATGTTAATTAAGGATATAAAGAGTAATAGAATGAGGATAGCTCAGTGAGGAAATTCAGTGGCGAAAAGAGGCTGAATAATTCAGCCAGAAGGTAAGAGAAAGAACGACATGGTGAGACCAAGTTTCGGTGAACAAGGCCCGCACTTTATTTTTCAAAGTAGTTTTTATACCTTAAGTTATGCATAGAGGATAATGGGGGAAGGGGTAGAGTCTTGCAGCAAACCAGGCTTTCTTCCTGCAAACTTATCATATGCAAAAGCTTAGGTGATTTGCATCATCTTCTGGCCCGGAGGCCTGTTAACATTTTAAGACCTTTTCTTCAGAAAACTTATTTTTCTCTAAAGGTGGTTGGTCAGGAGCCACCCTCCAAAAAAGCATTAGATAAAGTTGCATTCCTACAGAGCAAAGGTGTGGTGGGCTATAACAAGAAAAAGAATTAACTCAAGGGTCCCAGGTTACAAACATTAAAGCTACTACTTACACCAATTATATTAATCAATACACTGCCAGGGACACAGCAGGTAAGGGATATGGAAACTTAGCAGCAAACAATGGCCCAACAAGTGAAAAACCATTCACCAATACAATTTCTAATCAATCTTGTAACTACTCAAAAGAATTTGTGTTTAGACAGTTTAGAACATCTCCTGCCTCTCACAGTTGGGAGGCTCTGAACAATCACATGTGGCCGGAAAAACCTATTCAGGCAGGCTAGAGGATTTCCAAAGGAGTTTGTAGGTTAAACACTGTCACACCCAGGAATTATTAACTGGAACTGTAAGCTAACTCTTTTTCAGAGAGAGGTAGTGGGGCAGAGCCCCCGTAAAGTCAGAGGTTTAGGTGCAAGCACAAGCAGAAAGTAGGCAGACTCTGGTTTTGGGGGTATATGCTCGAGAATTTCCAGGGGGACTCCTGAAGCTCGATCCCGCCTTTGCGTATGCCGAGCCTCCTTCCTCATGACCTTTGTCATGGGCGGAGTTCCTCACTGGCTCCCAGCAGTGATAGAATTCCAGTGGAGCTATTCCAGATCCTGAAAGATGATGCTGTGGAAAGTGCTGCACTCAATATGCAATATGCAATATGCACTCAATATGCAATATGCCGGCTCACGGCAGTAGGGGAATCTGGCCTCGAGACGTGTTGAAGAAGGTCTCTCGAGGTCTTTCTCGGGTTGAGGCAGGACACCCTGGGGTCCCTCGACTTGTGCAGGTGACCTCAGGGGGCTTCTCATGGTGGCTCTGAGAAGTCAGGGAAACTGGAGGTGGGAGGGGCCTCTCGGCACTCCACTGGGTTTGGTGCATTGGAAGAGGGCCTCATCTCCAGTTGAGGCAGGAACCTCAGGGTTCCTCTGACTTCAGACTCCGACCGCAAGGTCCCTGCAGACTTGGGACAGGAGAGTCAGGCCTCGTCTTGGGTTGAGGCATGGAACTCCGCTTGCCTCTCGAGGTGTTCCCGGGGAGACAGGCCACTTGTCGAGCGGTATTTGGAACCTGGGGGTCTTTTCCCGACGATGCACGGGCGAGTCACTGCCCCTTCGTGTTGACTTCATTCACAGGGTGGAGTTCGAAGAGGTGTCCGGGCATCGGGTTCTTATCAAGAGGGGACCGGGAAATCGGGGTCCTTCGGAATGTGGAACCACCCACGAGGCCACGTCTGGAATGTCGTCGTGAGACCGGCCTCATCCTGAGGTGCGACCGGAAGGCCGGGAACCCCTTCCAGACAAAGCAGGGGAGTCGACCCTCCTGTCCAGATCAGGAGGGTAGAAGGGGCTCAGAGGAAGTGGTGCGGGAAAACCTCGGTGTTCCTCTTGAGGGAGACCGGGATGTCGGGGCACTTTGTGGGTCGCATCAAGGGTGCCAAGTACCGTTTCGACCTCCAATACCTAACGTGGGACTTCTCCTGAGACACTGTAGCGGGAAAGGGCTTCATCTTGCGATGACGGGGGAGCCACGTGGATTTTCTCGAGTTGCAGCGGGATTCTCGAGTTACGACGGGGAATTCAGGATGCCTCTTGTGTTGGCCCAGGGAAGTCCAATCTTCCATTCGAGTTGCGAAGGAAAGCTGGGGATTGCTCTCGAGTGACTGCAGGGCCAATAGAACTCATCTAGGCTTGTGTCCAGAAGCCAATGTTCCTCTCCAGGGGCGAAAGGGATCTCGGGGTTGCATTCCAGACGCACCCGGGGAGACAGGCATCCATCTCGAGTGGGAGCAAAGAACCCCGCTCTGCTCTTGAGTCGCGACGGGTATCTCTTGGAGCTCACTGGGTGGACTAAAGGGAGTCAAGCCTCCTGAGGCGTTTGGAGAGAGGTCGAGAGACTGGTCTCTAGGCCATACAGGAGACGAAGGCCCTCAAGTCGCGATGACGGGGGAGGCTCGGGGTTGTTCTCGAGCGGCGGCCCCAGTGTGCGGTTTCTCGCGAGGTACGACGGCGAGGTCAGTGAGCCTCTCGTGGGGCGGCAAGGAAGTCGGGTCTCCATGCGAATGGCGAGGGGGAGCGCGTCTTTACCCTCAAGTCATAGTAGGGGAATCTGGCCTCGAGACGTGTTGAAGAAGGTCTCTCGAGGTCTTTCTCGGGTTGAGGCAGGACACCCTGGGGTCCCTCGACTTGTGCAGGTGACCTCAGGGGGCTTCTCATGGTGGCTCTGAGAAGTCAGGGAAACTGGAGGTGGGAGGGGCCTCTCGGCACTCCACTGGGTTTGGTGCATTGGAAGAGGGCCTCATCTCCAGTTGAGGCAGGAACCTCAGGGTTCCTCTGACTTCAGACTCCGACCGCAAGGTCCCTGCAGACTTGGGACAGGAGAGTCAGGCCTCGTCTTGGGTTGAGGCATGGAACTCCGCTTGCCTCTCGAGGTGTTCCCGGGGAGACAGGCCACTTGTCGAGCGGTATTTGGAACCTGGGGGTCTTTTCCCGACGATGCACGGGCGAGTCACTGCCCCTTCGTGTTGACTTCATTCACAGGGTGGAGTTCGAAGAGGTGTCCGGGCATCGGGTTCTTATCAAGAGGGGACCGGGAAATCGGGGTCCTTCGGAATGTGGAACCACCCACGAGGCCACGTCTGGAATGTCGTCGTGAGACCGGCCTCATCCTGAGGTGCGACCGGAAGGCCGGGAACCCCTTCCAGACAAAGCAGGGGAGTCGACCCTCCTGTCCAGATCAGGAGGGTAGAAGAGGCTCAGAGGAAGTGTTGCCAGAAAACTTCGGTGTTCCTCTCGAGGGAGACCGGGATGTCGGGGCACTTTGTGGGTCGCATCAAGGGTGCCAAGTACCGTTTCGAACTCCAATTCCTAAAGTGGGACTTCTCCTGAGACGCTGTAGCGGCACAGGGCTACATCTTGCGATGACGGGGGAACCACGTGGTTTTTCTCGAGGTGTAGCAGGATTCTCGAATTACGACGGGGAATTCAGGATGCTTCTTGTGTAGGCCCAGGGAAGTCCAATCTTCCATTCGAGTTGCGAAGGAAAGCTGGGGATTTCTCTCGAGTGACTGCAGGGCCAATAGACCTCATCTAGGCTTGTGTCCAGAAGCCAGTGTTCCTCTCCAGGGGCGACAGGGATCTCGGGGTTGCATTCCAGACACACCCGGGGAGACAGGCATCCATCTCGAGTGGAAGCAAAGAACCCCGCTCTGCTCTCGAGTCGCGACGGGTATCTCTTGGAGCTCACTGGGTGGACTAAAGGGAGTCAAGCCTCCTGAGGCTTTTGGAGAGAGGTCGCGAGATTGGTCTCTAGGCCATGCAGGAGACGAAGGCCCTCATCTCGCGATGACGGGGGAGTCTTGGGGTTGTTCTCGAGCGGCGGCCCCAGTGTGCGCTTTCTCACGAGGTACGACGGCGAGGTCAGTGAGCCTCTCGTGGGGCGCCAGGGAAGTCGGGTCTCCATGCGAGTGGCGAGGGCGAGCGCGTCATTGCTCTCGAGCCATGGTAGGGTGCCGGGGACCAGCCCCGGCTGATCCAGGGTATTCGAAGGAGAGACGGCGTAGGCGAAGATCAGGAAACCACTGCTTAATTAAATGTTAATTAAGGATATAAAGAGTAATAGAATGAGGATAGCTCAGTGAGGAAATTCAGTGGCGAAAAGAGGCTGAATAATTCAGCCAGAAGGTAAGAGAAAGAACGACATGGTGAGACCAAGTTTCGGTGAACAAGGCCCGCACTTTATTTTTCAAAGTAGTTTTTATACCTTAAGTTATGCATAGAGGATAATGGGGGAAGGGGTAGAGTCTTGCAGCAAACCAGGCTTTCTTCCTGCAAACTTATCATATGCAAAAGCTTAGGTGATTTGCATCATCTTCTGGCCCGGAGGCCTGTTAACATTTTAAGACCTTTTCTTCAGAAAACTTATTTTTCTCTAAAGGTGGTTGGTCAGGAGCCACCCTCCAAAAAGCATTAGATAAAGTTGCATTCCTACAGAGCAAAGGTGTGGTGGGCTATAACAAGAAAAAGAATTAACTCAAGGGTCCCAGGTTACAAACATTAAAGCTACTACTTACACCAATTATATTAATCAATACACTGCCAGGGACACAGCAGGTAAGGGATATGGAAACTTAGCAGCAAACAATGGCCCAACAAGTGAAAAACCATTCACCAATACAATTTCTAATCAATCTTGTAACTACTCAAAAGAATTTGTGTTTAGACAGTTTAGAACATCTCCTGCCTCTCACAGTTGGGAGGCTCTGAACAATCACATGTGGCCGGAAAAACCTATTCAGGCAGGCTAGAGGATTTCCAAAGGAGTTTGTAGGTTAAACACTGTCACACCCAGGAATTATTAACTGGGACTGTAAGCTAACTCTTTTTTCAGAGAGAGGTAGTGGGGCAGAGCCCCCGTAAAGTCAGAGGTTTAGGTGCAAGCACAAGCAGAAAGTAGGCAGACTCTGGTTTTGGGGGTATATGCTCGAGAATTTCCAGGGGGACTCTGAAGCTCGATCCCGCCTTTGCGTATGCCGAGCCTCCTTCCTCATGACCTTTGTCATGGGCGGAGTTCCTCACTGGCTCCCAGCAGTGATAGAATTCCAGTGGAGCTATTCCAGATCCTGAAAGATGATGCTGTGGAAAGTGCTGCACTCAATATGCAATATGCAATATGCACTCAATATGCAATATGCCGGCTCACGGCAGTAGGGGAATCTGGCCTCGAGACGTGTTGAAGAAGGTCTCTCGAGGTCTTTCTCGGGTTGAGGCAGGACACCCTGGGGTCCCTCGACTTGTGCAGGTGACCTCAGGGGGCTTCTCATGGTGGCTCTGAGAAGTCAGGGAAACTGGAGGTGGGAGGGGCCTCTCGGCACTCCACTGGGTTTGGTGCATTGGAAGAGGGCCTCATCTCCAGTTGAGGCAGGAACCTCAGGGTTCCTCTGACTTCAGACTCCGACCGCAAGGTCCCTGCAGACTTGGGACAGGAGAGTCAGGCCTCGTCTTGGGTTGAGGCATGGAACTCCGCTTGCCTCTCGAGGTGTTCCCGGGGAGACAGGCCACTTGTCGAGCGGTATTTGGAACCTGGGGGTCTTTTCCCGACGATGCACGGGCGAGTCACTGCCCCTTCGTGTTGACTTCATTCACAGGGTGGAGTTCGAAGAGGTGTCCGGGCATCGGGTTCTTATCAAGAGGGGACCGGGAAATCGGGGTCCTTCGGAATGTGGAACCACCCACGAGGCCACGTCTGGAATGTCGTCATGAGACCGGCCTCATCCTGAGGTGCGACCGGAAGGCCGGGAACCCCTTCCAGACAAAGCAGGGGAGTCGACCCTCCTGTCCAGATCAGGAGGGTAGAAGGGGCTCAGAGGAAGTGGTGCGGGAAAACCTCGGTGTTCCTCTCGAGGGAGACCGGGATGTCGGGGCACTTTGTGGGTCGCATCAAGGGTGCCAAGTACCGTTTCGAACTCCAATACCTAACGTGGGACTTCTCCTGAGACGCTGTAGCGGGAAAGGGCTTCATCTTGCGATGACGGGGGAACCACGTGGTTTTTCTCGAGGTGTAGCGGGATTCTCGAGTTACGACGGGGAATTCAGGATGCCTCTTGTGTTGGCCCAGGAAGTCCAATCTTCCATTCGAGTTGCGAAGGAAAGCTGGGGATTTCTCTCGAGTGACTGCAGGGCCAATAGACTCATCTAGGCTTGTGTCCAGAAGCCAATGTTCCTCTCCAGGGGCGACAGGGATCTCGGGGTTGCATTCCAGACGCACCCGGGGAGACAGGCATCCATCTCGAGTGGAAGCAAAGAACCCCGCTCTGCTCTCGAGTCGCGACGGGTATCTCTTGGAGCTCACTGGGTGGACTAAAGGGAGTCAAGCCTCCTGAGGCTTTTGGAGAGAGGTCGCGAGATTGGTCTCTGGGCCATACAGGAGACGAAGGCCCTCATCTCGCGATGACGGGGGAGTCTTGGGGTTGTTCTCGAGCGGCGGCCCCAGTGTGCGCTTTCTCACGAGGTACGACGGCGAGGTCAGTGAGCCTCTCGTGGGGCGCCAGGGAAGTCGGGTCTCCATGCGAATGGCGAGGGGAGCGCGTCGCTCTCAAGTCATGGTAGGGGAATCTGGCCTCGAGACGTGTTGAAGAAGGTCTCTCGAGGTCTTTCTCGGGTTGAGGCAGGACACCCTGGGGTCCCTCGACTTGTGCAGGTGACCTCAGGGGGCTTCTCATGGTGGCTCTGAGAAGTCAGGGAAACTGGAGGTGGGAGGGGCCTCTCGGCACTCCACTGGGTTTGGTGCATTGGAAGAGGGCCTCATCTCCAGTTGAGGCAGGAACCTCAGGGTTCCTCTGACTTCAGACTCCGACCGCAAGGTCCCTGCAGACTTGGGACAGGAGAGTCAGGCCTCGTCTTGGGTTGAGGCATGGAACTCCGCTTGCCTCTCGAGGTGTTCCCGGGGAGACAGGCCACTTGTCGAGCGGTATTTGGAACCTGGGGGTCTTTTCCCGACGATGCACGGGCGAGTCACTGCCCCTTCGTGTTGACTTCATTCACAGGGTGGAGTTCGAAGAGGTGTCCGGGCATCGGGTTCTTATCAAGAGGGGACCGGGAAATCGGGGTCCTTCGGAATGTGGAACCACCCACGAGGCCACGTCTGGAATGTCGTCGTGAGACCGGCCTCATCCTGAGGTGCGACCGGAAGGCCGGGAACCCCTTCCAGACAAAGCAGGGGAGTCGACCCTCCTGTCCAGATCAGGAGGGTAGAAGAGGCTCAGAGGAAGTGTTGCCAGAAAACCTCGGTGTTCCTCTCGAGGGAGACCGGGATGTCGGGGCACTTTGTGGGTCGCATCAAGGGTGACAAGTACCGTTTCGAACTCCAATTCCTAAAGTGGGACTTCTCCTGAGACGCTGTAGCGGCACAGGGCTACATCTTGCGATGACGGGGGAACCACGTGGTTTTTCTCGAGGTGTAGCAGGATTCTCGAATTACGACGGGGAATTCAGGATGCTTCTTGTGTAGGCCCAGGGAAGTCCAATCTTCCATTCGAGTTGCGAAGGAAAGCTGGGGATTTCTCTCGAGTGACTGCAGGGCCAATAGACCTCATCTAGGCTTGTGTCCAGAAGCCAGTGTTCCTCTCCAGGGGCGACAGGGATCTCGGGGTTGCATTCCAGACACACCCGGGGAGACAGGCATCCATCTCGAGTGGAAGCAAAGAACCCCGCTCTGCTCTCGAGTCGCGACGGGTATCTCTTGGAGCTCACTGGGTGGACTAAAGGGAGTCAAGCCTCCTGAGGCTTTTGGAGAGAGGTCGCGAGATTGGTCTCTAGGCCATGCAGGAGACGAAGGCCCTCATCTCGCGATGACGGGGGAGTCTTGGGGTTGTTCTCGAGCGGCGGCCCCAGTGTGCGCTTTCTCACGAGGTACGACGGCGAGGTCAGTGAGCCTCTCGTGGGGCGCCAGGGAAGTCGGGTCTCCATGCGAGTGGCGAGGGCGAGCGCGTCATTGCTCTCGAGCCATGGTAGGGTGCCGGGGACCAGCCCCGGCTGATCCAGGGTATTCGAAGGAGAGACGGCGTAGGCGAAGATCAGGAAACCACTGCTTAATTAAATGTTAATTAAGGATATAAAGAGTAATAGAATGAGGATAGCTCAGTGAGGAAATTCAGTGGCGAAAAGAGGCTGAATAATTCAGCCAGAAGGTAAGAGAAAGAACGACATGGTGAGACCAAGTTTCGGTGAACAAGGCCCGCACTTTATTTTTCAAAGTAGTTTT
This sequence comes from Bos javanicus, assembly GCF_032452875.1. Classification (NCBI taxonomy): domain Eukaryota; kingdom Metazoa; phylum Chordata; class Mammalia; order Artiodactyla; family Bovidae; genus Bos; species Bos javanicus. The sequence goes on along the minus strand of NW_026893742.1, from coordinate 226,127 downwards.
TATACCTTAAGTTATGCATAGAGGATAATGGGGGAAGGGGTAGAGTCTTGCAGCAAACCAGGCTTTCTTCCTGCAAACTTATCATATGCAAAAGCTTAGGTGATTTGCATCATCTTCTGGCCCGGAGGCCTGTTAACATTTTAAGACCTTTTCTTCAGAAAACTTATTTTTCTCTAAAGGTGGTTGGTCAGGAGCCACCCTCCAAAAAAGCATTAGATAAAGTTGCATTCCTACAGAGCAAAGGTGTGGTGGGCTATAACAAGAAAAAGAATTAACTCAAGGGTCCCAGGTTACAAACATTAAAGCTACTACTTACACCAATTATATTAATCAATACACTGCCAGGGACACAGCAGGTAAGGGATATGGAAACTTAGCAGCAAACAATGGCCCAACAAGTGAAAAACCATTCACCAATACAATTTCTAATCAATCTTGTAACTACTCAAAAGAATTTGTGTTTAGACAGTTTAGAACATCTCCTGCCTCTCACAGTTGGGAGGCTCTGAACAATCACATGTGGCCGGAAAAACCTATTCAGGCAGGCTAGAGGATTTCCAAAGGAGTTTGTAGGTTAAACACTGTCACACCCAGGAATTATTAACTGGGACTGTAAGCTAACTCTTTTTTCAGAGAGAGGTAGTGGGGCAGAGCCCCCGTAAAGTCAGAGGTTTAGGTGCAAGCACAAGCAGAAAGTAGGCAGACTCTGGTTTTGGGGGTATATGCTCGAGAATTTCCAGGGGGACTCCTGAAGCTCGATCCCGCCTTTGCGTATGCCGAGCCTCCTTCCTCATGACCTTTGTCATGGGCGGAGTTCCTCACTGGCTCCCAGCAGTGATAGAATTCCAGTGGAGCTATTCCAGATCCTGAAAGATGATGCTGTGGAAAGTGCTGCACTCAATATGCAATATGCAATATGCACTCAATATGCAATATGCCGGCTCACGGCAGTAGGGGAATCTGGCCTCGAGACGTGTTGAAGAAGGTCTCTCGAGGTCTTTCTCGGGTTGAGGCAGGACACCCTGGGGTCCCTTGACTTGTGCAGGTGACCTCAGGGGGCTTCTCATGGTGGCTCTGAGAAGTCAGGGAAACTGGAGGTGGGAGGGGCCTCTCGGCACTCCACTGGGTTTGGTGCATTGGAAGAGGGCCTCATCTCCAGTTGAGGCAGGAACCTCAGGGTTCCTCTGACTTCAGACTCCGACCGCAAGGTCCCTGCAGACTTGGGACAGGAGAGTCAGGCCTCGTCTTGGGCTGAGGCATGGAACTCCGCTTGCCTCTCGAGGTGTTCCCGGGGAGACAGGCCACTTGTCGAGCGGCATTTGGAACCTGGGGGTCTTTTCCCGACGATGCACGGGCGAGTCACTGCCCCTTCGTGTTGACTTCATTCACAGGGTGGAGTTCGAAGAGGTGTCCGGGCATCGGGTTCTTATCAAGAGGGGACCGGGAAATCGGGGTCCTTCGGAATGTGGAACCACCCACGAGGCCACGTCTGGAATGTCGTCGTGAGACCGGCCTCATCCTGAGGTGCGACCGGAAGGCCGGGAACCCCTTCCAGACAAAGCAGGGGAGTCGACCCTCCTGTCCAGATCAGGAGGGTAGAAGGGGCTCAGAGGAAGTGGTGCGGGAAAACCTCGGTGTTCCTCTTGAGGGAGACCGGGATGTCGGGGCACTTTGTGGGTCGCATCAAGGGTGCCAAGTACCGTTTCGACCTCCAATACCTAACGTGGGACTTCTCCTGAGACACTGTAGCGGGAAAGGGCTTCATCTTGCGATGACGGGGGAGCCACGTGGATTTTCTCGAGTTGCAGCGGGATTCTCGAGTTACGACGGGGAATTCAGGATGCCTCTTGTGTTGGCCCAGGGAAGTCCAATCTTCCATTCGAGTTGCGAAGGAAAGCTGGAGATTGCTCTCGAGTGACTGCAGGGCCAATAGAACTCATCTAGGCTTGTGTCCAGAAGCCAATGTTCCTCTCCAGGGGCGAAAGGGATCTCGGGGTTGCATTCCAGACGCACCCGGGGAGACAGGCATCCATCTCGAGTGGGAGCAAAGAACCCCGCTCTGCTCTTGAGTCGCGACGGGTATCTCTTGGAGCTCACTGGGTGGACTAAAGGGAGTCAAGCCTCCTGAGGCGTTTGGAGAGAGGTCGAGAGACTGGTCTCTAGGCCATACAGGAGACGAAGGCCCTCAAGTCGCGATGACGGGGGAGGCTCGGGGTTGTTCTCGAGCGGCGGCCCCAGTGTGCGGTTTCTCGCGAGGTACGACGGCGAGGTCAGTGAGCCTCTCGTGGGGCGGCAAGGAAGTCGGGTCTCCATGCGAATGGCGAGGGGAGCGCGTCTTTACTCTCAAGTCATAGTAGGGGAATCTGGCCTCGAGACGTGTTGAAGAAGGTCTCTCGAGGTCTTTCTCGGGTTGAGGCAGGACACCCTGGGGTCCCTCGACTTGTGCAGGTGACCTCAGGGGGCTTCTCATGGTGGCTCTGAGAAGTCAGGGAAACTGGAGGTGGGAGGGGCCTCTCGGCACTCCACTGGGTTTGGTGCATTGGAAGAGGGCCTCATCTCCAGGTGAGGCAGGAACCTCAGGGTTCCTCTGACTTCAGACTCCGACCGCAAGGTCCCTGCAGACTTGGGACAGGAGAGTCAGGCCTCGTCTTGGGTTGAGGCATGGAACTCCGCTTGCCTCTCGAGGTGTTCCCGGGGAGACAGGCCACTTGTCGAGCGGTATTTGGAACCTGGGGGTCTTTTCCCGACGATGCACGGGCGAGTCACTGCCCCTTCGTGTTGACTTCATTCACAGGGTGGAGTTCGAAGAGGTGTCCGGGCATCGGGTTCTTATCAAGAGGGGACCGGGAAATCGGGGTCCTTCGGAATGTGGAACCACCCACGAGGCCACGTCTGGAATGTCGTCGTGAGACCGGCCTCATCCTGAGGTGCGACCGGAAGGCCGGGAACCCCTTCCAGACAAAGCAGGGGAGTCGACCCTCCTGTCCAGATCAGGAGGGTAGAAGAGGCTCAGAGGAAGTGTTGCCAGAAAACTTCGGTGTTCCTCTCGAGGGAGACCGGGATGTCGGGGCACTTTGTGGGTCGCATCAAGGGTGACAAGTACCGTTTCGAACTCCAATTCCTAAAGTGGGACTTCTCCTGAGACGCTGTAGCGGCACAGGGCTACATCTTGCGATGACGGGGGAACCACGTGGTTTTTCTCGAGGTGTAGCAGGATTCTCGAATTACGACGGGGAATTCAGGATGCTTCTTGTGTAGGCCCAGGGAAGTCCAATCTTCCATTCGAGTTGCGAAGGAAAGCTGGGGATTGCTCTCGAGTGACTGCAGGGCCAATAGACCTCATCTAGGCTTGTGTCCAGAAGCCAGTGTTCCTCTCCAGGGGCGACAGGGATCTCGGGGTTGCATTCCAGACACACCCGGGGAGACAGGCATCCATCTCGAGTGGAAGCAAAGAACCCCGCTCTGCTCTCGAGTCGCGACGGGTATCTCTTGGAGCTCACTGGGTGGACTAAAGGGAGTCAAGCCTCCTGAGGCTTTTGGAGAGAGGTCGCGAGATTGGTCTCTAGGCCATGCAGGAGACGAAGGCCCTCATCTCGCGATGACGGGGGAGTCTTGGGGTTGTTCTCGAGCGGCGGCCCCAGTGTGCGCTTTCTCACGAGGTACGACGGCGAGGTCAGTGAGCCTCTCGTGGGGCGCCAGGGAAGTCGGGTCTCCATGCGAGTGGCGAGGGCGAGCGCGTCATTGCTCTCGAGCCATGGTAGGGTGCCGGGGACCAGCCCCGGCTGATCCAGGGTATTCGAAGGAGAGACGGCGTAGGCGAAGATCAGGAAACCACTGCTTAATTAAATGTTAATTAAGGATATAAAGAGTAATAGAATGAGGATAGCTCAGTGAGGAAATTCAGTGGCGAAAAGAGGCTGAATAATTCAGCCAGAAGGTAAGAGAAAGAACGACATGGTGAGACCAAGTTTCGGTGAACAAGGCCCGCACTTTATTTTTCAAAGTAGTTTTTATACCTTAAGTTATGCATAGAGGATAATGGGGGAAGGGGTAGAGTCTTGCAGCAAACCAGGCTTTCTTCCTGCAAACTTATCATATGCAAAAGCTTAGGTGATTTGCATCATCTTCTGGCCCGGAGGCCTGTTAACATTTTAAGACCTTTTCTTCAGAAAACTTATTTTTCTCTAAAGGTGGTTGGTCAGGAGCCACCCTCCAAAAAAGCATTAGATAAAGTTGCATTCCTACAGAGCAAAGGTGTGGTGGGCTATAACAAGAAAAAGAATTAACTCAAGGGTCCCAGGTTACAAACATTAAAGCTACTACTTACACCAATTATATTAATCAATACACTGCCAGGGACACAGCAGGTAAGGGATATGGAAACTTAGCAGCAAACAATGGCCCAACAAGTGAAAAACCATTCACCAATACAATTTCTAATCAATCTTGTAACTACTCAAAAGAATTTGTGTTTAGACAGTTTAGAACATCTCCTGCCTCTCACAGTTGGGAGGCTCTGAACAATCACATGTGGCCGGAAAAACCTATTCAGGCAGGCTAGAGGATTTCCAAAGGAGTTTGTAGGTTAAACACTGTCACACCCAGGAATTATTAACTGGAACTGTAAGCTAACTCTTTTTTCAGAGAGAGGTAGTGGGGCAGAGCCCCCCGTAAAGTCAGAGGTTTAGGTGCAAGCACAAGCAGAAAGTAGGCAGACTCTGGTTTTGGGGGTATATGCTCGAGAATTTCCAGGGGGACTCCTGAAGCTCGATCCCGCCTTTGCGTATGCCGAGCCTCCTTCCTCATGACCTTTGTCATGGGCGGAGTTCCTCACTGGCTCCCAGCAGTGATAGAATTCCAGTGGAGCTATTCCAGATCCTGAAAGATGATGCTGTGGAAAGTGCTGCACTCAATATGCAATATGCAATATGCACTCAATATGCAATATGCCGGCTCACGGCAGTAGGGGAATCTGGCCTCGAGACGTGCTGAAGAAGGTCTCTCGAGGTCTTTCTCGGGTTGAGGCAGGACACCCTGGGGTCCCTCGACTTGTGCAGGTGACCTCAGGGGGCTTCTCATGGTGGCTCTGAGAAGTCAGGGAAACTGGAGGTGGGAGGGGCCTCTCGGCACTCCACTGGGTTTGGTGCATTGGAAGAGGGCCTCATCTCCAGTTGAGGCAGGAACCTCAGGGTTCCTCTGACTTCAGACTCCGACCGCAAGGTCCCTGCAGACTTGGGACAGGAGAGTCAGGCCTCGTCTTGCGTTGAGGCATGGAACTCCGCTTGCCTCTCGAGGTGTTCCCGGGGAGACAGGCCACTTGTCGAGCGGTATTTGGAACCTGGGGGTCTTTTCCCGACGATGCACGGGCGAGTCACTGCCCCTTCGTGTTGACTTCATTCACAGGGTGGAGTTCGAAGAGGTGTCCGGGCATCGGGTTCTTATCAAGAGGGGACCGGGAAATCGGGGTCCTTCGGAATGTGGAACCACCCACGAGGCCACGTCTGGAATGTCGTCGTGAGACCGGCCTCATCCTGAGGTGCGACCGGAAGGCCGGGAACCCCTTCCAGACAAAGCAGGGGAGTCGACCCTCCTGTCCAGATCAGGAGGGTAGAAGGGGCTCAGAGGAAGTGGTGCGGGAAAACCTCGGTGTTCCTCTTGAGGGAGACCGGGATGTCGGGGCACTTTGTGGGTCGCATCAAGGGTGCCAAGTACCGTTTCGACCTCCAATACCTAACGTGGGACTTCTCCTGAGACGCTGTAGCGGGAAAGGGCTTCATCTTGCGATGACGGGGGAGCCACGTGGATTTTCTCGAGTTGCAGCGGGATTCTCGAGTTACGACGGGGAATTCAGGATGCCTCTTGTGTTGGCCCAGGGAAGTCCAATCTTCCATTCGAGTTGCGAAGGAAAGCTGGGGATTGCTCTCGAGTGACTGCAGGGCCAATAGAACTCATCTAGGCTTGTGTCCAGAAGCCAATGTTCCTCTCCAGGGGCGAAAGGGATCTCGGGGTTGCATTCCAGACGCACCCGGGGAGACAGGCATCCATCTCGAGTGGGAGCAAAGAACCCCGCTCTGCTCTTGAGTCGCGACGGGTATCTCTTGGAGCTCACTGGGTGGACTAAAGGGAGTCAAGCCTCCTGAGGCGTTTGGAGAGAGGTCGAGAGACTGGTCTCTAGGCCATACAGGAGACGAAGGCCCTCAAGTCGCGATGACGGGGGAGGCTCGGGGTTGTTCTCGAGCGGCGGCCCCAGTGTGCGGTTTCTCGCGAGGTACGACGGCGAGGTCAGTGAGCCTCTCGTGGGGCGGCAAGGAAGTCGGGTCTCCATGCGAATGGCGAGGGGGAGCGCGTCTTTACTCTCAAGTCATGGTAGGGGAATCTGGCCTCGAGACGTGTTGAAGAAGGTCTCTCGAGGTCTTTCTCGGGTTGAGGCAGGACACCCTGGGGTCCCTCGACTTGTGCAGGTGACCTCAGGGGGCTTCTCATGGTGGCTCTGAGAAGTCAGGGAAACTGGAGGTGGGAGGGGCCTCTCGGCACTCCACTGGGTTTGGTGCATTGGAAGAGGGCCTCATCTCCAGTTGAGGCAGGAACCTCAGGGTTCCTCTGACTTCAGACTCCGACCGCAAGGTCCCTGCAGACTTGGGACAGGAGAGTCAGGCCTCGTCTTGGGTTGAGGCATGGAACTCCGCTTGCCTCTCGAGGTGTTCCCGGGGAGACAGGCCACTTGTCGAGCGGTATTTGGAACCTGGGGGTCTTTTCCCGACGATGCACGGGCGAGTCACTGCCCCTTCGTGTTGACTTCATTCACAGGGTGGAGTTCGAAGAGGTGTCCGGGCATCGGGTTCTTATCAAGAGGGGACCGGGAAATCGGGGTCCTTCGGAATGTGGAACCACCCACGAGGCCACGTCTGGAATGTCGTTGTGAGACCGGCCTCATCCTGAGGTGCGACCGGAAGGCCGGGAACCCCTTCCAGACAAAGCAGGGGAGTCGACCCTCCTGTCCAGATCAGGAGGGTAGAAGAGGCTCAGAGGAAGTGTTGCCAGAAAACCTCGGTGTTCCTCTCGAGGGAGACCGGGATGTCGGGGCACTTTGTGGGTCGCATCAAGGGTGACAAGTACCGTTTCGAACTCCAATTCCTAAAGTGGGACTTCTCCTGAGACGCTGTAGCGGCACAGGGCTACATCTTGCGATGACGGGGGAACCACGTGGTTTTTCTCGAGTGTAGCAGGATTCTCGAATTACGACGGGGAATTCAGGATGCTTCTTGTGTAGGCCCAGGGAAGTCCAATCTTCCATTCGAGTTGCGAAGGAAAGCTGGGGATTGCTCTCGAGTGACTGCAGGGCCAATAGACCTCATCTAGGCTTGTGTCCAGAAGCCAGTGTTCCTCTCCAGGGGCGACAGGGATCTCGGGGTTGCATTCCAGACACACCCGGGGAGACAGGCATCCATCTCGAGTGGAAGCAAAGAACCCCGCTCTGCTCTCGAGTCGCGACGGGTATCTCTTGGAGCTCACTGGGTGGACTAACGGGAGTCAAGCCTCCTGAGGCTTTTGGAGAGAGGTCGCGAGATTGGTCTCTAGGCCATGCAGGAGACGAAGGCCCTCATCTCGCGATGACGGGGGAGTCTTGGGGTTGTTCTCGAGCGGCGGCCCCAGTGTGCGCTTTCTCACGAGGTACGACGGCGAGGTCAGTGAGCCTCTCGTGGGGCGCCAGGGAAGTCGGGTCTCCATGCGAGTGGCGAGGGCGAGCGCGTCATTGCTCTCGAGCCATGGTAGGGTGCCGGGGACCAGCCCCGGCTGATCCAGGGTATTCGAAGGAGAGACGGCGTAGGCGAAGATCAGGAAACCACTGCTTAATTAAATGTTAATTAAGGATATAAAGAGTAATAGAATGAGGATAGCTCAGTGAGGAAATTCAGTGGCGAAAAGAGGCTGAATAATTCAGCCAGAAGGTAAGAGAAAGAACGACATGGTGAGACCAAGTTTCGGTGAACAAGGCCCGCACTTTATTTTTCAAAGTAGTTTTTATACCTTAAGTTATGCATAGAGGATAATGGGGGAAGGGGTAGAGTCTTGCAGCAAACCAGGCTTTCTTCCTGCAAACTTATCATATGCAAAAGCTTAGGTGATTTGCATCATCTTCTGGCCCGGAGGCCTGTTAACATTTTAAGACCTTTTCTTCAGAAAACTTATTTTTCTCTAAAGGTGGTTGGTCAGGAGCCACCCTCCAAAAAAGCATTAGATAAAGTTGCATTCCTACAGAGCAAAGGTGTGGTGGGCTATAACAAGAAAAAGAATTAACTCAAGGGTCCCAGGTTACAAACATTAAAGCTACTACTTACACCAATTATATTAATCAATACACTGCCAGGGACACAGCAGGTAAGGGATATGGAAACTTAGCAGCAAACAATGGCCCAACAAGTGAAAAACCATTCACCAATACAATTTCTAATCAATCTTGTAACTACTCAAAAGAATTTGTGTTTAGACAGTTTAGAACATCTCCTGCCTCTCACAGTTGGGAGGCTCTGAACAATCACATGTGGCCGGAAAAACCTATTCAGGCAGGCTAGAGGATTTCCAAAGGAGTTTGTAGGTTAAACACTGTCCACCCAGGAATTATTAACTGGGACTGTAAGCTAACTCTTTTTTCAGAGAGAGGTAGTGGGGCAGAGCCCCGTAAAGTCAGAGGTTTAGGTGCAAGCACAAGCAGAAAGTAGGCAGACTCTGGTTTTGGGGGTATATGCTCGAGAATTTCCAGGGGGACTCCTGAAGCTCGATCCCGCCTTTGCGTATGCCGAGCCTCCTTCCTCATGACCTTTGTCATGGGCGGAGTTCCTCACTGGCTCCCAGCAGTGATAGAATTCCAGTGGAGCTATTCCAGATCCTGAAAGATGATGCTGTGGAAAGTGCTGCACTCAATATGCAATATGCAATATGCACTCAATATGCAATATGCCGGCTCACGGCAGTAGGGGAATCTGGCCTCGAGACGTGCTGAAGAAGGTCTCTCGAGGTCTTTCTCGGGTTGAGGCAGGACACCCTGGGGTCCCTCGACTTGTGCAGGTGACCTCAGGGGGCTTCTCATGGTGGCTCTGAGAAGTCAGGGAAACTGGAGGTGGGAGGGGCCTCTCGGCACTCCACTGGGTTTGGTGCATTGGAAGAGGGCCTCATCTCCAGTTGAGGCAGGAACCTCAGGGTTCCTCTGACTTCAGACTCCGACCGCAAGGTCCCTGCAGACTTGGGACAGGAGAGTCAGGCCTCGTCTTGGGTTGAGGCATGGAACTCCGCTTGCCTCTCGAGGTGTTCCCGGGGAGACAGGCCACTTGTCGAGCGGTATTTGGAACCTGGGGGTCTTTTCCCGACGATGCACGGGCGAGTCACTGCCCCTTCGTGTTGACTTCATTCACAGGGTGGAGTTCGAAGAGGTGTCCGGGCATCGGGTTCTTATCAAGAGGGGACCGGGAAATCGGGGTCCTTCGGAATGTGGAACCACCCACGAGGCCACGTCTGGAATGTCGTCGTGAGACCGGCCTCATCCTGAGGTGCGACCGGAAGGCCGGGCCAGACAAAGGAACCCTCCTGTCCAGATTCTCAGAGGAACGGGAAAAAGGAGACCGGGATGTCGGGACTTTGTGGGTCGCATCAAGGGTGCCAAGTACCGTTTCGACCTCCAATTCCTAAGACTTCTCCTGAACTGTAGGAAAGGGGCGATGACGGGGGAGAAGTTGCAGCGGGATTCTCGAGTTACGACGGGAGGAGTGTTGGCCCAGGAAGTCCAATCTTCCATTCGAGTTGCGGCTGATTGCTCTCTGACTGCAGGGCCAATTCATCTAGTCCAGAAGCCAATGTTCCTCTCCAGGGGCGAAAGGGATCTCGGGGTTGCATTCCAGACGCACCGGGGAGACAGGCATCCATCTCGAGTGGGAGCAAAGAACCCCGCTCTGCTCTGAGTCGCGACGGGTATCTCTTGGAGCTCACTGGGTGGACTAAAGGGAGTCAAGCCTCCTGAGGCGTTTTCGAGAGAAGGCCATCAGGAGACGAAGGCCCTCACTCGCGATGAAGGCTCGGGGTTGTTCTGCGGCCCCACGGTTTCTCCTACGACGGCGAGGTCAGTGAGCCTCTCGTAGTCGGGTCTCCATGCGCAGCGCGTCTCAAGTCATAGTAGGGGAATCTGGCCTCGAGACGTGTTGAAGAAGGTCTCTCGAGGTCTTTCTCGGGTTGAGGCAGGACACCCTGGGGTCCCTCGACTTGTGCAGGTGACCTCAGGGGGCTTCTCATGGTGGCTCTGAGAAGTCAGGGAAACTGGAGGTGGGAGGGGCCTCTCGGCACTCCACTGGGTTTGGTGCATTGGAAGAGGGCCTCATCTCCAGTTGAGGCAGGAACCTCAGGGTTCCTCTGACTTCAGACTCCGACCGCAAGGTCCCTGCAGACTTGGGACAGGAGAGTCAGGCCTCGTCTTGGGTTGAGGCATGGAACTCCGCTTGCCTCTCGAGGTGTTCCCGGGGAGACAGGCCACTTGTCGAGCGGTATTTGGAACCTGGGGTCTTTTCCCGACGATGCACGGGCGAGTGCCCCTTCGTGTTGACTTCATTCACAGGGTGGAGTTCGAAGAGGTGTCCGGGCATCGGGTTCTTATCAAGAGGGGACCGGGAAATCGGGGTCCTTCGGAATGTGGAACCACCCACGAGGCCACGTCTGGAATGTCGTCGTGAGACCGGCCTCATCCTGAGGTGCGACCGGAAGGCCGGGAACCCCTTCCAGACAAAGCAGGGGAGTCGACCCTCCTGTCCAGATCAGGAGGGTAGAAGAGGCTCAGAGGAAGTGTTGCCAGAAAACTTCGGTGTTCCTCTCGAGGGAGACCGGGATGTCGGGGCACTTTGTGGGTCGCATCAAGGGTGACAAGTACCGTTTCGAACTCCAATTCCTAAAGTGGGACTTCTCCTGAGACGCTGTAGCGGCACAGGGCTACATCTTGCGATGACGGGGGAACCACGTGGTTTTTCTCGAGGTGTAGCAGGATTCTCGAATTACGACGGGGAATTCAGGATGCTTCTTGTGTAGGCCCAGGGAAGTCCAATCTTCCATTCGAGTTGCGAAGGAAAGCTGGGGATTGCTCTCGAGTGACTGCAGGGCCAATAGACCTCATCTAGGCTTGTGTCCAGAAGCCAGTGTTCCTCTCCAGGGGCGACAGGGATCTCGGGGTTGCATTCCAGACACACCCGGGGAGACAGGCATCCATCTCGAGTGGAAGCAAAGAACCCCGCTCTGCTCTCGAGGCGCGACGGGTATCTCTTGGAGCTCACTGGGTGGACTAAGGGGAGTCAAGCCTCCTGAGGCTTTTGGAGAGAGGTCGCGAGATTGGTCTCTAGGCCATGCAGGAGACGAAGGCCCTCATCTCGCGATGACGGGGGAGTCTTGGGGTTGTTCTCGAGCGGCGGCCCCAGTGTGCGCTTTCTCACGAGGTACGACGGCGAGGTCAGTGAGCCTCTCGTGGGGCGCCAGGGAAGTCGGGTCTCCATGCGAGTGGCGAGGGCGAGCGCGTCATTGCTCTCGAGCCATGGTAGGGTGCCGGGGACCAGCCCCGGCTGATCCAGGGTATTCGAAGGAGAGACGGCGTAGGCGAAGATCAGGAAACCACTGCTTAATTAAATGTTAATTAAGGATATAAAGAGTAATAGAATGAGGATAGCTCAGTGAGGAAATTCAGTGGCGAAAAGAGGCTGAATAATTCAGCCAGAAGGTAAGAGAAAGAACGACATGGTGAGACCAAGTTTCGGTGAACAAGGCCCGCACTTTATTTTTCAAAGTAGTTTTTATACCTTAAGTTATGCATAGAGGATAATGGGGAAGGGGTAGAGTCTTGCAGCAAACCAGGCTTTCTTCCTGCAAACTTATCATATGCAAAAGCTTAGGTGATTTGCATCATCTTCTGGCCCGGAGGCCTGTTAACATTTTAAGACCTTTTCTTCAGAAAACTTATTTTTCTCTAAAGGTGGTTGGTCAGGAGCCACCCTCCAAAAAAGCATTAGATAAAGTTGCATTCCTACAGAGCAAAGGTGTGGTGGGCTATAACAAGAAAAAGAATTAACTCAAGGGTCCCAGGTTACAAACATTAAAGCTACTACTTACACCAATTATATTAATCAATACACTGCCAGGGACACAGCAGGTAAGGGATATGGAAACTTAGCAGCAAACAATGGCCCAACAAGTGAAAAACCATTCACCAATACAATTTCTAATCAATCTTGTAACTACTCAAAAGAATTTGTGTTTAGACAGTTTAGAACATCTCCTGCCTCTCACAGTTGGGAGGCTCTGAACAATCACATGTGGCCGGAAAAACCTATTCAGGCAGGCTAGAGGATTTCCAAAGGAGTTTGTAGGTTAAACACTGTCACACCCAGGAATTATTAACTGGAACTGTAAGCTAACTCTTTTTTCAGAGAGAGGTAGTGGGGCAGAGCCCCCCGTAAAGTCAGAGGTTTAGGTGCAAGCACAAGCAGAAAGTAGGCAGACTCTGGTTTGGGGGTATATGCTCGAGAATTTCCAGGGGGACTCCTGAAGCTCGATCCCGCCTTTGCGTATGCCGAGCCTCCTTCCTCATGACCTTTGTCATGGGCGGAGTTCCTCACTGGCTCCCAGCAGTGATAGAATTCCAGTGGAGCTATTCCAGATCCTGAAAGATGATGCTGTGGAAAGTGCTGCACTCAATATGCAATATGCAATATGCACTCAATATGCAATATGCCGGCTCACGGCAGTAGGGGAATCTGGCCTCGAGACGTGTTGAAGAAGGTCTCTCGAGGTCTTTCTCGGGTTGAGGCAGGACACCCTGGGGTCCCTCGACTTGTGCAGGTGACCTCAAGGGGCTTCTCATGGTGGCTCTGAGAAGTCAGGGAAACTGGAGGTGGGAGGGGCCTCTCGGCACTCCACTGGGTTTGGTGCATTGGAAGAGGGCCTCATCTCCAGTTGAGGCAGGAACCTCAGGGTTCCTCTGACTTCAGACTCCGACCGCAAGGTCCCTGCAGACTTGGGACAGGAGAGTCAGGCCTCGTCTTGGGTTGAGGCATGGAACTCCGCTTGCCTCTCGAGGTGTTCCCGGGGAGACAGGCCACTTGTCGAGCGGTATTTGGAACCTGGGGGTCTTTTCCCGACGATGCACGGGCGAGTCACTGCCCCTTCGTGTTGACTTCATTCACAGGGTGGAGTTCGAAGAGGTGTCCGGGCATCGGGTTCTTATCAAGAGGGGACCGGGAAATCGGGGTCCTTCGGAATGTGGAACCACCCACGAGGCCACGTCTGGAATGTCGTCGTGAGACCGGCCTCATCCTGAGGTGCGACCGGAAGGCCGGGAACCCCTTCCAGACAAAGCAGGGGAGTCGACCCTCCTGTCCAGATCAGGAGGGTAGAAGGGGCTCAGAGGAAGTGGTGCGGGAAAACCTCGGTGTTCCTCTCGAGGGAGACCGGGATGTCGGGGCACTTTGTGGGTCGCATCAAGGGTGCCAAGTACCGTTTCGACCTCCAATACCTAACGTGGGACTTCTCCTGAGACACTGTAGCGGGAAAGGGCTTCATCTTGCGATGACGGGGGAGCCACGTGGATTTTCTCGAGTTGCAGCGGGATTCTCGAGTTACGACGGGGAATTCAGGATGCCTCTTGTGTTGGCCCAGGGAAGTCCAATCTTCCATTCGAGTTGCGAAGGAAAGCTGGGGATTGCTCTCGAGTGACTGCAGGGCCAATAGAACTCATCTAGGCTTGTGTCCAGAAGCCAATGTTCCTCTCCAGGGGCGAAAGGGATCTCGGGGTTGCATTCCAGACGCACCCGGGGAGACAGGCATCCATCTCGAGTGGGAGCAAAGAACCCCGCTCTGCTCTTGAGTCGCGACGGGTATCTCTTGGAGCTCACTGGGTGGACTAAAGGGAGTCAAGCCTCCTGAGGCGTTTGGAGAGAGGTCGAGAGACTGGTCTCTAGGCCATACAGGAGACGAAGGCCCTCAAGTCGCGATGACGGGGAGGCTCGGGGTTGTTCTCGAGCGGCGGCCCCAGTGTGCGGTTTCTCGCGAGGTACGACGGCGAGGTCAGTGAGCCTCTCGTGGGGCGGCAAGGAAGTCGGGTCTCCATGCGAATGGCGAGGGGGAGCGCGTCTTTACTCTCAAGTCATAGTAGGGGAATCTGGCCTCGAGACGTGTTGAAGAAGGTCTCTCGAGGTCTTTCTCGGGTTGAGGCAGGACACCCTGGGGTCCCTCGACTTGTGCAGGTGACCTCAGGGGGCTTCTCATGGTGGCTCTGAGAAGTCAGGGAAACTGGAGGTGGGAGGGGCCTCTCGGCACTCCACTGGGTTTGGTGCATTGGAAGAGGGCCTCATCTCCAGTTGAGGCAGGAACCTCAGGGTTCCTCTGACTTCAGACTCCGACCGCAAGGTCCCTGCAGACTTGGGACAGGAGAGTCAGGCCTCGTCTTGGGTTGAGGCATGGAACTCCGCTTGCCTCTCGAGGTGTTCCCGGGGAGACAGGCCACTTGTCGAGCGGTATTTGGAACCTGGGGGTCTTTTCCCGACGATGCACGGGCGAGTCACTGCCCCTTCGTGTTGACTTCATTCACAGGGTGGAGTTCGAAGAGGTGTCCGGGCATCGGGTTCTTATCAAGAGGGGACCGGGAAATCGGGGTCCTTCGGAATGTGGAACCACCCACGAGGCCACGTCTGGAATGTCGTCGTGAGACCGGCCTCATCCTGAGGTGCGACCGGAAGGCCGGGAACCCCTTCCAGACAAAGCAGGGGAGTCGACCCTCCTGTCCAGATCAGGAGGGTAGAAGAGGCTCAGAGGAAGTGTTGCCAGAAAACTTCGGTGTTCCTCTCGAGGGAGACCGGGATGTCGGGGCACTTTGTGGGTCGCATCAAGGGTGCCAAGTACCGTTTCGAACTCCAATTCCTAACGTGGGACTTCTCCTGAGACGCTGTAGCGGCACAGGGCTACATCTTGCGATGACGGGGGAACCACGTGGTTTTTCTCGAGGTGTAGCAGGATTCTCGAATTACGACGGGGAATTCAGGATGCTTCTTGTGTAGGCCCAGGGAAGTCCAATCTTCCATTCGAGTTGCGAAGGAAAGCTGGGGATTGCTCTCGAGTGACTGCAGGGCCAATAGACCTCATCTAGGCTTGTGTCCAGAAGCCAGTGTTCCTCTCCAGGGGCGACAGGGATCTCGGGGTTGCATTCCAGACACACCCGGGGAGACAGGCATCCATCTCGAGTGGAAGCAAAGAACCCCGCTCTGCTCTCGAGTCGCGACGGGTATCTCTTGGAGCTCACTGGGTGGACTAAAGGGAGTCAAGCCTCCTGAGGCTTTTGGAGAGAGGTCGCGAGATTGGTCTCTAGGCCATGCAGGAGACGAAGGCCCTCATCTCGCGATGACGGGGGAGTCTTGGGGTTGTTCTCGAGCGGCGGCCCCAGTGTGCGCTTTCTCACGAGGTACGACGGCGAGGTCAGTGAGCCTCTCGTGGGGCGCCAGGGAAGTCGGGTCTCCATGCGAGTGGCGAGGGCGAGCGCGTCATTGCTCTCGAGCCATGGTAGGGTGCCGGGGACCAGCCCCGGCTGATCCAGGGTATTCGAAGGAGAGACGGCGTAGGCGAAGATCAGGAAACCACTGCTTAATTAAATGTTAATTAAGGATATAAAGAGTAATAGAATGAGGATAGCTCAGTGAGGAAATTCAGTGGCGAAAAGAGGCTGAATAATTCAGCCAGAAGGTAAGAGAAAGAACGACATGGTGAGACCAAGTTTCGGTGAACAAGGCCCGCACTTTATTTTTCAAAGTAGTTTTTATACCTTAAGTTATGCATAGAGGATAATGGGGGAAGGGGTAGAGTCTTGCAGCAAACCAGGCTTTCTTCCTGCAAACTTATCATATGCAAAAGCTTAGGTGATTTGCATCATCTTCTGGCCCGGAGGCCTGTTAACATTTTAAGACCTTTTCTTCAGAAAACTTATTTTTCTCTAAAGGTGGTTGGTCAGGAGCCACCCTCCAAAAAAGCATTAGATAAAGTTGCATTCCTACAGAGCAAAGGTGTGGTAGGCTATAACAAGAAAAAGAATTAACTCAAGGGTCCCAGGTTACAAACATTAAAGCTACTACTTACACCAATTATATTAATCAATACACTGCCAGGGACACAGCAGGTAAGGGATATGGAAACTTAGCAGCAAACAATGGCCCAACAAGTGAAAAACCATTCACCAATACAATTTCTAATCAATCTTGTAACTACTCAAAAGAATTTGTGTTTAGACAGTTTAGAACATCTCCTGCCTCTCACAGTTGGGAGGCTCTGAACAATCACATGTGGCCGGAAAAACCTATTCAGGCAGGCTAGAGGATTTCCAAAGGAGTTTGTAGGTTAAACACTGTCACACCCAGGAATTATTAACTGGGACTGTAAGCTAACTCTTTTTTCAGAGAGGTAGTGGGGCAGAGCCCCCGTAAAGTCAGAGGTTTAGGTGCAAGCACAAGCAGAAAGTAGGCAGACTCTGGTTTTGGGGGTATATGCTCGAGAATTTCCAGGGGGACTCCTGAAGCTCGATCCCGCCTTTGCGTATGCCGAGCCTCCTTCCTCATGACCTTTGTCATGGGCGGAGTTCCTCACTGGCTCCCAGCAGTGATAGAATTCCAGTGGAGCTATTCCAGATCCTGAAAGATGATGCTGTGGAAAGTGCTGCACTCAATATGCAATATGCAATATGCACTCAATATGCAATATGCCGGCTCACGGCAGTAGGGGAATCTGGCCTCGAGACGTGTTGAAGAAGGTCTCTCGAGGTCTTTCTCGGGTTGAGGCAGGACACCCTGGGGTCCCTCGACTTGTGCAGGTGACCTCAGGGGGCTTCTCATGGTGGCTCTGAGAAGTCAGGGAAACTGGAGGTGGGAGGGGCCTCTCGGCACTCCACTGGGTTTGGTGCATTGGAAGAGGGCCTCATCTCCAGTTGAGGCAGGAACCTCAGGGTTCCTCTGACTTCAGACTCCGACCGCAAGGTCCCTGCAGACTTGGGACAGGAGAGTCAGGCCTCGTCTTGGGTTGAGGCATGGAACTCCGCTTGCCTCTCGAGGTGTTCCCGGGGAGACAGGCCACTTGTCGAGCGGTATTTGGAACCTGGGGGTCTTTTCCCGACGATGCACGGGCGAGTCACTGCCCCTTCGTGTTGACTTCATTCACAGGGTGGAGTTCGAAGAGGTGTCCGGGCATCGGGTTCTTATCAAGAGGGGACCGGGAAATCGGGGTCCTTCGGAATGTGGAACCACCCACGAGGCCACGTCTGGAATGTCGTCGTGAGACCGGCCTCATCCTGAGGTGCGACCGGAAGGCCGGGAACCCCTTCCAGACAAAGCAGGGGAGTCGACCCTCCTGTCCAGATCAGGAGGGTAGAAGGGGCTCAGAGGAAGTGGTGCGGGAAAACCTCGGTGTTCCTCTTGAGGGAGACCGGGATGTCGGGGCACTTTGTGGGTCGCATCAAGGGTGCCAAGTACCGTTTCGACCTCCAATACCTAACGTGGGACTTCTCCTGAGACACTGTAGCGGGAAAGGGCTTCATCTTGCGATGACGGGGGAGCCACGTGGATTTTCTCGAGTTGCAGCGGGATTCTCGAGTTACGACGGGGAATTCAGGATGCCTCTTGTGTTGGCCCAGGGAAGTCCAATCTTCCATTCGAGTTGCGAAGGAAAGCTGGGGATTGCTCTCGAGTGACTGCAGGGCCAATAGAACTCATCTAGGCTTGTGTCCAGAAGCCAATGTTCCTCTCCAGGGGCGAAAGGGATCTCGGGGTTGCATTCCAGACGCACCCGGGGAGACAGGCATCCATCTCGAGTGGGAGCAAAGAACCCCGCTCTGCTCTTGAGTCGCGACGGGTATCTCTTGGAGCTCACTGGGTGGACTAAAGGGAGTCAAGCCTCCTGAGGCGTTTGGAGAGAGGTCGAGAGACTGGTCTCTAGGCCATACAGGAGACGAAGGCCCTCAAGTCGCGATGACGGGGGGCTCGGGGTTGTTCTCGAGCGGCGGCCCCAGTGTGCGGTTTCTCGCGAGGTACGACGGCGAGGTCAGTGAGCCTCTCGTGGGGCGGCAAGGAAGTCGGGTCTCCATGCGAATGGCGAGGGGAGCGCGTCTTTACTCTCAAGTCATAGTAGGGGAATCTGGCCTCGAGACGTGTTGAAGAAGGTCTCTCGAGGTCTTTCTCGGGTTGAGGCAGGACACCCTGGGGTCCCTCGACTTGTGCAGGTGACCTCAGGGGGCTTCTCATGGTGGCTCTGAGAAGTCAGGGAAACTGGAGGTGGGAGGGGCCTCTCGGCACTCCACTGGGTTTGGTGCATTGGAAGAGGGCCTCATCTCCAGTTGAGGCAGGAACCTCAGGGTTCCTCTGACTTCAGACTCCGACCGCAAGGTCCCTGCAGACTTGGGACAGGAGAGTCAGGCCTCGTCTTGGGTTGAGGCATGGAACTCCGCTTGCCTCTCGAGGTGTTCCCGGGGAGACAGGCCACTTGTCGAGCGGTATTTGGAACCTGGGGGTCTTTTCCCGACGATGCACGGGCGAGTCACTGCCCCTTCGTGTTGACTTCATTCACAGGGTGGAGTTCGAAGAGGTGTCCGGGCATCGGGTTCTTATCAAGAGGGGACCGGGAAATCGGGGTCCTTCGGAATGTGGAACCACCCACGAGGCCACGTCTGGAATGTCGTCGTGAGACCGGCCTCATCCTGAGGTGCGACCGGAAGGCCGGGAACCCCTTCC
Source organism: Bos javanicus (assembly GCF_032452875.1). NCBI lineage: Eukaryota > Metazoa > Chordata > Mammalia > Artiodactyla > Bovidae > Bos > Bos javanicus. The sequence continues at coordinate 207,348 of NW_026893742.1, read as the reverse complement.
AGACAAAGCAGGGGAGTCGACCCTCCTGTCCAGATCAGGAGGGTAGAGGGCTCAGAGGAAGTGTTGCCAGAAAACTTCGGTGTTCCTCTCGAGGGAGACCGGGATGTCGGGGCACTTTGTGGGTCGCATCAAGGGTGCCAAGTACCGTTTCGAACTCCAATTCCTAACGTGGGACTTCTCCTGAGACGCTGTAGCGGCACAGGGCTACATCTTGCGATGACGGGGGAACCACGTGGTTTTTCTCGAGTGTAGCAGGATTCTCGAATTACGACGGGGAATTCAGGATGCTTCTTGTGTAGGCCCAGGGAAGTCCAATCTTCCATTCGAGTTGCGAAGGAAAGCTGGGGATTGCTCTCGAGTGACTGCAGGGCCAATAGACCTCATCTAGGCTTGTGTCCAGAAGCCAGTGTTCCTCTCCAGGGGCGACAGGGATCTCGGGGTTGCATTCCAGACACACCCGGGGAGACAGGCATCCATCTCGAGTGGAAGCAAAGAACCCCGCTCTGCTCTCGAGTCGCGACGGGTATCTCTTGGAGCTCACTGGGTGGACTAAAGGGAGTCAAGCCTCCTGAGGCTTTTGGAGAGAGGTCGCGAGATTGGTCTCTAGGCCATGCAGGAGACGAAGGCCCTCATCTCGCGATGACGGGGGAGTCTTGGGGTTGTTCTCGAGCGGCGGCCCCAGTGTGCGCTTTCTCACGAGGTACGACGGCGAGGTCAGTGAGCCTCTCGTGGGGCGCCAGGGAAGTCGGGTCTCCATGCGAGTGGCGAGGGCGAGCGCGTCATTGCTCTCGAGCCATGGTAGGGTGCCGGGGACCAGCCCCGGCTGATCCAGGGTATTCGAAGGAGAGACGGCGTAGGCGAAGATCAGGAAACCACTGCTTAATTAAATGTTAATTAAGGATATAAAGAGTAATAGAATGAGGATAGCTCAGTGAGGAAATTCAGTGGCGAAAAGAGGCTGAATAATTCAGCCAGAAGGTAAGAGAAAGAACGACATGGTGAGACCAAGTTTGGGTGAACAAGGCCCGCACTTTATTTTTCAAAGTAGTTTTTATACCTTAAGTTATGCATAGAGGATAATGGGGGAAGGGGTAGAGTCTTGCAGCAAACCAGGCTTTCTTCCTGCAAACTTATCATATGCAAAAGCTTAGGTGATTTGCATCATCTTCTGGCCCGGAGGCCTGTTAACATTTTAAGACCTTTTCTTCAGAAAACTTATTTTTCTCTAAAGGTGGTTGGTCAGGAGCCACCCTCCAAAAAGCATTAGATAAAGTTGCATTCCTACAGAGCAAAGGTGTGGTGGGCTATAACAAGAAAAAGAATTAACTCAAGGGTCCCAGGTTACAAACATTAAAGCTACTACTTACACCAATTATATTAATCAATACACTGCCAGGGACACAGCAGGTAAGGGATATGGAAACTTAGCAGCAAACAATGGCCCAACAAGTGAAAAACCATTCACCAATACAATTTCTAATCAATCTTGTAACTACTCAAAAGAATTTGTGTTTAGACAGTTTAGAACATCTCCTGCCTCTCACAGTTGGGAGGCTCTGAACAATCACATGTGGCCGGAAAAACCTATTCAGGCAGGCTAGAGGATTTCCAAAGGAGTTTGTAGGTTAAACACTGTCACACCCAGGAATTATTAACTGGAACTGTAAGCTAACTCTTTTTTCAGAGAGAGGTAGTGGGGCAGAGCCCCCGTAAAGTCAGAGGTTTAGGTGCAAGCACAAGCAGAAAGTAGGCAGACTCTGGTTTTGGGGGTATATGCTCGAGAATTTCCAGGGGGACTCCTGAAGCTCGATCCCGCCTTTGCGTATGCCGAGCCTCCTTCCTCATGACCTTTGTCATGGGCGGAGTTCCTCACTGGCTCCCAGCAGTGATAGAATTCCAGTGGAGCTATTCCAGATCCTGAAAGATGATGCTGTGGAAAGTGCTGCACTCAATATGCAATATGCAATATGCACTCAATATGCAATATGCCGGCTCACGGCAGTAGGGGAATCTGGCCTCGAGACGTGTTGAAGAAGGTCTCTCGAGGTCTTTCTCGGGTTGAGGCAGGACACCCTGGGGTCCCTCGACTTGTGCAGGTGACCTCAGGGGGCTTCTCATGGTGGCTCTGAGAAGTCAGGGAAACTGGAGGTGGGAGGGGCCTCTCGGCACTCCACTGGGTTTGGTGCATTGGAAGAGGGCCTCATCTCCAGTTGAGGCAGGAACCTCAGGGTTCCTCTGACTTCAGACTCCGACCGCAAGGTCCCTGCAGACTTGGGACAGGAGAGTCAGGCCTCGTCTTGGGTTGAGGCATGGAACTCCGCTTGCCTCTCGAGGTGTTCCCGGGGAGACAGGCCACTTGTCGAGCGGTATTTGGAACCTGGGGGTCTTTTCCCGACGATGCACGGGCGAGTCACTGCCCCTTCGTGTTGACTTCATTCACAGGGTGGAGTTCGAAGAGGTGTCCGGGCATCGGGTTCTTATCAAGAGGGGACCGGGAAATCGGGGTCCTTCGGAATGTGGAACCACCCACGAGGCCACGTCTGGAATGTCGTCGTGAGACCGGCCTCATCCTGAGGTGCGACCGGAAGGCCGGGAACCCCTTCCAGACAAAGCAGGGGAGTCGACCCTCCTGTCCAGATCAGGAGGGTAGAAGGGGCTCAGAGGAAGTGGTGCGGGAAAACCTCGGTGTTCCTCTCGAGGGAGACCGGGATGTCGGGGCACTTTGTGGGTCGCATCAAGGGTGCCAAGTACCGTTTCGACCTCCAATTCCTAACGTGGGACTTCTCCTGAGACACTGTAGCGGGAAAGGGCTTCATCTTGCGATGACGGGGGAGCCACGTGGATTTTCTCGAGTTGCAGCGGGATTCTCGAGTTACGACGGGGAATTCAGGATGCCTCTTGTGTTGGCCCAGGGAAGTCCAATCTTCCATTCGAGTTGCGAAGGAAAGCTGGGGATTGCTCTCGAGTGACTGCAGGGCCAATAGAACTCATCTAGGCTTGTGTCCAGAAGCCAATGTTCCTCTCCAGGGGCGAAAGGGATCTCGGGGTTGCATTCCAGACGCACCCGGGGAGACAGGCATCCATCTCGAGTGGGAGCAAAGAACCCCGCTCTGCTCTTGAGTCGCGACGGGTATCTCTTGGAGCTCACTGGGTGGACTAAAGGGAGTCAAGCCTCCTGAGGCGTTTGGAGAGAGGTCGAGAGACTGGTCTCTAGGCCATGCAGGAGACGAAGGCCCTCAAGTCGCGATGACGGGGGAGGCTCGGGGTTGTTCTCGAGCGGCGGCCCCAGTGTGCGGTTTCTCGCGAGGTACGACGGCGAGGTCAGTGAGCCTCTCGTGGGGCGGCAAGGAAGTCGGGTCTCCATGCGAATGGCGAGGGGGAGCGCGTCTTTACTCTCAAGTCATAGTAGGGGAATCTGGCCTCGAGACGTGTTGAAGAAGGTCTCTCGAGGTCTTTCTCGGGTTGAGGCAGGACACCCTGGGGTCCCTCGACTTGTGCAGGTGACCTCAGGGGGCTTCTCATGGTGGCTCTGAGAAGTCAGGGAAACTGGAGGTGGGAGGGGCCTCTCGGCACTCCACTGGGTTTGGTGCATTGGAAGAGGGCCTCATCTCCAGTTGAGGCAGGAACCTCAGGGTTCCTCTGACTTCAGACTCCGACCGCAAGGTCCCTGCAGACTTGGGACAGGAGAGTCAGGCCTCGTCTTGGGTTGAGGCATGGAACTCCGCTTGCCTCTCGAGGTGTTCCCGGGGAGACAGGCCACTTGTCGAGCGGTATTTGGAACCTGGGGGTCTTTTCCCGACGATGCACGGGCGAGTCACTGCCCCTTCGTGTTGACTTCATTCACAGGGTGGAGTTCGAAGAGGTGTCCGGGCATCGGGTTCTTATCAAGAGGGGACCGGGAAATCGGGGTCCTTCGGAATGTGGAACCACCCACGTGGCCACGTCTGGAATGTCGTCGTGAGACCGGCCTCATCCTGAGGTGCGACCGGTAGGCCGGGAACCCCTTCCAGACAATGCAGGGGAGTCGACCCTCCTGTCCTGATCAGGAGGGTAGAAGAGGCTCAGAGGAAGTGTTGCCAGAAAACTCGGTGTTCCTCTCGAGGGAGACCGGGATGTCGGGGCACTTTGTGGGTCGCATCAAGGGTGACAAGTACCGTTTCGAACTCCAATTCCTAAAGTGGGACTTCTCCTGAGACGCTGTAGCGGCACAGGGCTACATCTTGCGATGACGGGGGAACCACGTGGTTTTTCTCGAGTGTAGCAGGATTCTCGAATTACGACGGGGAATTCAGGATGCTTCTTGTGTAGGCCCAGGGAAGTCCAATCTTCCATTCGAGTTGCGAAGGAAAGCTGGGGATTGCTCTCGAGTGACTGCAGGGCCAATAGACCTCATCTAGGCTTGTGTCCAGAAGCCAGTGTTCCTCTCCAGGGGCGACAGGGATCTCGGGGTTGCATTCCAGACACACCCGGGGAGACAGGCATCCATCTCGAGTGGAAGCAAAGAACCCCGCTCTGCTCTCGAGTCGCGACGGGTATCTCTTGGAGCTCACTGGGTGGACTAAAGGGAGTCAAGCCTCCTGAGGCTTTTGGAGAGAGGTCGCGAGATTGGTCTCTAGGCCATGCAGGGGACGAAGGCCCTCATCTCGCGATGACGGGGGAGTCTTGGGGTTGTTCTCGAGCGGCGGCCCCAGTGTGCGCTTTCTCACGAGGTACGACGGCGAGGTCAGTGAGCCTCTCGTGGGGCGCCAGGGAAGTCGGGTCTCCATGCGAGTGGCGAGGGCGAGCGCGTCATTGCTCTCGAGCCATGGTAGGGTGCCGGGGACCAGCCCCGGCTGATCCAGGGTATTCGAAGGAGAGACGGCGTAGGCGAAGATCAGGAAACCACTGCTTAATTAAATGTTAATTAAGGATATAAAGAGTAATAGAATGAGGATAGCTCAGTGAGGAAATTCAGTGGCGAAAAGAGGCTGAATAATTCAGCCAGAAGGTAAGAGAAAGAACGACATGGTGAGACCAAGTTTCGGTGAACAAGGCCCGCACTTTATTTTTCAAAGTAGTTTTTATACCTTAAGTTATGCATAGAGGATAATGGGGGAAGGGGTAGAGTCTTGCAGCAAACCAGGCTTTCTTCCTGCAAACTTATCATATGCAAAAGCTTAGGTGATTTGCATCATCTTCTGGCCCGGAGGCCTGTTAACATTTTAAGACCTTTTCTTCAGAAAACTTATTTTTCTCTAAAGGTGGTTGGTCAGGAGCCACCCTCCAAAAAGCATTAGATAAAGTTGCATTCCTACAGAGCAAAGGTGTGGTGGGCTATAACAAGAAAAAGAATTAACTCAAGGGTCCCAGGTTACAAACATTAAAGCTACTACTTACACCAATTATATTAATCAATACACTGCCAGGGACACAGCAGGTAAGGGATATGGAAACTTAGCAGCAAACAATGGCCCAACAAGTGAAAAACCATTCACCAATACAATTTCTAATCAATCTTGTAACTACTCAAAAGAATTTGTGTTTAGACAGTTTAGAACATCTCCTGCCTCTCACAGTTGGGAGGCTCTGAACAATCACATGTGGCCGGAAAAACCTATTCAGGCAGGCTAGAGGATTTCCAAAGGAGTTTGTAGGTTAAACACTGTCACACCCAGGAATTATTAACTGGAACTGTAAGCTAACTCTTTTTCAGAGAGAGGTAGTGGGGCAGAGCCCCCGTAAAGTCAGAGGTTTAGGTGCAAGCACAAGCAGAAAGTAGGCAGACTCTGGTTTTGGGGGTATATGCTCGAGAATTTCCAGGGGGACTCCTGAAGCTCGATCCCGCCTTTGCGTATGCCGAGCCTCCTTCCTCATGACCTTTGTCATGGGCGGAGTTCCTCACTGGCTCCCAGCAGTGATAGAATTCCAGTGGAGCTATTCCAGATCCTGAAAGATGATGCTGTGGAAAGTGCTGCACTCAATATGCAATATGCAATATGCACTCAATATGCAATATGCCGGCTCACGGCAGTAGGGGAATCTGGCCTCGAGACGTGTTGAAGAAGGTCTCTCGAGGTCTTTCTCGGGTTGAGGCAGGACACCCTGGGGTCCCTCGACTTGTGCAGGTGACCTCAGGGGGCTTCTCATGGTGGCTCTGAGAAGTCAGGGAAACTGGAGGTGGGAGGGGCCTCTCGGCACTCCACTGGGTTTGGTGCATTGGAAGAGGGCCTCATCTCCAGTTGAGGCAGGAACCTCAGGGTTCCTCTGACTTCAGACTCCGACCGCAAGGTCCCTGCAGACTTGGGACAGGAGAGTCAGGCCTCGTCTTGGGTTGAGGCATGGAACTCCGCTTGCCTCTCGAGGTGTTCCCGGGGAGACAGGCCACTTGTCGAGCGGTATTTGGAACCTGGGGGTCTTTTCCCGACGATGCACGGGCGAGTCACTGCCCCTTCGTGTTGACTTCATTCACAGGGTGGAGTTCGAAGAGGTGTCCGGGCATCGGGTTCTTATCAAGAGGGGACCGGGAAATCGGGGTCCTTCGGAATGTGGAACCACCCACGAGGCCACGTCTGGAATGTCGTCGTGAGACCGGCCTCATCCTGAGGTGCGACCGGAAGGCCGGGAACCCCTTCCAGACAAAGCAGGGGAGTCGACCCTCCTGTCCAGATCAGGAGGGTAGAAGGGGCTCAGAGGAAGTGGTGCGGGAAAACCTCGGTGTTCCTCTCGAGGGAGACCGGGATGTCGGGGCACTTTGTGGGTCGCATCAAGGGTGCCAAGTACCGTTTCGACCTCCAATTCCTAACGTGGGACTTCTCCTGAGACACTGTGGCGGGAAAGGGCTTCATCTTGCGATGACGGGGGAGCCACGTGGATTTTCTCGAGTTGCAGCGGGATTCTCGAGTTACGACGGGGAATTCAGGATGCCTCTTGTGTTGGCCCAGGGAAGTCCAATCTTCCATTCGAGTTGCGAAGGAAAGCTGGGGATTGCTCTCGAGTGACTGCAGGGCCAATAGACCTCATCTAGGCTTGTGTCCAGAAGCCAATGTTCCTCTCCAGGGGCGACAGGGATCTCGGGGTTGCATTCCAGACGCACCCGGGGAGACAGGCATCCATCTCGAGTGGAAGCAAAGAACCCCGCTCTGCTCTTGAGTCGCGACGGGTATCTCTTGGAGCTCACTGGGTGGACTAAAGGGAGTCAAGCCTCCTGAGGCGTTTGGAGAGAGGTCGAGAGACTGGTCTCTAGGCCATGCAGGAGACGAAGGCCCTCAAGTCGCGATGACGGGGGAGGCTCGGGGTTGTTCTCGAGCGGCGGCCCCAGTGTGCGGTTTCTCGCGAGGTACGACGGCGAGGTCAGTGAGCCTCTCGTGGGGCGGCAGGGAAGTCGGGTCTCCATGCGAATGGCGAGGGGGAGCGCGTCTTTGCTCTCAAGTCATGGTAGGGGAATCTGGCCTCGAGACGTGTTGAAGAAGGTCTCTCGAGGTCTTTCTCGGGTTGAGGCAGGACACCCTGGGGTCCCTCGACTTGTGCAGGTGACCTCAGGGGGCTTCTCATGGTGGCTCTGAGAAGTCAGGGAAACTGGAGGTGGGAGGGGCCTCTCGGCACTCCACTGGGTTTGGTGCATTGGAAGAGGGCCTCATCTCCAGTTGAGGCAGGAACCTCAGGGTTCCTCTGACTTCAGACTCCGACCGCAAGGTCCCTGCAGACTTGGGACAGGAGAGTCAGGCCTCGTCTTGGGTTGAGGCATGGAACTCCGCTTGCCTCTCGAGGTGTTCCCGGGGAGACAGGCCACTTGTCGAGCGGTATTTGGAACCTGGGGTCTTTTCCCGACGATGCACGGGCGAGTCACTGCCCCTTCGTGTTGACTTCATTCACAGGGTGGAGTTCGAAGAGGTGTCCGGGCATCGGGTTCTTATCAAGAGGGGACCGGGAAATCGGGGTCCTTCGGAATGTGGAACCACCCACGAGGCCACGTCTGGAATGTCGTCGTGAGACCGGCCTCATCCTGAGGTGCGACCGGAAGGCCGGGAACCCCTTCCAGACAAAGCAGGGGAGTCGACCCTCCTGTCCAGATCAGGAGGGTAGAAGAGGCTCAGAGGAAGTGTTGCCAGAAAACCTCGGTGTTCCTCTCGAGGGAGACCGGGATGTCGGGGCACTTTGTGGGTCGCATCAAGGGTGCCAAGTACCGTTTCGAACTCCAATTCCTAACGTGGGACTTCTCCTGAGACGCTGTAGCGGCACAGGGCTTCATCTTGCGATGACGGGGGAACCACGTGGTTTTTCTCGAGTGTAGCAGGATTCTCGAATTACGACGGGGAATTCAGGATGCTTCTTGTGTAGGCTCAGGGAAGTCCAATCTTCCATTCGAGTTGCGAAGGAAAGCTGGGGATTGCTCTCGAGTGACTGCAGGGCCAATAGACCTCATCTAGGCTTGTGTCCAGAAGCCAGTGTTCCTCTCCAGGGGCGACAGGGATCTCGGGGTTGCATTCCAGACACACCCGGGGAGACAGGCATCCATCTCGAGTGGAAGCAAAGAACCCCGCTCTGCTCTCGAGTCGCGACGGGTATCTCTTGGAGCTCACTGGGTGGACTAAAGGGAGTCAAGCCTCCTGAGGCGTTTGGAGAGAGGTCGCGAGATTGGTCTCTAGGCCATGCAGGAGACGAAGGCCCTCATCTCGCGATGACGGGGGAGTCTTGGGGTTGTTCTCGAGCGGCGGCCCCAGTGTGCGCTTTCTCACGAGGTACGACGGCGAGGTCAGTGAGCCTCTCGTGGGGCGCCAGGGAAGTCGGGTCTCCATGCGAGTGGCGAGGGCGAGCGCGTCATTGCTCTCGAGCCATGGTAGGGTGCCGGGGACCAGCCCCGGCTGATCCAGGGTATTCGAAGGAGAGACGGCGTAGGCGAAGATCAGGAAACCACTGCTTAATTAAATGTTAATTAAGGATATAAAGAGTAATAGAATGAGGATAGCTCAGTGAGGAAATTCAGTGGCGAAAAGAGGCTGAATAATTCAGCCAGAAGGTAAGAGAAAGAACGACATGGTGAGACCAAGTTTCGGTGAACAAGGCCCGCACTTTATTTTTCAAAGTAGTTTTTATACCTTAAGTTATGCATAGAGGATAATGGGGGAAGGGGTAGAGTCTTGCAGCAAACCAGGCTTTCTTCCTGCAAACTTATCATATGCAAAAGCTTAGGTGATTTGCATCATCTTCTGGCCCGGAGGCCTGTTAACATTTTAAGACCTTTTCTTCAGAAAACTTATTTTTCTCTAAAGGTGGTTGGTCAGGAGCCACCCTCCAAAAAGCATTAGATAAAGTTGCATTCCTACAGAGCAAAGGTGTGGTGGGCTATAACAAGAAAAAGAATTAACTCAAGGGTCCCAGGTTACAAACATTAAAGCTACTACTTACACCAATTATATTAATCAATACACTGCCAGGGACACAGCAGGTAAGGGATATGGAAACTTAGCAGCAAACAATGGCCCAACAAGTGAAAAACCATTCACCAATACAATTTCTAATCAATCTTGTAACTACTCAAAAGAATTTGTGTTTAGACAGTTTAGAACATCTCCTGCCTCTCACAGTTGGGAGGCTCTGAACAATCACATGTGGCCGGAAAAACCTATTCAGGCAGGCTAGAGGATTTCCAAAGGAGTTTGTAGGTTAAACACTGTCACACCCAGGAATTATTAACTGGAACTGTAAGCTAACTCTTTTTTCAGAGAGGTAGTGGGGCAGAGCCCCCGTAAAGTCAGAGGTTTAGGTGCAAGCACAAGCAGAAAGTAGGCAGACTCTGGTTTTGGGGGTATATGCTCGAGAATTTCCAGGGGGACTCCTGAAGCTCGATCCCGCCTTTGCGTATGCCGAGCCTCCTTCCTCATGACCTTTGTCATGGGCGGAGTTCCTCACTGGCTCCCAGCAGTGATAGAATTCCAGTGGAGCTATTCCAGATCCTGAAAGATGATGCTGTGGAAAGTGCTGCACTCAATATGCAATATGCAATATGCACTCAATATGCACTATGCCGGCTCACGGCAGTAGGGGAATCTGGCCTCGAGACGTGTTGAAGAAGGTCTCTCGAGGTCTTTCTCGGGTTGAGGCAGGACACCCTGGGGTCCCTCGACTTGTGCAGGTGACCTCAGGGGGCTTCTCATGGTGGCTCTGAGAAGTCAGGGAAACTGGAGGTGGGAGGGGCCTCTCGGCACTCCACTGGGTTTGGTGCATTGGAAGAGGGCCTCATCTCCAGTTGAGGCAGGAACCTCAGGGTTCCTCTGACTTCAGACTCCGACCGCAAGGTCCCTGCAGACTTGGGACAGGAGAGTCAGGCCTCGTCTTGGGTTGAGGCATGGAACTCCGCTTGCCTCTCGAGGTGTTCCCGGGGAGACAGGCCACTTGTCGAGCGGTATTTGGAACCTGGGGTCTTTTCCCGACGATGCACGGGCGAGTCACTGCCCCTTCGTGTTGACTTCATTCACAGGGTGGAGTTCGAAGTGGTGTCCGGGCATCGGGTTCTTATCAAAAGGGGACCGGGAAATCGGGGTCCTTCGGAATGTGGAACCACCAACGAGGCCACGTCTGGAATGTCGTCGTGAGACCGGCCTCATCCTGAGGTGCGACTGGAAGGCCGGGAACCCCTTCCAGACAAAGCAGGGGATTCGACCCTCCTGTCCAGATCAGGAGGGTAGAAGGGCTCAGAGGAAGTGGTGCGGGAAAACCTCAGTGTTCCTCTCGAGGGAGACCGGGATGTCGGGGAACTTTGTGGGTCTCATCAAGGGTGCCAAGTACCGTTTCGACCTCCAATTCCTAACGTGGGACTTCTCCTGAGACGCTGTAGTGGGAAAGGGCTTCATCTTGCGATGACGGGGGAGCCACGTGGTTTTCCTCGAGTTGCAGCGGGATTCTCGAGTTACGACGGGGAATTCAGGATGCCTCTTGTGTTGGCCCAGGGAAGTCCAATCTTCCATTCGAGTTGGGAAGGAAAGCTGGGGATTGCTCTCGAGTGACTGCAGGGCCAATAGACCTCATCTAGGCTTGTGTCCAGAAGCCAATGTTCCTCTCCAGGGGCGACAGGGATCTCGGGGTTGCATTCCAGACGCACCCGGGGAGACAGGCATCCATCTCGAGTGGAAGCAAAGAACCCCGCTCTGCTCTCGAGTCGCGACGGGTATCTCTTGGAGCTCACTGGGTGGACTAAAGGGAGTCAAGCCTCCTGAGGCGTTTGGAGAGAGGTCGAGAGACTGGTCTCTAGGCCATGCAGGAGACGAAGGCCCTCAAGTCGCGATGACGGGGGAGGCTCGGGGTTGTTCTCGAGCGGCGGCCCCAGTGTGCGGTTTCTCACGAGGTACGACGGCGAGGTCAGTGAGCCTCTCGTGGGGCGGCAAGGAAGTCGGGTCTCCATGCGAATGGCGAGGGGGAGCGCGTCTTTGCTCTCAAGTCATAGTAGGGGAATCTGGCCTCGAGACGTGTTGAAGAAGGTCTCTCGAGGTCTTTCTCGGGTTGAGGCAGGACACCCTGGGGTCCCTCGACTTGTGCAGGTGACCTCAGGGGGCTTCTCATGGTGGCTCTGAGAAGTCAGGGAAACTGGAGGTGGGAGGGGCCTCTCGGCACTCCACTGGGTTTGGTGCATTGGAAGAGGGCCTCATCTCCAGTTGAGGCAGGAACCTCAGGGTTCCTCTGACTTCAGACTCCGACCGCAAGGTCCCTGCAGACTTGGGACAGGAGAGTCAGGCCTCGTCTTGGGTTGAGGCATGGAACTCCGCTTGCCTCTCGAGGTGTTCCCGGGGAGACAGGCCACTTGTCGAGCGGTATTTGGAACCTGGGGGTCTTTTCCCGACGATGCACGGGCGAGTCACTGCCCCTTCGTGTTGACTTCATTCACAGGGTGGAGTTCGAAGAGGTGTCCGGGCATCGGGTTCTTATCAAGAGGGGACCGGGAAATCGGGGTCCTTCGGAATGTGGAACCACCCACGAGGCCACGTCTGGAATGTCGTCGTGAGACCGGCCTCATCCTGAGGTGCGACCGGAAGGCCGGGAACCCCTTCCAGACAAAGCAGGGGAGTCGACCCTCCTGTCCAGATCAGGAGGGTAGAAGAGGCTCAGAGGAAGTGTTGCCAGAAAACTCGGTGTTCCTCTCGAGGGAGACCGGGATGTCGGGGCACTTTGTGGGTCGCATCAAGGGTGCCAAGTACCGTTTCGAACTCCAATTCCTAACGTGGGACTTCTCCTGAGACGCTGTAGCGGCACAGGGCTACATCTTGCGATGACGGGGGAACCACGTGGTTTTTCTCGAGTGTAGCAGGATTCTCGAATTACGACGGGGAATTCAGGATGCTTCTTGTGTAGGCCCAGGGAAGTCCAATCTTCCATTCGAGTTGCGAAGGAAAGCTGGGGATTGCTCTCGAGTGACTGCAGGGCCAATAGACCTCATCTAGGCTTGTGTCCAGAAGCCAGTGTTCCTCTCCAGGGGCGACAGGGATCTCGGGGTTGCATTCCAGACACACCCGGGGAGACAGGCATCCATCTCGAGTGGAAGCAAAGAACCCCGCTCTGCTCTCGAGTCGCGACGGGTATCTCTTGGAGCTCACTGGGTGGACTAAAGGGAGTCAAGCCTCCTGAGGCTTTTGGAGAGAGGTCGCGAGATTGGTCTCTAGGCCATGCAGGAGACGAAGGCCCTCATCTCGCGATGACGGGGGAGTCTTGGGGTTGTTCTCGAGCGGCGGCCCCAGTGTGCGCTTTCTCACGAGGTACGACGGCGAGGTCAGTGAGCCTCTCGTGGGGCGCCAGGGAAGTCGGGTCTCCATGCGAGTGGCGAGGGCGAGCGCGTCATTGCTCTCGAGCCATGGTAGGGTGCCGGGGACCAGCCCCGGCTGATCCAGGGTATTCGAAGGAGAGACGGCGTAGGCGAAGATCAGGAAACCACTGCTTAATTAAATGTTAATTAAGGATATAAAGAGTAATAGAATGAGGATAGCTCAGTGAGGAAATTCAGTGGCGAAAAGAGGCTGAATAATTCAGCCAGAAGGTAAGAGAAAGAACGACATGGTGAGACCAAGTTTCGGTGAACAAGGCCCGCACTTTATTTTTCAAAGTAGTTTTTATACCTTAAGTTATGCATAGAGGATAATGGGGGAAGGGGTAGAGTCTTGCAGCAAACCAGGCTTTCTTCCTGCAAACTTATCATATGCAAAAGCTTAGGTGATTTGCATCATCTTCTGGCCCGGAGGCCTGTTAACATTTTAAGACCTTTTCTTCAGAAAACTTATTTTTCTCTAAAGGTGGTTGGTCAGGAGCCACCCTCCAAAAAAGCATTAGATAAAGTTGCATTCCTACAGAGCAAAGGTGTGGTGGGCTATAACAAGAAAAAGAATTAACTCAAGGGTCCCAGGTTACAAACATTAAAGCTACTACTTACACCAATTATATTAATCAATACACTGCCAGGGACACAGCAGGTAAGGGATATGGAAACTTAGCAGCAAACAATGGCCCAACAAGTGAAAAACCATTCACCAATACAATTTCTAATCAATCTTGTAACTACTCAAAAGAATTTGTGTTTAGACAGTTTAGAACATCTCCTGCCTCTCACAGTTGGGAGGCTCTGAACAATCACATGTGGCCGGAAAAACCTATTCAGGCAGGCTAGAGGATTTCCAAAGGAGTTTGTAGGTTAAACACTGTCACACCCAGGAATTATTAACTGGAACTGTAAGCTAACTCTTTTTCAGAGAGAGGTAGTGGGGCAGAGCCCCCGTAAAGTCAGAGGTTTAGGTGCAAGCACAAGCAGAAAGTAGGCAGACTCTGGTTTTGGGGGTATATGCTCGAGAATTTCCAGGGGGACTCCTGAAGCTCGATCCCGCCTTTGCGTATGCCGAGCCTCCTTCCTCATGACCTTTGTCATGGGCGGAGTTCCTCACTGGCTCCCAGCAGTGATAGAATTCCAGTGGAGCTATTCCAGATCCTGAAAGATGATGCTGTGGAAAGTGCTGCACTCAATATGCAATATGCAATATGCACTCAATATGCAATATGCCGGCTCACGGCAGTAGGGGAATCTGGCCTCGAGACGTGTTGAAGAAGGTCTCTCGAGGTCTTTCTCGGGTTGAGGCAGGACACCCTGGGGTCCCTCGACTTGTGCAGGTGACCTCAGGGGGCTTCTCATGGTGGCTCTGAGAAGTCAGGGAAACTGGAGGTGGGAGGGGCCTCTCGGCACTCCACTGGGTTTGGTGCATTGGAAGAGGGCCTCATCTCCAGTTGAGGCAGGAACCTCAGGGTTCCTCTGACTTCAGACTCCGACCGCAAGGTCCCTGCAGACTTGGGACAGGAGAGTCAGGCCTCGTCTTGGGTTGAGGCATGGAACTCCGCTTGCCTCTCGAGGTGTTCCCGGGGAGACAGGCCACTTGTCGAGCGGTATTTGGAACCTGGGGGTCTTTTCCCGACGATGCACGGGCGAGTCACTGCCCCTTCGTGTTGACTTCATTCACAGGGTGGAGTTCGAAGAGGTGTCCGGGCATCGGGTTCTTATCAAGAGGGGACCGGGAAATCGGGGTCCTTCGGAATGTGGAACCACCCACGAGGCCACGTCTGGAATGTCGTCGTGAGACCGGCCTCATCCTGAGGTGCGACCGGAAGGCCGGGAACCCCTTCCAGACAAAGCAGGGGAGTCGACCCTCCTGTCCAGATCAGGAGGGTAGAAGGGGCTCAGAGGAAGTGGTGCGGGAAAACCTCGGTGTTCCTCTCGAGGGAGACCGGGATGTCGGGGCACTTTGTGGGTCGCATCAAGGGTGCCAAGTACCGTTTCGACCTCCAATTCCTAACGTGGGACTTCTCCTGAGACGCTGTAGCGGGAAAGGGCTTCATCTTGCGATGACGGGGGAGCCACGTGGATTTTCTCGAGTTGCAGCGGGATTCTCGAGTTACGACGGGGAATTCAGGATGCCTCTTGTGTTGGCCCAGGGAAGTCCAATCTTCCATTCGAGTTGCGAAGGAAAGCTGGGGATTGCTCTCGAGTGACTGCAGGGCCAATAGACCTCATCTAGGCTTGTGTCCAGAAGCCAATGTTCCTCTCCAGGGGCGACAGGGATCTCGGGGTTGCATTCCAGACGCACCCGGGGAGACAGGCATCCATCTCGAGTGGGAGCAAAGAACCCCGCTCTGCTCTCGAGTCGCGACGGGTATCTCTTGGAGCTCACTGGGTGGACTAAAGGGAGTCAAGCCTCCTGAGGCGTTTGGAGAGAGGTCGAGAGACTGGTCTCTAGGCCATGCAGGAGACGAAGGCCCTCATCTCGCGATGACGGGGGAGGCTCGGGGTTGTTCTCGAGCGGCGGCCCCAGTGTGCGGTTTCTCACGAGGTACGACGGCGAGGTCAGTGAGCCTCTCGTGGGGCGGCAAGGAAGTCGGGTCTCCATGCGAATGGCGAGGGGAGCGCGTCATTGCTCTCGAGTCATGGTAGGGGAATCTGGCCTCGAGACGTGTTGAAGAAGGTCTCTCGAGGTCTTTCTCGGGTTGAGGCAGGACACCCTGGGGTCCCTCGACTTGTGCAGGTGACCTCAGGGGGCTTCTCATGGTGGCTCTGAGAAGTCAGGGAAACTGGAGGTGGGAGGGGCCTCTCGGCACTCCACTGGGTTTGGTGCATTGGAAGAGGGCCTCATCTCCAGTTGAGGCAGGAACCTCAGGGTTCCTCTGACTTCAGACTCCGACCGCAAGGTCCCTGCAGACTTGGGACAGGAGAGTCAGGCCTCGTCTTGGGTTGAGGCATGGAACTCCGCTTGCCTCTCGAGGTGTTCCCGGGGAGACAGGCCACTTGTCGAGCGGTATTTGGAACCTGGGGGTCTTTTCCCGACGATGCACGGGCGAGTCACTGCCCCTTCGTGTTGACTTCATTCACAGGGTGGAGTTCGAAGAGGTGTCCGGGCATCGGGTTCTTATCAAGAGGGGACCGGGAAATCGGGGTCCTTCGGAATGTGGAACCACCCACGAGGCCACGTCTGGAATGTCGTCGTGAGACCGGCCTCATCCTGAGGTGCGACCGGAAGGCCGGGAACCCCTTCCAGACAAAGCAGGGGAGTCGACCCTCCTGTCCAGATCAGGAGGGTAGAAGAGGCTCAGAGGAAGTGTTGCCAGAAAACCTCGGTGTTCCTCTCGAGGGAGACCGGGATGTCGGGGCACTTTGTGGGTCGCATCAAGGGTGACAAGTACCGTTTCGAACTCCAATTCCTAACGTGGGACTTCTCCTGAGACGCTGTAGCGGCACAGGGCTTCATCTTGCGATGACGGGGGAACCACGTGGTTTTTCTCGAGTGTAGCAGGATTCTCGAGTTACGACGGGGAATTCAGGATGCTTCTTGTGTAGGCCCAGGGAAGTCCAATCTTCCATTCGAGTTGCGAAGGAAAGCTGGGGATTGCTCTCGAGTGACTGCAGGGCCAATAGACCTCATCTAGGCTTGTGTCCAGAAGCCAGTGTTCCTCTCCAGGGGCGACAGGGATCTCGGGGTTGCATTCCAGACACACCCGGGGAGACAGGCATCCATCTCGAGTGGAAGCAAAGAACCCCGCTCTGCTCTCGAGTCGCGACGGGTATCTCTTGGAGCTCACTGGGTGGACTAAAGGGAGTCAAGCCTCCTGAGGCTTTTGGAGAGAGGTCGCGAGATTGGTCTCTAGGCCATGCAGGAGACGAAGGCCCTCATCTCGCGATGACGGGGGAGTCTTGGGGTTGTTCTCGAGCGGCGGCCCCAGTGTGCGCTTTCTCACGAGGTACGACGGCGAGGTCAGTGAGCCTCTCGTGGGGCGCCAGGGAAGTCGGGTCTCCATGCGAGTGGCGAGGGCGAGCGCGTCATTGCTCTCGAGCCATGGTAGGGTGCCGGGGACCAGCCCCGGCTGATCCAGGGTATTCGAAGGAGAGACGCGTAGGCGAAGATCAGGAAACCACTGCTTAATTAAATGTTAATTAAGGATATAAAGAGTAATAGAATGAGGATAGCTCAGTGAGGAAATTCAGTGGCGAAAAGAGGCTGAATAATTCAGCCAGAAGGTAAGAGAAAGAACGACATGGTGAGACCAAGTTTCGGTGAACAAGGCCCGCACTTTATTTTTCAAAGTAGTTTTTATACCTTAAGTTATGCATAGAGGATAATGGGGGAAGGGGTAGAGTCTTGCAGCAAACCAGGCTTTCTTCCTGCAAACTTATCATATGCAAAAGCTTAGGTGATTTGCATCATCTTCTGGCCCGGAGGCCTGTTAACATTTTAAGACCTTTTCTTCAGAAAACTTATTTTTCTCTAAAGGTGGTTGGTCAGGAGCCACCCTCCAAAAAAGCATTAGATAAAGTTGCATTCCTACAGAGCAAAGGTGTGGTGGGCTATAACAAGAAAAAGAATTAACTCAAGGGTCCCAGGTTACAAACATTAAAGCTACTACTTACACCAATTATATTAATCAATACACTGCCAGGGACACAGCAGGTAAGGGATATGGAAACTTAGCAGCAAACAATGGCCCAACAAGTGAAAAACCATTCACCAATACAATTTCTAATCAATCTTGTAACTACTCAAAAGAATTTGTGTTTAGACAGTTTAGAACATCTCCTGCCTCTCACAGTTGGGAGGCTCTGAACAATCACATGTGGCCGGAAAAACCTATTCAGGCAGGCTAGAGGATTTCCAAAGGAGTTTGTAGGTTAAACACTGTCACACCCAGGAATTATTAACTGGAACTGTAAGCTAACTCTTTTTTCAGAGAGAGGTAGTGGGGCAGAGCCCCCGTAAAGTCAGAGGTTTAGGTGCAAGCACAAGCAGAAAGTAGGCAGACTCTGGTTTTGGGGGTATATGCTCGAGAATTTCCAGGGGGACTCCTGAAGCTCGATCCCGCCTTTGCGTATGCCGAGCCTCCTTCCTCATGACCTTTGTCATGGGCGGAGTTCCTCACTGGCTCCCAGCAGTGATAGAATTCCAGTGGAGCTATTCCAGATCCTGAAAGATGATGCTGTGGAAAGTGCTGCACTCAATATGCAATATGCAATATGCACTCAATATGCAATATGCCGGCTCACGGCAGTAGGGGAATCTGGCCTCGAGACGTGTTGAAGAAGGTCTCTCGAGGTCTTTCTCGGGTTGAGGCAGGACACCCTGGGGTCCCTCGACTTGTGCAGGTGACCTCAGGGGGCTTCTCATGGTGGCTCTGAGAAGTCAGGGAAACTGGAGGTGGGAGGGGCCTCTCGGCACTCCACTGGGTTTGGTGCATTGGAAGAGGGCCTCATCTCCAGTTGAGGCAGGAACCTCAGGGTTCCTCTGACTTCAGACTCCGACCGCAAGGTCCCTGCAGACTTGGGACAGGAGAGTCAGGCCTCGTCTTGGGTTGAGGCATGGAACTCCGCTTGCCTCTCGAGGTGTTCCCGGGGAGACAGGCCACTTGTCGAGCGGTATTTGGAACCTGGGGGTCTTTTCCCGACGATGCACGGGCGAGTCACTGCCCCTTCGTGTTGACTTCATTCACAGGGTGGAGTTCGAAGAGGTGTCCGGGCATCGGGTTCTTATCAAGAGGGGACCGGGAAATCGGGGTCCTTCGGAATGTGGAACCACCCACGAGGCCACGTCTGGAATGTCGTCGTGAGACCGGCCTCATCCTGAGGTGCGACCGGAAGGCCGGGAACCCCTTCCAGACAAAGCAGGGGAGTCGACCCTCCTGTCCAGATCAGGAGGGTAGAAGGGGCTCAGAGGAAGTGGTGCGGGAAAACCTCGGTGTTCCTCTCGAGGGAGACCGGGATGTCGGGGCACTTTGTGGGTCGCATCAAGGGTGCCAAGTACCGTTTCGACCTCCAATTCCTAACGTGGGACTTCTCCTGAGACGCTGTAGCGGGAAAGGGCTTCATCTTGCGATGACGGGGGAGCCACGTGGATTTTCTCGAGTTGCAGCGGGATTCTCGAGTTACGACGGGGAATTCAGGATGCCTCTTGTGTTGGCCCAGGGAAGTCCAATCTTCCATTCGAGTTGCGAAGGAAAGCTGGGGATTGCTCTCGAGTGACTGCAGGGCCAATAGAACTCATCTAGGCTTGTGTCCAGAAGCCAATGTTCCTCTCCAGGGGCGAAAGGGATCTCGGGGTTGCATTCCAGACGCACCCGGGGAGACAGGCATCCATCTCGAGTGGAAGCAAAGAACCCCGCTCTGCTCTTGAGTCGCGACGGGTATCTCTTGGAGCTCACTGGGTGGACTAAAGGGAGTCAAGCCTCCTGAGGCGTTTGGAGAGAGGTCGAGAGACTGGTCTCTAGGCCATACAGGAGACGAAGGCCCTCAAGTCGCGATGACGGGGGAGGCTCGGGGTTGTTCTCGAGCGGCGGCCCCAGTGTGCGGTTTCTCGCGAGGTACGACGGCGAGGTCAGTGAGCCTCTCGTGGGGCGGCAAGGAAGTCGGGTCTCCATGCGAGTGGCGAGGGGGAGCGCGTCTTTGCTCTCAAGTCATAGTAGGGGAATCTGGCCTCGAGACGTGTTGAAGAAGGTCTCTCGAGGTCTTTCTCGGGTTGAGGCAGGACACCCTGGGGTCCCTCGACTTGTGCAGGTGACCTCAGGGGGCTTCTCATGGTGGCTCTGAGAAGTCAGGGAAACTGGAGGTGGGAGGGGCCTCTCGGCACTCCACTGGGTTTGGTGCATTGGAAGAGGGCCTCATCTCCAGTTGAGGCAGGAACCTCAGGGTTCCTCTGACTTCAGACTCCGACCGCAAGGTCCCTGCAGACTTGGGACAGGAGAGTCAGGCCTCGTCTTGGGTTGAGGCATGGAACTCCGCTTGCCTCTCGAGGTGTTCCCGGGGAGACAGGCCACTTGTCGAGCGGTATTTGGAACCTGGGGGTCTTTTCCCGACGATGCACGGGCGAGTCACTGCCCCTTCGTGTTGACTTCATTCACAGGGTGGAGTTCGAAGAGGTGTCCGGGCATCGGGTTCTTATCAAGAGGGGACCGGGAAATCGGGGTCCTTCGGAATGTGGAACCACCCACGAGGCCACGTCTGGAATGTC
The DNA here is from genome assembly GCF_032452875.1 of Bos javanicus. Classification (NCBI taxonomy): domain Eukaryota; kingdom Metazoa; phylum Chordata; class Mammalia; order Artiodactyla; family Bovidae; genus Bos; species Bos javanicus. The sequence continues at coordinate 187,363 of NW_026893742.1, read as the reverse complement.
GTCGTGAGACCGGCCTCATCCTGAGGTGCGACCGGAAGGCCGGGAACCCCTTCCAGACAAAGCAGGGGAGTCGACCCTCCTGTCCAGATCAGGAGGGTAGAAGAGGCTCAGAGGAAGTGTTGCCAGAAAACTTCGGTGTTCCTCTCGAGGGAGACCGGGATGTCGGGGCACTTTGTGGGTCGCATCAAGGGTGCCAAGTACCGTTTCGAACTCCAATTCCTAAAGTGGGACTTCTCCTGAGACGCTGTAGCGGCACAGGGCTACATCTTGCGATGACGGGGGAACCACGTGGTTTTTCTCGAGGTGTAGCAGGATTCTCGAATTACGACGGGGAATTCAGGATGCTTCTTGTGTAGGCCCAGGGAAGTCCAATCTTCCATTCGAGTTGCGAAGGAAAGCTGGGGATTTCTCTCGAGTGACTGCAGGGCCAATAGACCTCATCTAGGCTTGTGTCCAGAAGCCAGTGTTCCTCTCCAGGGGCGACAGGGATCTCGGGGTTGCATTCCAGACACACCCGGGGAGACAGGCATCCATCTCGAGTGGAAGCAAAGAACCCCGCTCTGCTCTCGAGTCGCGACGGGTATCTCTTGGAGCTCACTGGGTGGACTAAAGGGAGTCAAGCCTCCTGAGGCTTTTGGAGAGAGGTCGCGAGATTGGTCTCTAGGCCATGCAGGAGACGAAGGCCCTCATCTCGCGATGACGGGGGAGTCTTGGGGTTGTTCTCGAGCGGCGGCCCCAGTGTGCGCTTTCTCACGAGGTACGACGGCGAGGTCAGTGAGCCTCTCGTGGGGCGCCAGGGAAGTCGGGTCTCCATGCGAGTGGCGAGGGCGAGCGCGTCATTGCTCTCGAGCCATGGTAGGGTGCCGGGGACCAGCCCCGGCTGATCCAGGGTATTCGAAGGAGAGACGGCGTAGGCGAAGATCAGGAAACCACTGCTTAATTAAATGTTAATTAAGGATATAAAGAGTAATAGAATGAGGATAGCTCAGTGAGGAAATTCAGTGGCGAAAAGAGGCTGAATAATTCAGCCAGAAGGTAAGAGAAAGAACGACATGGTGAGACCAAGTTTCGGTGAACAAGGCCCGCACTTTATTTTTCAAAGTAGTTTTTATACCTTAAGTTATGCATAGAGGATAATGGGGGAAGGGGTAGAGTCTTGCAGCAAACCAGGCTTTCTTCCTGCAAACTTATCATATGCAAAAGCTTAGGTGATTTGCATCATCTTCTGGCCCGGAGGCCTGTTAACATTTTAAGACCTTTTCTTCAGAAAACTTATTTTTCTCTAAAGGTGGTTGGTCAGGAGCCACCCTCCAAAAAAGCATTAGATAAAGTTGCATTCCTACAGAGCAAAGGTGTGGTGGGCTATAACAAGAAAAAGAATTAACTCAAGGGTCCCAGGTTACAAACATTAAAGCTACTACTTACACCAATTATATTAATCAATACACTGCCAGGGACACAGCAGGTAAGGGATATGGAAACTTAGCAGCAAACAATGGCCCAACAAGTGAAAAACCATTCACCAATACAATTTCTAATCAATCTTGTAACTACTCAAAAGAATTTGTGTTTAGACAGTTTAGAACATCTCCTGCCTCTCACAGTTGGGAGGCTCTGAACAATCACATGTGGCCGGAAAAACCTATTCAGGCAGGCTAGAGGATTTCCAAAGGAGTTTGTAGGTTAAACACTGTCACACCCAGGAATTATTAACTGGGACTGTAAGCTAACTCTTTTTTCAGAGAGAGGTAGTGGGGCAGAGCCCCCGTAAAGTCAGAGGTTTAGGTGCAAGCACAAGCAGAAAGTAGGCAGACTCTGGTTTTGGGGGTATATGCTCGAGAATTTCCAGGGGGACTCCTGAAGCTCGATCCCGCCTTTGCGTATGCCGAGCCTCCTTCCTCATGACCTTTGTCATGGGCGGAGTTCCTCACTGGCTCCCAGCAGTGATAGAATTCCAGTGGAGCTATTCCAGATCCTGAAAGATGATGCTGTGGAAAGTGCTGCACTCAATATGCAATATGCAATATGCACTCAATATGCAATATGCCGGCTCACGGCAGTAGGGGAATCTGGCCTCGAGACGTGTTGAAGAAGGTCTCTCGAGGTCTTTCTCGGGTTGAGGCAGGACACCCTGGGGTCCCTCGACTTGTGCAGGTGACCTCAGGGGGCTTCTCATGGTGGCTCTGAGAAGTCAGGGAAACTGGAGGTGGGAGGGGCCTCTCGGCACTCCACTGGGTTTGGTGCATTGGAAGAGGGCCTCATCTCCAGTTGAGGCAGGAACCTCAGGGTTCCTCTGACTTCAGACTCCGACCGCAAGGTCCCTGCAGACTTGGGACAGGAGAGTCAGGCCTCGTCTTGGGTTGAGGCATGGAACTCCGCTTGCCTCTCGAGGTGTTCCCGGGGAGACAGGCCACTTGTCGAGCGGTATTTGGAACCTGGGGGTCTTTTCCCGACGATGCACGGGCGAGTCACTGCCCCTTCGTGTTGACTTCATTCACAGGGTGGAGTTCGAAGAGGTGTCCGGGCATCGGGTTCTTATCAAGAGGGGACCGGGAAATCGGGGTCCTTCGGAATGTGGAACCACCCACGAGGCCACGTCTGGAATGTCGTCGTGAGACCGGCCTCATCCTGAGGTGCGACCGGAAGGCCGGGAACCCCTTCCAGACAAAGCAGGGGAGTCGACCCTCCTGTCCAGATCAGGAGGGTAGAAGGGGCTCAGAGGAAGTGGTGCGGGAAAACCTCGGTGTTCCTCTCGAGGGAGACCGGGATGTCGGGGCACTTTGTGGGTCGCATCAAGGGTGCCAAGTACCGTTTCGACCTCCAATTCCTAACGTGGGACTTCTCCTGAGACGCTGTAGCGGGAAAGGGCTTCATCTTGCGATGACGGGGGAACCACGTGGTTTTTCTCGAGTTAGCGGGATTCTCGAGTTACGACGGGGAATTCAGGATGCCTCTTGTGTTGGCCCAGGGAAGTCCAATCTTCCATTCGAGTTGCGAAGGAAAGCTGGGGATTGCTCTCGAGTGACTGCAGGGCCAATAGACCTCATCTAGGCTTGTGTCCAGAAGCCAATGTTCCTCTCCAGGGGCGACAGGGATCTCGGGGTTGCATTCCAGACGCACCCGGGGAGACAGGCATCCATCTCGAGTGGAAGCAAAGAACCCCGCTCTGCTCTCGAGTCGCGACGGGTATCTCTTGGAGCTCACTGGGTGGACTAAAGGGAGTCAAGCCTCCTGAGGCGTTTGGAGAGAGGTCGCGAGATTGGTCTCTAGGCCATGCAGGAGACGAAGGCCCTCATCTCGCGATGACGGGGGAGGCTCGGGGTTGTTCTCGAGCGGCGGCCCCAGTGTGCGGTTTCTCACGAGGTACGACGGCGAGGTCAGTGAGCCTCTCGTGGGGCGGCAGGGAAGTCGGGTCTCCATGCGAGTGGCGAGGGGAGCGCGTCATTGCTCTCAAGCCATGGTAGGGGAATCTGGCCTCGAGACGTGTTGAAGAAGGTCTCTCGAGGTCTTTCTCGGGTTGAGGCAGGACACCCTGGGTCCCTCGACTTGTGCAGGTGACCTCAGGGGGCTTCTCATGGTGGCTCTGAGAAGTCAGGGAAACTGGAGGTGGGAGGGGCCTCTCGGCACTCCACTGGGTTTGGTGCATTGGAAGAGGGCCTCATCTCCAGTTGAGGCAGGAACCTCAGGGTTCCTCTGACTTCAGACTCCGACCGCAAGGTCCCTGCAGACTTGGGACAGGAGAGTCAGGCCTCGTCTTGGGTTGAGGCATGGAACTCCGCTTGCCTCTCGAGGTGTTCCCGGGGAGACAGGCCACTTGTCGAGCGGTATTTGGAACCTGGGGGTCTTTTCCCGACGATGCACGGGCGAGTCACTGCCCCTTCGTGTTGACTTCATTCACAGGGTGGAGTTCGAAGAGGTGTCCGGGCATCGGGTTCTTATCAAGAGGGGACCGGGAAATCGGGGTCCTTCGGAATGTGGAACCACCCACGAGGCCACGTCTGGAATGTCGTCGTGAGACCGGCCTCATCCTGAGGTGCGACCGGAAGGCCGGGAACCCCTTCCAGACAAAGCAGGGGAGTCGACCCTCCTGTCCAGATCAGGAGGGTAGAAGAGGCTCAGAGGAAGTGTTGCCAGAAAACCTCGGTGTTCCTCTCGAGGGAGACCGGGATGTCGGGGCACTTTGTGGGTCGCATCAAGGGTGACAAGTACCGTTTCGAACTCCAATTCCTAAAGTGGGACTTCTCCTGAGACGCTGTAGCGGCAAGGGCTTCATCTTGCGATGACGGGGGAACCACGTGGTTTTTCTCGAGTGTAGCAGGATTCTCGAATTACGACGGGGAATTCAGGATGCTTCTTGTGTAGGCCCAGGGAAGTCCAATCTTCCATTCGAGTTGCGAAGGAAAGCTGGGGATTGCTCTCGAGTGACTGCAGGGCCAATAGACCTCATCTAGGCTTGTGTCCAGAAGCCAGTGTTCCTCTCCAGGGGCGACAGGGATCTCGGGGTTGCATTCCAGACACACCCGGGGAGACAGGCATCCATCTCGAGTGGAAGCAAAGAACCCCGCTCTGCTCTCGAGTCGCGACGGGTATCTCTTGGAGCTCACTGGGTGGACTAAAGGGAGTCAAGCCTCCTGAGGCTTTTGGAGAGAGGTCGCGAGATTGGTCTCTAGGCCATGCAGGAGACGAAGGCCCTCATCTCGCGATGACGGGGGAGTCTTGGGGTTGTTCTCGAGCGGCGGCCCCAGTGTGCGCTTTCTCACGAGGTACGACGGCGAGGTCAGTGAGCCTCTCGTGGGGCGCCAGGGAAGTCGGGTCTCCATGCGAGTGGCGAGGGCGAGCGCGTCATTGCTCTCGAGCCATGGTAGGTGCCGGGGACCAGCCCCGGCTGATCCAGGGTATTCGAAGGAGACGGCGTAGGCGAAGATCAGGAAACCACTGCTTAATTAAATGTTAATTAAGGATATAAAGAGTAATAGAATGAGGATAGCTCAGTGAGGAAATTCAGTGGCGAAAAGAGGCTGAATAATTCAGCCAGAAGGTAAGAGAAAGAACGACATGGTGAGACCAAGTTTCGGTGAACAAGGCCCGCACTTTATTTTTCAAAGTAGTTTTTATACCTTAAGTTATGCATAGAGGATAATGGGGGAAGGGGTAGAGTCTTGCAGCAAACCAGGCTTTCTTCCTGCAAACTTATCATATGCAAAAGCTTAGGTGATTTGCATCATCTTCTGGCCCGGAGGCCTGTTAACATTTTAAGACCTTTTCTTCAGAAAACTTATTTTTCTCTAAAGGTGGTTGGTCAGGAGCCACCCTCCAAAAAAGCATTAGATAAAGTTGCATTCCTACAGAGCAAAGGTGTGGTGGGCTATAACAAGAAAAAGAATTAACTCAAGGGTCCCAGGTTACAAACATTAAAGCTACTACTTACACCAATTATATTAATCAATACACTGCCAGGGACACAGCAGGTAAGGGATATGGAAACTTAGCAGCAAACAATGGCCCAACAAGTGAAAAACCATTCACCAATACAATTTCTAATCAATCTTGTAACTACTCAAAAGAATTTGTGTTTAGACAGTTTAGAACATCTCCTGCCTCTCACAGTTGGGAGGCTCTGAACAATCACATGTGGCCGGAAAAACCTATTCAGGCAGGCTAGAGGATTTCCAAAGGAGTTTGTAGGTTAAACACTGTCACACCCAGGAATTATTAACTGGAACTGTAAGCTAACTCTTTTTCAGAGAGAGGTAGTGGGGCAGAGCCCCCGTAAAGTCAGAGGTTTAGGTGCAAGCACAAGCAGAAAGTAGGCAGACTCTGGTTTTGGGGGTATATGCTCGAGAATTTCCAGGGGGACTCCTGAAGCTCGATCCCGCCTTTGCGTATGCCGAGCCTCCTTCCTCATGACCTTTGTCATGGGCGGAGTTCCTCACTGGCTCCCAGCAGTGATAGAATTCCAGTGGAGCTATTCCAGATCCTGAAAGATGATGCTGTGGAAAGTGCTGCACTCAATATGCAATATGCAATATGCACTCAATATGCAATATGCCGGCTCACGGCAGTAGGGGAATCTGGCCTCGAGACGTGTTGAAGAAGGTCTCTCGAGGTCTTTCTCGGGTTGAGGCAGGACACCCTGGGGTCCCTCGACTTGTGCAGGTGACCTCAGGGGGCTTCTCATGGTGGCTCTGAGAAGTCAGGGAAACTGGAGGTGGGAGGGGCCTCTCGGCACTCCACTGGGTTTGGTGCATTGGAAGAGGGCCTCATCTCCAGTTGAGGCAGGAACCTCAGGGTTCCTCTGACTTCAGACTCCGACCGCAAGGTCCCTGCAGACTTGGGACAGGAGAGTCAGGCCTCGTCTTGGGTTGAGGCATGGAACTCCGCTTGCCTCTCGAGGTGTTCCCGGGGAGACAGGCCACTTGTCGAGCGGTATTTGGAACCTGGGGGTCTTTTCCCGACGATGCACGGGCGAGTCACTGCCCCTTCGTGTTGACTTCATTCACAGGGTGGAGTTCGAAGAGGTGTCCGGGCATCGGGTTCTTATCAAGAGGGGACCGGGAAATCGGGGTCCTTCGGAATGTGGAACCACCCACGAGGCCACGTCTGGAATGTCGTCGTGAGACCGGCCTCATCCTGAGGTGCGACCGGAAGGCCGGGAACCCCTTCCAGACAAAGCAGGGGAGTCGACCCTCCTGTCCAGATCAGGAGGGTAGAAGGGGCTCAGAGGAAGTGGTGCGGGAAAACCTCGGTGTTCCTCTCGAGGGAGACCGGGATGTCGGGGCACTTTGTGGGTCGCATCAAGGGTGCCAAGTACCGTTTCGACCTCCAATTCCTAACGTGGGACTTCTCCTGAGACGCTGTAGCGGGAAAGGGCTTCATCTTGCGATGACGGGGGAGCCACGTGGTTTTTCTCGAGTTGCAGCGGGATTCTCGAGTTACGACGGGGAATTCAGGATGCCTCTTGTGTTGGCCCAGGGAAGTCCAATCTTCCATTCGAGTTGCGAAGGAAAGCTGGGGATTGCTCTCGAGTGACTGCAGGGCCAATAGACCTCATCTAGGCTTGTGTCCAGAAGCCAATGTTCCTCTCCAGGGGCGACAGGGATCTCGGGGTTGCATTCCAGACGCACCCGGGGAGACAGGCATCCATCTCGAGTGGAAGCAAAGAACCCCGCTCTGCTCTTGAGTCGCGACGGGTATCTCTTGGAGCTCACTGGGTGGACTAAAGGGAGTCAAGCCTCCTGAGGCGTTTGGAGAGAGGTCGAGAGACTGGTCTCTAGGCCATGCAGGAGACGAAGGCCCTCATCTCGCGATGACGGGGGAGGCTCGGGGTTGTTCTCGAGCGGCGGCCCCAGTGTGCGGTTTCTCGCGAGGTACGACGGCGAGGTCAGTGAGCCTCTCGTGGGGCGGCAAGGAAGTCGGGTCTCCATGCGAATGGCGAGGGGGAGCGCGTCTTTGCTCTCAAGTCATAGTAGGGGAATCTGGCCTCGAGACGTGTTGAAGAAGGTCTCTCGAGGTCTTTCTCGGGTTGAGGCAGGACACCCTGGGGTCCCTCGACTTGTGCAGGTGACCTCAGGGGGCTTCTCATGGTGGCTCTGAGAAGTCAGGGAAACTGGAGGTGGGAGGGGCCTCTCGGCACTCCACTGGGTTTGGTGCATTGGAAGAGGGCCTCATCTCCAGTTGAGGCAGGAACCTCAGGGTTCCTCTGACTTCAGACTCCGACCGCAAGGTCCCTGCAGACTTGGGACAGGAGAGTCAGGCCTCGTCTTGGGTTGAGGCATGGAACTCCGCTTGCCTCTCGAGGTGTTCCCGGGGAGACAGGCCACTTGTCGAGCGGTATTTGGAACCTGGGGTCTTTTCCGACGATGCACGGGCGAGTCACTGCCCCTTCGTGTTGACTTCATTCACAGGGTGGAGTTCGAAGAGGTGTCCGGGCATCGGGTTCTTATCAAGAGGGGACCGGGAAATCGGGGTCCTTCGGAATGTGGAACCACCCACGAGGCCACGTCTGGAATGTCGTCGTGAGACCGGCCTCATCCTGAGGTGCGACCGGAAGGCCGGGAACCCCTTCCAGACAAAGCAGGGGAGTCGACCCTCCTGTCCAGATCAGGAGGGTAGAAGAGGCTCAGAGGAAGTGTTGCCAGAAAACTCGGTGTTCCTCTCGAGGGAGACCGGGATGTCGGGGCACTTTGTGGGTCGCATCAAGGGTGCCAAGTACCGTTTCGAACTCCAATTCCTAACGTGGGACTTCTCCTGAGACGCTGTAGCGGCACAGGGCTTCATCTTGCGATGACGGGGGAACCACGTGGTTTTTCTCGAGGTGTAGCGGGATTCTCGAGTTACGACGGGGAATTCAGGATGCCTCTTGTGTTGGCCCAGGGAAGTCCAATCTTCCATTCGAGTTGCGAAGGAAAGCTGGGGATTGCTCTCGAGTGACTGCAGGGCCAATAGACCTCATCTAGGCTTGTGTCCAGAAGCCAGTGTTCCTCTCCAGGGGCGACAGGGATCTCGGGGTTGCATTCCAGACACACCCGGGGAGACAGGCATCCATCTCGAGTGGAAGCAAAGAACCCCGCTCTGCTCTCGAGTCGCGACGGGTATCTCTTGGAGCTCACTGGGTGGACTAAAGGGAGTCAAGCCTCCTGAGGCTTTTGGAGAGAGGTCGCGAGATTGGTCTCTAGGCCATGCAGGAGACGAAGGCCCTCATCTCGCGATGACGGGGGAGTCTTGGGGTTGTTCTCGAGCGGCGGCCCCAGTGTGCGCTTTCTCACGAGGTACGACGGCGAGGTCAGTGAGCCTCTCGTGGGGCGCCAGGGAAGTCGGGTCTCCATGCGAGTGGCGAGGGCGAGCGCGTCATTGCTCTCGAGCCATGGTAGGGTGCCGGGGACCAGCCCCGGCTGATCCAGGGTATTCGAAGAGAGACGGCGTAGGCGAAGATCAGGAAACCACTGCTTAATTAAATGTTAATTAAGGATATAAAGAGTAATAGAATGAGGATAGCTCAGTGAGGAAATTCAGTGGCGAAAAGAGGCTGAATAATTCAGCCAGAAGGTAAGAGAAAGAACGACATGGTGAGACCAAGTTTCGGTGAACAAGGCCCGCACTTTATTTTTCAAAGTAGTTTTTATACCTTAAGTTATGCATAGAGGATAATGGGGGAAGGGGTAGAGTCTTGCAGCAAACCAGGCTTTCTTCCTGCAAACTTATCATATGCAAAAGCTTAGGTGATTTGCATCATCTTCTGGCCCGGAGGCCTGTTAACATTTTAAGACCTTTTCTTCAGAAAACTTATTTTTCTCTAAAGGTGGTTGGTCAGGAGCCACCCTCCAAAAAGCATTAGATAAAGTTGCATTCCTACAGAGCAAAGGTGTGGTGGGCTATAACAAGAAAAAGAATTAACTCAAGGGTCCCAGGTTACAAACATTAAAGCTACTACTTACACCAATTATATTAATCAATACACTGCCAGGGACACAGCAGGTAAGGGATATGGAAACTTAGCAGCAAACAATGGCCCAACAAGTGAAAAACCATTCACCAATACAATTTCTAATCAATCTTGTAACTACTCAAAAGAATTTGTGTTTAGACAGTTTAGAACATCTCCTGCCTCTCACAGTTGGGAGGCTCTGAACAATCACATGTGGCCGGAAAAACCTATTCAGGCAGGCTAGAGGATTTCCAAAGGAGTTTGTAGGTTAAACACTGTCACACCCAGGAATTATTAACTGGGACTGTAAGCTAACTCTTTTTTCAGAGAGAGGTAGTGGGGCAGAGCCCCCGTAAAGTCAGAGGTTTAGGTGCAAGCACAAGCAGAAAGTAGGCAGACTCTGGTTTTGGGGGTATATGCTCGAGAATTTCCAGGGGGACTCCTGAAGCTCGATCCCGCCTTTGCGTATGCCGAGCCTCCTTCCTCATGACCTTTGTCATGGGCGGAGTTCCTCACTGGCTCCCAGCAGTGATAGAATTCCAGTGGAGCTATTCCAGATCCTGAAAGATGATGCTGTGGAAAGTGCTGCACTCAATATGCAATATGCAATATGCACTCAATATGCAATATGCCGGCTCACGGCAGTAGGGGAATCTGGCCTCGAGACGTGTTGAAGAAGGTCTCTCGAGGTCTTTCTCGGGTTGAGGCAGGACACCCTGGGGTCCCTCGACTTGTGCAGGTGACCTCAGGGGGCTTCTCATGGTGGCTCTGAGAAGTCAGGGAAACTGGAGGTGGGAGGGGCCTCTCGGCACTCCACTGGGTTTGGTGCATTGGAAGAGGGCCTCATCTCCAGTTGAGGCAGGAACCTCAGGGTTCCTCTGACTTCAGACTCCGACCGCAAGGTCCCTGCAGACTTGGGACAGGAGAGTCAGGCCTCGTCTTGGGTTGAGGCATGGAACTCCGCTTGCCTCTCGAGGTGTTCCCGGGGAGACAGGCCACTTGTCGAGCGGTATTTGGAACCTGGGGTCTTTTCCCGACGATGCACGGGCGAGTCACTGCCCCTTCGTGTTGACTTCATTCACAGGGTGGAGTTCGAAGAGGTGTCCGGGCATCGGGTTCTTATCAAGAGGGGACCGGGAAATCGGGGTCCTTCGGAATGTGGAACCACCCACGAGGCCACGTCTGGAATGTCGTCGTGAGACCGGCCTCATCCTGAGGTGCGACCGGAAGGCCGGGAACCCCTTCCAGACAAAGCAGGGGAGTCGACCCTCCTGTCCAGATCAGGAGGGTAGAAAGGGCTCAGAGGAAGTGGTGCCGGAAAACCTCGGTGTTCCTCTCGAGGGAGACCGGGATGTCGGGGCACTTTGTGGGTCGCATCAAGGGTGCCAAGTACCGTTTCGACCTCCAATTCCTAACGTGGGACTTCTCCTGAGACGCTGTAGCGGGAAAGGGCTTCATCTTGCGATGACGGGGGAGCCACGTGGATTTTCTCGAGTTGCAGCGGGATTCTCGAGTTACGACGGGGAATTCAGGATGCCTCTTGTGTTGGCCCAGGGAAGTCCAATCTTCCATTCGAGTTGCGAAGGAAAGCTGGGGATTGCTCTCGAGTGACTGCAGGGCCAATAGACCTCATCTAGGCTTGTGTCCAGAAGCCAATGTTCCTCTCCAGGGGCGACAGGGATCTCGGGGTTGCATTCCAGACGCACCCGGGGAGACAGGCATCCATCTCGAGTGGAAGCAAAGAACCCCGCTCTGCTCTCGAGTCGCGACGGGTATCTCTTGGAGCTCACTGGGTGGACTAAAGGGAGTCAAGCCTCCTGAGGCGTTTGGAGAGAGGTCGAGATTGGTCTCTAGGCCATGCAGGAGACGAAGGCCCTCATCTCGCGATGACGGGGGAGGCTCGGGGTTGTTCTCGAGCGGCGGCCCCAGTGTGCGGTTTCTCACGAGGTACGACGGCGAGGTCAGTGAGCCTCTCGTGGGGCGGCAAGGAAGTCGGGTCTCCATGCGAATGGCGAGGGGAGCGCGTCTTTGCTCTCAAGTCATAGTAGGGGAATCTGGCCTCGAGACGTGTTGAAGAAGGTCTCTCGAGGTCTTTCTCGGGTTGAGGCAGGACACCCTGGGGTCCCTCGACTTGTGCAGGTGACCTCAGGGGGCTTCTCATGGTGGCTCTGAGAAGTCAGGGAAACTGGAGGTGGGAGGGGCCTCTCGGCACTCCACTGGGTTTGGTGCATTGGAAGAGGGCCTCATCTCCAGTTGAGGCAGGAACCTCAGGGTTCCTCTGACTTCAGACTCCGACCGCAAGGTCCCTGCAGACTTGGGACAGGAGAGTCAGGCCTCGTCTTGGGTTGAGGCATGGAACTCCGCTTGCCTCTCGAGGTGTTCCCGGGGAGACAGGCCACTTGTCGAGCGGTATTTGGAACCTGGGGTCTTTTCCCGACGATGCACGGGCGAGTCACTGCCCCTTCGTGTTGACTTCATTCACAGGGTGGAGTTCGAAGAGGTGTCCGGGCATCGGGTTCTTATCAAGAGGGGACCGGGAAATCGGGGTCCTTCGGAATGTGGAACCACCCACGAGGCCACGTCTGGAATGTCGTCGTGAGACCGGCCTCATCCTGAGGTGCGACCGGAAGGCCGGGAACCCCTTCCAGACAAAGCAGGGGAGTCGACCCTCCTGTCCAGATCAGGAGGGTAGAAGAGGCTCAGAGGAAGTGTTGCCAGAAAACTTCGGTGTTCCTCTCGAGGGAGACCGGGATGTCGGGGCACTTTGTGGGTCGCATCAAGGGTGACAAGTACCGTTTCGAACTCCAATTCCTAAAGTGGGACTTCTCCTGAGACGCTGTAGCGGCACAGGGCTTCATCTTGCGATGACGGGGGAACCACGTGGTTTTTCTCGAGGTGTAGCAGGATTCTCGAATTACGACGGGGAATTCAGGATGCTTCTTGTGTAGGCCCAGGGAAGTCCAATCTTCCATTCGAGTTGCGAAGGAAAGCTGGGGATTGCTCTCGAGTGACTGCAGGGCCAATAGACCTCATCTAGGCTTGTGTCCAGAAGCCAGTGTTCCTCTCCAGGGGCGACAGGGATCTCGGGGTTGCATTCCAGACACACCCGGGGAGACAGGCATCCATCTCGAGTGGAAGCAAAGAACCCCGCTCTGCTCTCGAGTCGCGACGGGTATCTCTTGGAGCTCACTGGGTGGACTAAAGGGAGTCAAGCCTCCTGAGGCTTTTGGAGAGAGGTCGCGAGATTGGTCTCTAGGCCATGCAGGAGACGAAGGCCCTCATCTCGCGATGACGGGGGAGTCTTGGGGTTGTTCTCGAGCGGCGGCCCCAGTGTGCGCTTTCTCACGAGGTACGACGGCGAGGTCAGTGAGCCTCTCGTGGGGCGCCAGGGAAGTCGGGTCTCCATGCGAGTGGCGAGGGCGAGCGCGTCATTGCTCTCGAGCCATGGTAGGGTGCCGGGGACCAGCCCCGGCTGATCCAGGGTATTCGAAGGAGAGACGGCGTAGGCGAAGATCAGGAAACCACTGCTTAATTAAATGTTAATTAAGGATATAAAGAGTAATAGAATGAGGATAGCTCAGTGAGGAAATTCAGTGGCGAAAAGAGGCTGAATAATTCAGCCAGAAGGTAAGAGAAAGAACGACATGGTGAGACCAAGTTTCGGTGAACAAGGCCCGCACTTTATTTTTCAAAGTAGTTTTTATACCTTAAGTTATGCATAGAGGATAATGGGGGAAGGGGTAGAGTCTTGCAGCAAACCAGGCTTTCTTCCTGCAAACTTATCATATGCAAAAGCTTAGGTGATTTGCATCATCTTCTGGCCCGGAGGCCTGTTAACATTTTAAGACCTTTTCTTCAGAAAACTTATTTTTCTCTAAAGGTGGTTGGTCAGGAGCCACCCTCCAAAAAGCATTAGATAAAGTTGCATTCCTACAGAGCAAAGGTGTGGTGGGCTATAACAAGAAAAAGAATTAACTCAAGGGTCCCAGGTTACAAACATTAAAGCTACTACTTACACCAATTATATTAATCAATACACTGCCAGGGACACAGCAGGTAAGGGATATGGAAACTTAGCAGCAAACAATGGCCCAACAAGTGAAAAACCATTCACCAATACAATTTCTAATCAATCTTGTAACTACTCAAAAGAATTTGTGTTTAGACAGTTTAGAACATCTCCTGCCTCTCACAGTTGGGAGGCTCTGAACAATCACATGTGGCCGGAAAAACCTATTCAGGCAGGCTAGAGGATTTCCAAAGGAGTTTGTAGGTTAAACACTGTCACACCCAGGAATTATTAACTGGGACTGTAAGCTAACTCTTTTTTCAGAGAGAGGTAGTGGGGCAGAGCCCCCGTAAAGTCAGAGGTTTAGGTGCAAGCACAAGCAGAAAGTAGGCAGACTCTGGTTTTGGGGGTATATGCTCGAGAATTTGGGGGACTCCTGAAGCTCGATCCCGCCTTTGCGTATGCCGAGCCTCCTTCCTCATGACCTTTGTCATGGGCGGAGTTCCTCACTGGCTCCCAGCAGTGATAGAATTCCAGTGGAGCTATTCCAGATCCTGAAAGATGATGCTGTGGAAAGTGCTGCACTCAATATGCAATATGCAATATGCACTCAATATGCAATATGCCGGCTCACGGCAGTAGGGGAATCTGGCCTCGAGACGTGTTGAAGAAGGTCTCTCGAGGTCTTTCTCGGGTTGAGGCAGGACACCCTGGGGTCCCTCGACTTGTGCAGGTGACCTCAGGGGGCTTCTCATGGTGGCTCTGAGAAGTCAGGGAAACTGGAGGTGGGAGGGGCCTCTCGGCACTCCACTGGGTTTGGTGCATTGGAAGAGGGCCTCATCTCCAGTTGAGGCAGGAACCTCAGGGTTCCTCTGACTTCAGACTCCGACCGCAAGGTCCCTGCAGACTTGGGACAGGAGAGTCAGGCCTCGTCTTGGGTTGAGGCATGGAACTCCGCTTGCCTCTCGAGGTGTTCCCGGGGAGACAGGCCACTTGTCGAGCGGTATTTGGAACCTGGGGTCTTTTCCCGACGATGCACGGGCGAGTCACTGCCCCTTCGTGTTGACTTCATTCACAGGGTGGAGTTCGAAGAGGTGTCCGGGCATCGGGTTCTTATCAAGAGGGGACCGGGAAATCGGGGTCCTTCGGAATGTGGAACCACCCACGAGGCCACGTCTGGAATGTCGTCGTGAGACCGGCCTCATCCTGAGGTGCGACCGGAAGGCCGGGAACCCCTTCCAGACAAAGCAGGGGAGTCGACCCTCCTGTCCAGATCAGGAGGGTAGAAGGGGCTCAGAGGAAGTGGTGCGGGAAAACCTCGGTGTTCCTCTCGAGGGAGACCGGGATGTCGGGGCACTTTGTGGGTCGCATCAAGGGTGCCAAGTACCGTTTCGACCTCCAATACCTAACGTGGGACTTCTCCTGAGACGCTGTAGCGGGAAAGGGCTTCATCTTGCGATGACGGGGGAGCCACGTGGATTTTCTCGAGTTGCAGCGGGATTCTCGAGTTACGACGGGGAATTCAGGATGCCTCTTGTGTTGGCCCAGGGAAGTCCAATCTTCCATTCGAGTTGCGAAGGAAAGCTGGGGATTGCTCTCGAGTGACTGCAGGGCCAATAGACCTCATCTAGGCTTGTGTCCAGAAGCCAATGTTCCTCTCCAGGGGCGACAGGGATCTCGGGGTTGCATTCCAGACGCACCCGGGGAGACAGGCATCCATCTCGAGTGGAAGCAAAGAACCCCGCTCTGCTCTCGAGTCGCGACGGGTATCTCTTGGAGCTCACTGGGTGGACTAAAGGGAGTCAAGCCTCCTGAGGCGTTTGGAGAGAGGTCGCGAGATTGGTCTCTAGGCCATGCAGGAGACGAAGGCCCTCATCTCGCGATGACGGGGGAGGCTCGGGGTTGTTCTCGAGCGGCGGCCCCAGTGTGCGGTTTCTCGCGAGGTACGACGGCGAGGTCAGTGAGCCTCTCGTGGGGCGGCAAGGAAGTCGGGTCTCCATGCGAATGGCGAGGGGGAGCGCGTCTTTGCTCTCAAGTCATGGTAGGGGAATCTGGCCTCGAGACGTGTTGAAGAAGGTCTCTCGAGGTCTTTCTCGGGTTGAGGCAGGACACCCTGGGGTCCCTCGACTTGTGCAGGTGACCTCAGGGGGCTTCTCATGGTGGCTCTGAGAAGTCAGGGAAACTGGAGGTGGGAGGGGCCTCTCGGCACTCCACTGGGTTTGGTGCATTGGAAGAGGGCCTCATCTCCAGTTGAGGCAGGAACCTCAGGGTTCCTCTGACTTCAGACTCCGACCGCAAGGTCCCTGCAGACTTGGGACAGGAGAGTCAGGCCTCGTCTTGGGTTGAGGCATGGAACTCCGCTTGCCTCTCGAGGTGTTCCCGGGGAGACAGGCCACTTGTCGAGCGGTATTTGGAACCTGGGGGTCTTTTCCCGACGATGCACGGGCGAGTCACTGCCCCTTCGTGTTGACTTCATTCACAGGGTGGAGTTCGAAGAGGTGTCCGGGCATCGGGTTCTTATCAAGAGGGGACCGGGAAATCGGGGTCCTTCGGAATGTGGAACCACCCACGAGGCCACGTCTGGAATGTCGTCGTGAGACCGGCCTCATCCTGAGGTGCGACCGGAAGGCCGGGAACCCCTTCCAGACAAAGCAGGGGAGTCGACCCTCCTGTCCAGATCAGGAGGGTAGAAGAGGCTCAGAGGAAGTGTTGCCAGAAAACCTCGGTGTTCCTCTCGAGGGAGACCGGGATGTCGGGGCACTTTGTGGGTCGCATCAAGGGTGCCAAGTGCCCTTTCGACCTCCAATTCCTCACGTGGGACTTCTCCTGAGGCGCTGTAGCGGGAAAGGGCTTCATCTTGCGAGGACGGGGGAGCCACGTGGTTTTTCTCGAGGTGTAGCAGGATTCTCGAATTACGACGGGGAATTCAGGATGCTTCTTGTGTAGGCCCAGGGAAGTCCAATCTTCCATTCGAGTTGCGAAGGAAAGCTGGGGATTGCTCTCGAGTGACTGCAGGGCCAATAGACCTCATCTAGGCTTGTGTCCAGAAGCCAGTGTTCCTCTCCAGGGGCGACAGGGATCTCGGGGTTGCATTCCAGACACACCCGGGGAGACAGGCATCCATCTCGAGTGGAAGCAAAGAACCCCGCTCTGCTCTCGAGTCGCGACGGGTATCTCTTGGAGCTCACTGGGTGGACTAAAGGGAGTCAAGCCTCCTGAGGCTTTTGGAGAGAGGTCGCGAGATTGGTCTCTAGGCCATGCAGGAGACGAAGGCCCTCATCTCGCGATGACGGGGGAGTCTTGGGGTTGTTCTCGAGCGGCGGCCCCAGTGTGCGCTTTCTCACGAGGTACGACGGCGAGGTCAGTGAGCCTCTCGTGGGGCGCCAGGGAAGTCGGGTCTCCATGCGAGTGGCGAGGGCGAGCGCGTCATTGCTCTCGAGCCATGGTAGGGTGCCGGGGACCAGCCCCGGCTGATCCAGGGTATTCGAAGGAGAGACGGCGTAGGCGAAGATCAGGAAACCACTGCTTAATTAAATGTTAATTAAGGATATAAAGAGTAATAGAATGAGGATAGCTCAGTGAGGAAATTCAGTGGCGAAAAGAGGCTGAATAATTCAGCCAGAAGGTAAGAGAAAGAACGACATGGTGAGACCAAGTTTCGGTGAACAAGGCCCGCACTTTATTTTTCAAAGTAGTTTTTATACCTTAAGTTATGCATAGAGGATAATGGGGAAGGGGTAGAGTCTTGCAGCAAACCAGGCTTTCTTCCTGCAAACTTATCATATGCAAAAGCTTAGGTGATTTGCATCATCTTCTGGCCCGGAGGCCTGTTAACATTTTAAGACCTTTTCTTCAGAAAACTTATTTTTCTCTAAAGGTGGTTGGTCAGGAGCCACCCTCCAAAAAAGCATTAGATAAAGTTGCATTCCTACAGAGCAAAGGTGTGGTGGGCTATAACAAGAAAAAGAATTAACTCAAGGGTCCCAGGTTACAAACATTAAAGCTACTACTTACACCAATTATATTAATCAATACACTGCCAGGGACACAGCAGGTAAGGGATATGGAAACTTAGCAGCAAACAATGGCCCAACAAGTGAAAAACCATTCACCAATACAATTTCTAATCAATCTTGTAACTACTCAAAAGAATTTGTGTTTAGACAGTTTAGAACATCTCCTGCCTCTCACAGTTGGGAGGCTCTGAACAATCACATGTGGCCGGAAAAACCTATTCAGGCAGGCTAGAGGATTTCCAAAGGAGTTTGTAGGTTAAACACTGTCACACCCAGGAATTATTAACTGGGACTGTAAGCTAACTCTTTTTCAGAGAGAGGTAGTGGGGCAGAGCCCCCGTAAAGTCAGAGGTTTAGGTGCAAGCACAAGCAGAAAGTAGGCAGACTCTGGTTTTGGGGGTATATGCTCGAGAATTTCCAGGGGGACTCCTGAAGCTCGATCCCGCCTTTGCGTATGCCGAGCCTCCTTCCTCATGACCTTTGTCATGGGCGGAGTTCCTCACTGGCTCCCAGCAGTGATAGAATTCCAGTGGAGCTATTCCAGATCCTGAAAGATGATGCTGTGGAAAGTGCTGCACTCAATATGCAATATGCAATATGCACTCAATATGCAATATGCCGGCTCACGGCAGTAGGGGAATCTGGCCTCGAGACGTGTTGAAGAAGGTCTCTCGAGGTCTTTCTCGGGTTGAGGCAGGACACCCTGGGGTCCCTCGACTTGTGCAGGTGACCTCAGGGGGCTTCTCATGGTGGCTCTGAGAAGTCAGGGAAACTGGAGGTGGGAGGGGCCTCTCGGCACTCCACTGGGTTTGGTGCATTGGAAGAGGGCCTCATCTCCAGTTGAGGCAGGAACCTCAGGGTTCCTCTGACTTCAGACTCCGACCGCAAGGTCCCTGCAGACTTGGGACAGGAGAGTCAGGCCTCGTCTTGGGTTGAGGCATGGAACTCCGCTTGCCTCTCGAGGTGTTCCCGGGGAGACAGGCCACTTGTCGAGCGGTATTTGGAACCTGGGGGTCTTTTCCCGACGATGCACGGGCGAGTCACTGCCCCTTCGTGTTGACTTCATTCACAGGGTGGAGTTCGAAGAGGTGTCCGGGCATCGGGTTCTTATCAAGAGGGGACCGGGAAATCGGGGTCCTTCGGAATGTGGAACCACCCACGAGGCCACGTCTGGAATGTCGTCGTGAGACCGGCCTCATCCTGAGGTGCGACCGGAAGGCCGGGAACCCCTTCCAGACAAAGCAGGGGAGTCGACCCTCCTGTCCAGATCAGGAGGGTAGAAGGGGCTCAGAGGAAGTGGTGCGGGAAAACCTCGGTGTTCCTCTCGAGGGAGACCGGGATGTCGGGGCACTTTGTGGGTCGCATCAAGGGTGCCAAGTACCGTTTCGACCTCCAATTCCTAACGTGGGACTTCTCCTGAGACGCTGTAGCGGGAAAGGGCTTCATCTTGCGATGACGGGGGAGCCACGTGGTTTTTCTCGAGTTGCAGCGGGATTCTCGAGTTACGACGGGGAATTCAGGATGCCTCTTGTGTTGGCCCAGGGAAGTCCAATCTTCCATTCGAGTTGCGAAGGAAAGCTGGGGATTGCTCTCGAGTGACTGCAGGGCCAATAGACCTCATCTAGGCTTGTGTCCAGAAGCCAATGTTCCTCTCCAGGGGCGACAGGGATCTCGGGGTTGCATTCCAGACGCACCCGGGGAGACAGGCATCCATCTCGAGTGGAAGCAAAGAACCCCGCTCTGCTCTTGAGTCGCGACGGGTATCTCTTGGAGCTCACTGGGTGGACTAAAGGGAGTCAAGCCTCCTGAGGCGTTTGGAGAGAGGTCGAGAGACTGGTCTCTAGGCCATACAGGAGACGAAGGCCCTCATCTCGCGATGACGGGGGAGGCTCGGGGTTGTTCTCGAGCGGCGGCCCCAGTGTGCGGTTTCTCGCGAGGTACGACGGCGAGGTCAGTGAGCCTCTCGTGGGGCGGCAAGGAAGTCGGGTCTCCATGCGAATGGCGAGGGGGAGCGCGTCTTTACTCTCAAGTCATAGTAGGGGAATCTGGCCTCGAGACGTGTTGAAGAAGGTCTCTCGAGGTCTTTCTCGGGTTGAGGCAGGACACCCTGGGGTCCCTCGACTTGTGCAGGTGACCTCAGGGGGCTTCTCATGGTGGCTCTGAGAAGTCAGGGAAACTGGAGGTGGGAGGGGCCTCTCGGCACTCCACTGGGTTTGGTGCATTGGAAGAGGGCCTCATCTCCAGTTGAGGCAGGAACCTCAGGGTTCCTCTGACTTCAGACTCCGACCGCAAGGTCCCTGCAGACTTGGGACAGGAGAGTCAGGCCTCGTCTTGGGTTGAGGCATGGAACTCCGCTTGCCTCTCGAGGTGTTCCCGGGGAGACAGGCCACTTGTCGAGCGGTATTTGGAACCTGGGGGTCTTTTCCCGACGATGCACGGGCGAGTCACTGCCCCTTCGTGTTGACTTCATTCACAGGGTGGAGTTCGAAGAGGTGTCCGGGCATCGGGTTCTTATCAAGAGGGGACCGGGAAATCGGGGTCCTTCGGAATGTGGAACCACCCACGAGGCCACGTCTGGAATGTCGTCGTGAGACCGGCCTCATCCTGAGGTGCGACCGGAAGGCCGGGAACCCCTTCCAGACAAAGCAGGGGAGTCGACCCTCCTGTCCAGATCAGGAGGGTAGAAGAGGCTCAGAGGAAGTGTTGCCAGAAAACCTCGGTGTTCCTCTCGAGGGAGACCGGGATGTCGGGGCACTTTGTGGGTCGCATCAAGGGTGCCAAGTACCGTTTCGAACTCCAATTCCTAACGTGGGACTTCTCCTGAGACGCTGTAGCGGCACAGGGCTTCATCTTGCGATGACGGGGGAACCACGTGGTTTTTCTCGAGGTGTAGCAGGATTCTCGAATTACGACGGGGAATTCAGGATGCCTCTTGTGTAGGCCCAGGGAAGTCCAATCTTCCATTCGAGTTGCGAAGGAAAGCTGGGGATTGCTCTCGAGTGACTGCAGGGCCAATAGACCTCATCTAGGCTTGTGTCCAGAAGCCAGTGTTCCTCTCCAGGGGCGACAGGGATCTCGGGGTTGCATTCCAGACACACCCGGGGAGACAGGCATCCATCTCGAGTGGAAGCAAAGAACCCCGCTCTGCTCTCGAGTCGCGACGGGTATCTCTTGGAGCTCACTGGGTGGACTAAAGGGAGTCAAGCCTCCTGAGGCTTTTGGAGAGAGGTCGCGAGATTGGTCTCTAGGCCATGCAGGAGACGAAGGCCCTCATCTCGCGATGACGGGGGAGTCTTGGGGTTGTTCTCGAGCGGCGGCCCCAGTGTGCGGTTTCTCACGAGGTACGACGGCGAGGTCAGTGAGCCTCTCGTGGGGCGCCAGGGAAGTCGGGTCTCCATGCGAGTGGCGAGGGCGAGCGCGTCATTGCTCTCGAGCCATGGTAGGGTGCCGGGGACCAGCCCCGGCTGATCCAGGGTATTCGAAGGAGAGACGGCGTAGGCGAAGATCAGGAAACCACTGCTTAATTAAATGTTAATTAAGGATATAAAGAGTAATAGAATGAGGATAGCTCAGTGAGGAAATTCAGTGGCGAAAAGAGGCTGAATAATTCAGCCAGAAGGTAAGAGAAAGAACGACATGGTGAGACCAAGTTTCGGTGAACAAGGCCCGCACTTTATTTTTCAAAGTAGTTTTTATACCTTAAGTTATGCATAGAGGATAATGGGGGAAGGGGTAGAGTCTTGCAGCAAACCAGGCTTTCTTCCTGCAAACTTATCATATGCAAAAGCTTAGGTGATTTGCATCATCTTCTGGCCCGGAGGCCTGTTAACATTTTAAGACCTTTTCTTCAGAAAACTTATTTTTCTCTAAAGGTGGTTGGTCAGGAGCCACCCTCCAAAAAAGCATTAGATAAAGTTGCATTCCTACAGAGCAAAGGTGTGGTGGGCTATAACAAGAAAAAGAATTAACTCAAGGGTCCCAGGTTACAAACATTAAAGCTACTACTTACACCAATTATATTAATCAATACACTGCCAGGGACACAGCAGGTAAGGGATATGGAAACTTAGCAGCAAACAATGGCCCAACAAGTGAAAAACCATTCACCAATACAATTTCTAATCAATCTTGTAACTACTCAAAAGAATTTGTGTTTAGACAGTTTAGAACATCTCCTGCCTCTCACAGTTGGGAGGCTCTGAACAATCACATGTGGCCGGAAAAACCTATTCAGGCAGGCTAGAGGATTTCCAAAGGAGTTTGTAGGTTAAACACTGTCACACCCAGGAATTATTAACTGGGACTGTAAGCTAACTCTTTTTCAGAGAGAGGTAGTGGGGCAGAGCCCCCGTAAAGTCAGAGGTTTAGGTGCAAGCACAAGCAGAAAGTAGGCAGACTCTGGTTTTGGGGGTATATGCTCGAGAATTTCCAGGGGGACTCCTGAAGCTCGATCCCGCCTTTGCGTATGCCGAGCCTCCTTCCTCATGACCTTTGTCATGGGCGGAGTTCCTCACTGGCTCCCAGCAGTGATAGAATTCCAGTGGAGCTATTCCAGATCCTGAAAGATGATGCTGTGGAAAGTGCTGCACTCAATATGCAATATGCAATATGCACTCAATATGCAATATGCCGGCTCACGGCAGTAGGGGAATCTGGCCTCGAGACGTGTTGAAGAAGGTCTCTCGAGGTCTTTCTCGGGTTGAGGCAGGACACCCTGGGGTCCCTCGACTTGTGCAGGTGACCTCAGGGGGCTTCTCATGGTGGCTCTGAGAAGTCAGGGAAACTGGAGGTGGGAGGGGCCTCTCGGCACTCCACTGGGTTTGGTGCATTGGAAGAGGGCCTCATCTCCAGTTGAGGCAGGAACCTCAGGGTTCCTCTGACTTCAGACTCCGACCGCAAGGTCCCTGCAGACTTGGGACAGGAGAGTCAGGCCTCGTCTTGGGTTGAGGCATGGAACTCCGCTTGCCTCTCGAGGTGTTCCCGGGGAGACAGGCCACTTGTCGAGCGGTATTTGGAACCTGGGGTCTTTTCCCGACGATGCACGGGCGAGTCACTGCCCCTTCGTGTTGACTTCATTCACAGGGTGGAGTTCGAAGAGGTGTCCGGGCATCGGGTTCTTATCAAGAGGGGACCGGGAAATCGGGGTCCTTCGGAATGTGGAACCACCCACGAGGCCACGTCTGGAATGTCGTCGTGAGACCGGCCTCATCCTGAGGTGCGACCGGAAGGCCGGGAACCCCTTCCAGACAAAGCAGGGGAGTCGACCCTCCTGTCCAGATCAGGAGGGTAGAAGGGGCTCAGAGGAAGTGGTGCGGGAAAACCTCGGTGTTCCTCTCGAGGGAGACCGGGATGTCGGGGCACTTTGTGGGTCGCATCAAGGGTGCCAAGTACCGTTTCGACCTCCAATTCCTAACGTGGGACTTCTCCTGAGACGCTGTAGCGGGAAAGGGCTTCATCTTGCGATGACGGGGGAGCCACGTGGATTTTCTCGAGTTGCAGCGGGATTCTCGAGTTACGACGGGGAATTCAGGATGCCTCTTGTGTTGGCCCAGGGAAGTCCAATCTTCCATTCGAGTTGCGAAGGAAAGCTGGGGATTGCTCTCGAGTGACTGCAGGGCCAATAGACCTCATCTAGGCTTGTGTCCAGAAGCCAATGTTCCTCTCCAGGGGCGACAGGGATCTCGGGGTTGCATTCCAGACGCACCCGGGGAGACAGGCATCCATCTCGAGTGGAAGCAAAGAACCCCGCTCTGCTCTCGAGTCGCGACGGGTATCTCTTGGAGCTCACTGGGTGGACTAAAGGGAGTCAAGCCTCCTGAGGCGTTTGGAGAGAGGTCGAGAGATTGGTCTCTAGGCCATGCAGGAGACGAAGGCCCTCATCTCGCGATGACGGGGGAGGCTCGGGGTTGTTCTCGAGCGGCGGCCCCAGTGTGCGGTTTCTCACGAGGTACGACGGCGAGGTCAGTGAGCCTCTCGTGGGGCGGCAAGGAAGTCGGGTCTCCATGCGAGTGGCGAGGGGGAGCGCGTCTTTGCTCTCGAGTCATAGTAGGGGAATCTGGCCTCGAGACGTGTTGAAGAAGGTCTCTCGAGGTCTTTCTCGGGTTGAGGCAGGACACCCTGGGGTCCCTCGACTTGTGCAGGTGACCTCAGGGGGCTTCTCATGGTGGCTCTGAGAAGTCAGGGAAACTGGAGGTGGGAGGGGCCTCTCGGCACTCCACTGGGTTTGGTGCATTGGAAGAGGGCCTCATCTCCAGTTGAGGCAGGAACCTCAGGGTTCCTCTGACTTCAGACTCCGACCGCAAGGTCCCTGCAGACTTGGGACAGGAGAGTCAGGCCTCGTCTTGGGTTGAGGCATGGAACTCCGCTTGCCTCTCGAGGTGTTCCCGGGGAGACAGGCCACTTGTCGAGCGGTATTTGGAACCTGGGGGTCTTTTCCCGACGATGCACGGGCGAGTCACTGCCCCTTCGTGTTGACTTCATTCACAGGGTGGAGTTCGAAGAGGTGTCCGGGCATCGGGTTCTTATCAAGAGGGGACCGGGAAATCGGGGTCCTTCGGAATGTGGAACCACCCACGAGGCCACGTCTGGAATGTCGTCGTGAGACCGGCCTCATCCTGAGGTGCGACCGGAAGGCCGGGAACCCCTTCCAGACAAAGCAGGGGAGTCGACCCTCCTGTCCAGATCAGGAGGGTAGAAGAGGCTCAGAGGAAGTGTTGCCAGAAAACTTCGGTGTTCCTCTCGAGGGAGACCGGGATGTCGGGGCACTTTGTGGGTCGCATCAAGGGTGACAAGTACCGTTTCGAACTCCAATTCCTAAAGTGGGACTTCTCCTGAGACGCTGTAGCGGCACAGGGCTACATCTTGCGATGACGGGGGAACCACGTGGTTTTTCTCGAGGTGTAGCAGGATTCTCGAATTACGACGGGGAATTCAGGATGCTTCTTGTGTAGGCCCAGGGAAGTCCAATCTTCCATTCGAGTTGCGAAGGAAAGCTGGGGATTGCTCTCGAGTGACTGCAGGGCCAATAGACCTCATCTAGGCTTGTGTCCAGAAGCCAGTGTTCCTCTCCAGGGGCGACAGGGATCTCGGGGTTGCATTCCAGACACACCCGGGGAGACAGGCATCCATCTCGAGTGGAAGCAAAGAACCCCGCTCTGCTCTCGAGTCGCGACGGGTATCTCTTGGAGCTCACTGGGTGGACTAAAGGGAGTCAAGCCTCCTGAGGCTTTTGGAGAGAGGTCGCGAGATTGGTCTCTAGGCCATGCAGGAGACGAAGGCCCTCATCTCGCGATGACGGGGGAGTCTTGGGGTTGTTCTCGAGCGGCGGCCCCAGTGTGCGCTTTCTCACGAGGTACGACGGCGAGGTCAGTGAGCCTCTCGTGGGGCGCCAGGGAAGTCGGGTCTCCATGCGAGTGGCGAGGGCGAGCGCGTCATTGCTCTCGAGCCATGGTAGGGTGCCGGGGACCAGCCCCGGCTGATCCAGGGTATTCGAAGGAGAGACGGCGTAGGCGAAGATCAGGAAACCACTGCTTAATTAAATGTTAATTAAGGATATAAAGAGTAATAGAATGAGGATAGCTCAGTGAGGAAATTCAGTGGCGAAAAGAGGCTGAATAATTCAGCCAGAAGGTAAGAGAAAGAACGACATGGTGAGACCAAGTTTCGGTGAACAAGGCCCGCACTTTATTTTTCAAAGTAGTTTTTATACCTTAAGTTATGCATAGAGGATAATGGGGGAAGGGGTAGAGTCTTGCAGCAAACCAGGCTTTCTTCCTGCAAACTTATCATATGCAAAAGCTTAGGTGATTTGCATCATCTTCTGGCCCGGAGGCCTGTTAACATTTTAAGACCTTTTCTTCAGAAAACTTATTTTTCTCTAAAGGTGGTTGGTCAGGAGCCACCCTCCAAAAAAGCATTAGATAAAGTTGCATTCCTACAGAGCAAAGGTGTGGTGGGCTATAACAAGAAAAAGAATTAACTCAAGGGTCCCAGGTTACAAACATTAAAGCTACTACTTACACCAATTATATTAATCAATACACTGCCAGGGACACAGCAGGTAAGGGATATGGAAACTTAGCAGCAAACAATGGCCCAACAAGTGAAAAACCATTCACCAATACAATTTCTAATCAATCTTGTAACTACTCAAAAGAATTTGTGTTTAGACAGTTTAGAACATCTCCTGCCTCTCACAGTTGGGAGGCTCTGAACAATCACATGTGGCCGGAAAAACCTATTCAGGCAGGCTAGAGGATTTCCAAAGGAGTTTGTAGGTTAAACACTGTCACACCCAGGAATTATTAACTGGGACTGTAAGCTAACTCTTTTTCAGAGAGAGGTAGTGGGGCAGAGCCCCCGTAAAGTCAGAGGTTTAGGTGCAAGCACAAGCAGAAAGTAGGCAGACTCTGGTTTTGGGGGTATATGCTCGAGAATTTCCAGGGGGACTCCTGAAGCTCGATCCCGCCTTTGCGTATGCCGAGCCTCCTTCCTCATGACCTTTGTCATGGGCGGAGTTCCTCACTGGCTCCCAGCAGTGATAGAATTCCAGTGGAGCTATTCCAGATCCTGAAAGATGATGCTGTGGAAAGTGCTGCACTCAATATGCAATATGCAATATGCACTCAATATGCAATATGCCGGCTCACGGCAGTAGGGGAATCTGGCCTCGAGACGTGTTGAAGAAGGTCTCTCGAGGTCTTTCTCGGGTTGAGGCAGGACACCCTGGGGTCCCTCGACTTGTGCAGGTGACCTCAGGGGGCTTCTCATGGTGGCTCTGAGAAGTCAGGGAAACTGGAGGTGGGAGGGGCCTCTCGGCACTCCACTGGGTTTGGTGCATTGGAAGAGGGCCTCATCTCCAGTTGAGGCAGGAACCTCAGGGTTCCTCTGACTTCAGACTCCGACCGCAAGGTCCCTGCAGACTTGGGACAGGAGAGTCAGGCCTCGTCTTGGGTTGAGGCATGGAACTCCGCTTGCCTCTCGAGGTGTTCCCGGGGAGACAGGCCACTTGTCGAGCGGTATTTGGAACCTGGGGGTCTTTTCCCGACGATGCACGGGCGAGTCACTGCCCCTTCGTGTTGACTTCATTCACAGGGTGGAGTTCGAAGAGGTGTCCGGGCATCGGGTTCTTATCAAGAGGGGACCGGGAAATCGGGGTCCTTCGGAATGTGGAACCACCCACGAGGCCACGTCTGGAATGTCGTCGTGAGACCGGCCTCATCCTGAGGTGCGACCGGAAGGCCGGGAACCCCTTCCAGACAAAGCAGGGGAGTCGACCCTCCTGTCCAGATCAGGAGGGTAGAAGGGGCTCAGAGGAAGTGGTGCGGGAAAACCTCGGTGTTCCTCTCGAGGGAGACCGGGATGTCGGGGCACTTTGTGGGTCGCATCAAGGGTGCCAAGTACCGTTTCGACCTCCAATACCTAACGTGGGACTTCTCCTGAGACACTGTAGCGGGAAAGGGCTTCATCTTGCGATGACGGGGGAGCCACGTGGATTTTCTCGAGTTGCAGCGGGATTCTCGAGTTACGACGGGGAATTCAGGATGCCTCTTGTGTTGGCCCAGGGAAGTCCAATCTTCCATTCGAGTTGCGAAGGAAAGCTGGGGATTGCTCTCGAGTGACTGCAGGGCCAATAGAACTCATCTAGGCTTGTGTCCAGAAGCCAATGTTCCTCTCCAGGGGCGAAAGGGATCTCGGGGTTGCATTCCAGACGCACCCGGGGAGACAGGCATCCATCTCGAGTGGAAGCAAAGAACCCCGCTCTGCTCTTGAGTCGCGACGGGTATCTCTTGGAGCTCACTGGGTGGACTAAAGGGAGTCAAGCCTCCTGAGGCGTTTGGAGAGAGGTCGAGAGACTGGTCTCTAGGCCATGCAGGAGACGAAGGCCCTCAAGTCGCGATGACGGGGGAGGCTCGGGGTTGTTCTCGAGCGGCGGCCCCAGTGTGCGGTTTCTCGCGAGGTACGACGGCGAGGTCAGTGAGCCTCTCGTGGGGCGGCAAGGAAGTCGGGTCTCCATGCGAATGGCGAGGGGGAGCGCGTCTTTGCTCTCAAGTCATAGTAGGGGAATCTGGCCTCGAGACGTGTTGAAGAAGGTCTCTCGAGGTCTTTCTCGGGTTGAGGCAGGACACCCTGGGGTCCCTCGACTTGTGCAGGTGACCTCAGGGGGCTTCTCATGGTGGCTCTGAGAAGTCAGGGAAACTGGAGGTGGGAGGGGCCTCTCGGCACTCCACTGGGTTTGGTGCATTGGAAGAGGGCCTCATCTCCAGTTGAGGCAGGAACCTCAGGGTTCCTCTGACTTCAGACTCCGACCGCAAGGTCCCTGCAGACTTGGGACAGGAGAGTCAGGCCTCGTCTTGGGTTGAGGCATGGAACTCCGCTTGCCTCTCGAGGTGTTCCCGGGGAGACAGGCCACTTGTCGAGCGGTATTTGGAACCTGGGGGTCTTTTCCCGACGATGCACGGGCGAGTCACTGCCCCTTCGTGTTGACTTCATTCACAGGGTGGAGTTCGAAGAGGTGTCCGGGCATCGGGTTCTTATCAAGAGGGGACCGGGAAATCGGGGTCCTTCGGAATGTGGAACCACCCACGAGGCCACGTCTGGAATGTCGTCGTGAGACCGGCCTCATCCTGAGGTGCGACCGGAAGGCCGGGAACCCCTTCCAGACAAAGCAGGGGAGTCGACCCTCCTGTCCAGATCAGGAGGGTAGAAGAGGCTCAGAGGAAGTGTTGCCAGAAAACTTCGGTGTTCCTCTCGAGGGAGACCGGGATGTCGGGGCACTTTGTGGGTCGCATCAAGGGTGACAAGTACCGTTTCGAACTCCAATTCCTAACGTGGGACTTCTCCTGAGACGCTGTAGCGGCACAGGGCTACATCTTGCGATGACGGGGGAACCACGTGGTTTTTCTCGAGGTGTAGCAGGATTCTCGACTTACGACGGGGAATTCAGGATGCTTCTTGTGTAGGCCCAGGGAAGTCCAATCTTCCATTCGAGTTGCGAAGGAAAGCTGGGGATTTCTCTCGAGTGACTGCAGGGCCAATAGACCTCATCTAGGCTTGTGTCCAGAAGCCAGTGTTCCTCTCCAGGGGCGACAGGGATCTCGGGGTTGCATTCCAGACACACCCGGGGAGACAGGCATCCATCTCGAGTGGAAGCAAAGAACCCCGCTCTGCTCTCGAGTCGCGACGGGTATCTCTTGGAGCTCACTGGGTGGACTAAAGGGAGCCAAGCCTCCTGAGGCTTTTGGAGAGAGGTCGCGAGATTGGTCTCTAGGCCATGCAGGAGACGAAGGCCCTCATCTCGCGATGACGGGGGAGTCTTGGGGTTGTTCTCGAGCGGCGGCCCCAGTGTGCGCTTTCTCACGAGGTACGACGGCGAGGTCAGTGAGCCTCTCGTGGGGCGCCAGGGAAGTCGGGTCTCCATGCGAGTGGCGAGGGCGAGCGCGTCATTGCTCTCGAGCCATGGTAGGGTGCCGGGGACCAGCCCCGGCTGATCCAGGGTATTCGAAGGAGAGACGGCGTAGGCGAAGATCAGGAAACCACTGCTTAATTAAATGTTAATTAAGGATATAAAGAGTAATAGAATGAGGATAGCTCAGTGAGGAAATTCAGTGGCGAAAAGAGGCTGAATAATTCAGCCAGAAGGTAAGAGAAAGAACGACATGGTGAGACCAAGTTTCGGTGAACAAGGCCCGCACTTTATTTTTCAAAGTAGTTTTTATACCTTAAGTTATGCATAGAGGATAATGGGGGAAGGGGTAGAGTCTTGCAGCAAACCAGGCTTTCTTCCTGCAAACTTATCATATGCAAAAGCTTAGGTGATTTGCATCATCTTCTGGCCCGGAGGCCTGTTAACATTTTAAGACCTTTTCTTCAGAAAACTTATTTTTCTCTAAAGGTGGTTGGTCAGGAGCCACCCTCCAAAAAAGCATTAGATAAAGTTGCATTCCTACAGAGCAAAGGTGTGGTGGGCTATAACAAGAAAAAGAATTAACTCAAGGGTCCCAGGTTACAAACATTAAAGCTACTACTTACACCAATTATATTAATCAATACACTGCCAGGGACACAGCAGGTAAGGGATATGGAAACTTAGCAGCAAACAATGGCCCAACAAGTGAAAAACCATTCACCAATACAATTTCTAATCAATCTTGTAACTACTCAAAAGAATTTGTGTTTAGACAGTTTAGAACATCTCCTGCCTCTCACAGTTGGGAGGCTCTGAACAATCACATGTGGCCGGAAAAACCTATTCAGGCAGGCTAGAGGATTTCCAAAGGAGTTTGTAGGTTAAACACTGTCACACCCAGGAATTATTAACTGGGACTGTAAGCTAACTCTTTTTCAGAGAGAGGTAGTGGGGCAGAGCCCCCGTAAAGTCAGAGGTTTAGGTGCAAGCACAAGCAGAAAGTAGGCAGACTCTGGTTTTGGGGGTATATGCTCGAGAATTTCCAGGGGGACTCCTGAAGCTCGATCCCGCCTTTGCGTATGCCGAGCCTCCTTCCTCATGACCTTTGTCATGGGCGGAGTTCCTCACTGGCTCCCAGCAGTGATAGAATTCCAGTGGAGCTATTCCAGATCCTGAAAGATGATGCTGTGGAAAGTGCTGCACTCAATATGCAATATGCAATATGCACTCAATATGCAATATGCCGGCTCACGGCAGTAGGGGAATCTGGCCTCGAGACGTGTTGAAGAAGGTCTCTCGAGGTCTTTCTCGGGTTGAGGCAGGACACCCTGGGGTCCCTCGACTTGTGCAGGTGACCCCAGGGGGCTTCTCATGGTGGCTCTGAGAAGTCAGGGAAACTGGAGGTGGGAGGGGCCTCTCGGCACTCCACTGGGTTTGGTGCATTGGAAGAGGGCCTCATCTCCAGTTGAGGCAGGAACCTCAGGGTTCCTCTGACTTCAGACTCCGACCGCAAGGTCCCTGCAGACTTGGGACAGGAGAGTCAGGCCTCGTCTTGGGTTGAGGCATGGAACTCCGCTTGCCTCTCGAGGTGTTCCCGGGGAGACAGGCCACTTGTCGAGCGGTATTTGGAACCTGGGGGTCTTTTCCCGACGATGCACGGGCGAGTCACTGCCCCTTCGTGTTGACTTCATTCACAGGGTGGAGTTCGAAGAGGTGTCCGGGCATCGGGTTCTTATCAAGAGGGGACCGGGAAATCGGGGTCCTTCGGAATGTGGAACCACCCACGAGGCCACGTCTGGAATGTCGTCGTGAGACCGGCCTCATCCTGAGGTGCGACCGGAAGGCCGGGAACCCCTTCCAGACAAAGCAGGGGAGTCGACCCTCCTGTCCAGATCAGGAGGGTAGAAGGGGCTCAGAGGAAGTGGTGCGGGAAAACCTCGGTGTTCCTCTTGAGGGAGACCGGGATGCCGGGGCACTTTGTGGGTCGCATCATGGGTGCCAAGTACCGTTTCGACCTCCAATACCTAACGT
Source organism: Bos javanicus (assembly GCF_032452875.1). Lineage (NCBI taxonomy): Eukaryota > Metazoa > Chordata > Mammalia > Artiodactyla > Bovidae > Bos > Bos javanicus. The sequence continues at coordinate 156,476 of NW_026893742.1, read as the reverse complement.
GGGACTTCTCCTGAGACACTGTAGTGGGAAAGGGCTTCATCTTGCGATGACGGGGGAGCCACGTGGATTTTCTCGAGTTGCAGCGGGATTCCCGAGTTACGACGGGGAATTCAGGATGCCTCTTGTGTTGGCCCAGGGAAGTCCAATCTTCCATTCGAGTTGCGAAGGAAAGCTGGAGATTGCTCTCGAGTGACTGCAGGGCCAATAGAACTCATCTAGGCTTGTGTCCAGAAGCCAATGTTCCTCTCCAGGGGCGAAAGGGATCTCGGGGTTGCATTCCAGACGCACCCGGGGAGACAGGCATCCATCTCGAGTGGGAGCAAAGAACCCCGCCCTGCTCTTGAGTCGCGACGGGTATCTCTTGGAGCTCACTGGGTGGACTAAAGGGAGTCAAGCCTCCTGAGGCGTTTGGAGAGAGGTCGAGAGACTGGTCTCTAGGCCATACAGGAGACGAAGGCCCTCAAGTCGCGATGACGGGGGAGGCTCGGGGCTGTTCTCGAGCGGCGGCCCCAGTGTGCGGTTTCTCGCGAGGTACGACGGCGAGGCCAGTGAGCCTCTCGTGGGGCGGCAAGGAAGTCGGGTCTCCATGCGAATGGCGAGGGGGAGCGCGTCTTTACTCTCAAGTCATAGTAGGGGAATCTGGCCTCGAGACGTGTTGAAGAAGGTCTCTCGAGGTCTTTCTCGGGTTGAGGCAGGACACCCTGGGGTCCCTCGACTTGTGCAGGTGACCTCAGGGGGCTTCTCATGGTGGCTCTGAGAAGTCAGGGAAACTGGAGGTGGGAGGGGCCTCTCGGCACTCCACTGGGTTTGGTGCATTGGAAGAGGGCCTCATCTCCAGTTGAGGCAGGAACCTCAGGGTTCCTCTGACTTCAGACTCCGACCGCAAGGTCCCTGCAGACTTGGGACAGGAGAGTCAGGCCTCGTCTTGGGTTGAGGCATGGAACTCCGCTTGCCTCTCGAGGTGTTCCCGGAGAGACAGGCCACTTGTCGAGCGGTATTTGGAACCTGGGGGTCTTTTCCCGACGATGCACGGGCGAGTCACTGCCCCTTCGTGTTGACTTCATTCACAGGGTGGAGTTCGAAGAGGTGTCCGGGCATCGGGTTCTTATCAAGAGGGGACCGGGAAATCGGGGTCCTTCGGAATGTGGAACCACCCACGAGGCCACGTCTGGAATGTCGTCGTGAGACCGGCCTCATCCTGAGGTGCGACCGGAAGGCCGGGAACCCCTTCCAGACAAAGCAGGGGAGTCGACCCTCCTGTCCAGATCAGGAGGGTAGAAGAGGCTCAGAGGAAGTGTTGCCAGAAAACTTCGGTGTTCCCCTCGAGGGAGACCGGGATGTCGGGGCACTTTGTGGGTCGCATCAAGGGTGACAAGTACCGTTTCGAACTCCAATTCCTAAAGTGGGACTTCTCCTGAGACGCTGTAGCGGCACAGGGCTACATCTTGCGATGACGGGGGAACCACGTGGTTTTTCTCGAGGTGTAGCAGGATTCTCGAATTACGACGGGGAATCCAGGATGCTTCTTGTGTAGGCCCAGGGAAGTCCAATCTTCCATTCGAGTTGCGAAGGAAAGCTGGGGATTTCTCTCGAGTGACTGCAGGGCCAATAGACCTCATCTAGGCTTGTGTCCAGAAGCCAGTGTTCCTCTCCAGGGGCGACAGGGATCTCGGGGTTGCATTCCAGACACACCCGGGGAGACAGGCATCCATCTCGAGTGGAAGCAAAGAACCCCGCTCTGCTCTCGAGTCGCGACGGGTATCTCTTGGAGCTCACTGGGTGGACTAAAGGGAGTCAAGCCTCCTGAGGCTTTTGGAGAGAGGTCGCGAGATTGGTCTCTAGGCCATGCAGGAGACGAAGGCCCTCATCTCGCGATGACGGGGGAGTCTTGGGGTTGTTCTCGAGCGGCGGCCCCAGTGTGCGCTTTCTCACGAGGTACGACGGCGAGGTCAGTGAGCCTCTCGTGGGGCGCCAGGGAAGTCGGGTCTCCATGCGAGTGGCGAGGGCGAGCGCGTCATTGCTCTCGAGCCATGGTAGGGTGCCGGGGACCAGCCCCGGCTGATCCAGGGTATTCGAAGGAGAGACGGCGTAGGCGAAGATCAGGAAACCACTGCTTAATTAAATGTTAATTAAGGATATAAAGAGTAATAGAATGAGGATAGCTCAGTGAGGAAATTCAGTGGCGAAAAGAGGCTGAATAATTCAGCCAGAAGGTAAGAGAAAGAACGACATGGTGAGACCAAGTTTCGGTGAACAAGGCCCGCACTTTATTTTTCAAAGTAGTTTTTATACCTTAAGTTATGCATAGAGGATAATGGGGGAAGGGGTAGAGTCTTGCAGCAAACCAGGCTTTCTTCCTGCAAACTTATCATATGCAAAAGCTTAGGTGATTTGCATCATCTTCTGGCCCGGAGGCCTGTTAACATTTTAAGACCTTTTCTTCAGAAAACTTATTTTTCTCTAAAGGTGGTTGGTCAGGAGCCACCCTCCAAAAAAGCATTAGATAAAGTTGCATTCCTACAGAGCAAAGGTGTGGTGGGCTATAACAAGAAAAAGAATTAACTCAAGGGTCCCAGGTTACAAACATTAAAGCTACTACTTACACCAATTATATTAATCAATACACTGCCAGGGACACAGCAGGTAAGGGATATGGAAACTTAGCAGCAAACAATGGCCCAACAGGTGAAAAACCATTCACCAATACAATTTCTAATCAATCTTGTAACTACTCAAAAGAATTTGTGTTTAGACAGTTTAGAACATCTCCTGCCTCTCACAGTTGGGAGGCTCTGAACAATCACATGTGGCCGGAAAAACCTATTCAGGCAGGCTAGAGGATTTCCAAAGGAGTTTGTAGGTTAAACACTGTCACACCCAGGAATTATTAACTGGGACTGTAAGCTAACTCTTTTTTCAGAGAGAGGTAGTGGGGCAGAGCCCCCGTAAAGTCAGAGGTTTAGGTGCAAGCACAAGCAGAAAGTAGGCAGACTCTGGTTTTGGGGGTATATGCTCGAGAATTTCCAGGGGGACTCCTGAAGCTCGATCCCGCCTTTGCGTATGCCGAGCCTCCTTCCTCATGACCTTTGTCATGGGCGGAGTCCCTCACTGGCTCCCAGCAGTGATAGAATTCCAGTGGAGCTATTCCAGATCCTGAAAGATGATGCTGTGGAAAGTGCTGCACTCAATATGCAATATGCAATATGCACTCAATATGCAATATGCCGGCTCACGGCAGTAGGGGAATCTGGCCTCGAGACGTGTTGAAGAAGGTCTCTCGAGGTCTTTCTCGGGTTGAGGCAGGACACCCTGGGGTCCCTCGACTTGTGCAGGTGACCTCAGGGGGCTTCTCATGGTGGCTCTGAGAAGTCAGGGAAACTGGAGGTGGGAGGGGCCTCTCGGCACTCCACTGGGTTTGGTGCATTGGAAGAGGGCCTCATCTCCAGCTGAGGCAGGAACCTCAGGGTTCCTCTGACTTCAGACTCCGACCGCAAGGTCCCTGCAGACTTGGGACAGGAGAGTCAGGCCTCGTCTTGGGTTGAGGCATGGAACTCCGCTTGCCTCTCGAGGTGTTCCCGGGGAGACAGGCCACTTGTCGAGCGGTATTTGGAACCTGGGGGTCTTTTCCCGACGATGCACGGGCGAGTCACTGCCCCTTCGTGTTGACTTCATTCACAGGGTGGAGTTCGAAGAGGTGTCCGGGCATCGGGTTCTTATCAAGAGGGGACCGGGAACTCGGGGTCCTTCGGAATGTGGAACCACCCACGAGGCCACGTCTGGAATGTCGTCGTGAGACCGGCCCCATCCTGAGGTGCGACCGGAAGGCCGGGAACCCCTTCCAGACAAAGCAGGGGAGTCGACCCTCCTGTCCAGATCAGGAGGGTAGAAGGGGCTCAGAGGAAGTGGTGCGGGAAAACCTCGGTGTTCCTCTTGAGGGAGACCGGGATGTCGGGGCACTTTGTGGGTCGCATCAAGGGTGCCAAGTACCGTTTCGACCTCCAATACCTAACGTGGGACTTCTCCTGAGACACTGTAGTGGGAAAGGGCTTCATCTTGCGATGACGGGGGAGCCACGTGGATTTTCTCGAGTTGCAGCGGGATTCTCGAGTTACGACGGGGAATTCAGGATGCCTCTTGTGTTGGCCCAGGGAAGTCCAATCTTCCATTCGAGTTGCGAAGGAAAGCTGGGGATTGCTCTCGAGTGACTGCAGGGCCAATAGAACTCATCTAGGCTTGTGTCCAGAAGCCAATGTTCCTCTCCAGGGGCGAAAGGGATCTCGGGGTTGCATTCCAGACGCACCCGGGGAGACAGGCATCCATCTCGAGTGGGAGCAAAGAACCCCGCTCTGCTCTTGAGTCGCGACGGGTATCTCTTGGAGCTCACTGGGTGGACTAAAGGGAGCCAAGCCTCCTGAGGCGTTTGGAGAGAGGTCGAGAGACTGGTCTCTAGGCCATACAGGAGACGAAGGCCCTCAAGTCGCGATGACGGGGGAGGCTCGGGGTTGTTCTCGAGCGGCGGCCCCAGTGTGCGGTTTCTCGCGAGGTACGACGGCGAGGTCAGTGAGCCTCTCGTGGGGCGGCAAGGAAGTCGGGTCTCCATGCGAATGGCGAGGGGGAGCGCGTCTTTACTCTCAAGTCATAGTAGGGGAATCTGGCCTCGAGACGTGTTGAAGAAGGTCTCTCGAGGTCTTTCTCGGGTTGAGGCAGGACACCCTGGGGTCCCTCGACTTGTGCAGGTGACCTCAGGGGGCTTCTCATGGTGGCTCTGAGAAGTCAGGGAAACTGGAGGTGGGAGGGGCCTCTCGGCACTCCACTGGGTTTGGTGCATTGGAAGAGGGCCTCATCTCCAGTTGAGGCAGGAACCTCAGGGTTCCTCTGACTTCAGACTCCGACCGCAAGGTCCCTGCAGACTTGGGACAGGAGAGTCAGGCCTCGTCTTGGGTTGAGGCATGGAACTCCGCTTGCCTCTCGAGGTGTTCCCGGGGAGACAGGCCACTTGTCGAGCGGTATTTGGAACCTGGGGGTCTTTTCCCGACGATGCACGGGCGAGTCACTGCCCCTTCGTGTTGACTTCATTCACAGGGTGGAGTTCGAAGAGGTGTCCGGGCATCGGGTTCTTATCAAGAGGGGACCGGGAAATCGGGGTCCTTCGGAATGTGGAACCACCCACGAGGCCACGTCTGGAATGTCGTCGTGAGACCGGCCTCATCCTGAGGTGCGACCGGAAGGCCGGGAACCCCTTCCAGACAAAGCAGGGGAGTCGACCCTCCTGTCCAGATCAGGAGGGTAGAAGAGGCTCAGAGGAAGTGTTGCCAGAAAAATTCGGTGTTCCTCTCGAGGGAGACCGGGATGTCGGGGCACTTTGTGGGTCGCATCAAGGGTGACAAGTACCGTTTCGAACTCCAATTCCTAAAGTGGGACTTCTCCTGAGACGCTGTAGCGGCACAGGGCTACATCTTGCGATGACGGGGGAACCACGTGGTTTTTCTCGAGGTGTAGCAGGATTCTCGAATTACGACGGGGAATTCAGGATGCTTCTTGTGTAGGCCCAGGGAAGTCCAATCTTCCATTCGAGTTGCGAAGGAAAGCTGGGGATTTCTCTCGAGTGACTGCAGGGCCAATAGACCTCATCTAGGCTTGTGTCCAGAAGCCAGTGTTCCTCTCCAGGGGCGACAGGGATCTCGGGGTTGCATTCCAGACACACCCGGGGAGACAGGCATCCATCTCGAGTGGAAGCAAAGAACCCCGCTCTGCTCTCGAGTCGCGACGGGTATCTCTTGGAGCTCACTGGGTGGACTAAAGGGAGTCAAGCCTCCTGAGGCTTTTGGAGAGAGGTCGCGAGATTGGTCTCTAGGCCATGCAGGAGACGAAGGCCCTCATCTCGCGATGACGGGGGAGTCTTGGGGTTGTTCTCGAGCGGCGGCCCCAGTGTGCGCTTTCTCACGAGGAACGACGGCGAGGTCAGTGAGCCCCTCGTGGGGCGCCAGGGAAGTCGGGTCTCCATGCGAGTGGCGAGGGCGAGCGCGTCATTGCTCTCGAGCCATGGTAGGGTGCCGGGGACCAGCCCCGGCTGATCCAGGGTATTCGAAGGAGAGACGGCGTAGGCGAAGATCAGGAAACCACTGCTTAATTAAATGTTAATTAAGGATATAAAGAGTAATAGAATGAGGATAGCTCAGTGAGGAAATTCAGTGGCGAAAAGAGGCTGAATAATTCAGCCAGAAGGTAAGAGAAAGAACGACATGGTGAGACCAAGTTTCGGTGAACAAGGCCCGCACTTTATTTTTCAAAGTAGTTTTTATACCTTAAGTTATGCATAGAGGATAATGGGGGAAGGGGTAGAGTCTTGCAGCAAACCAGGCTTTCTTCCTGCAAACTTATCATATGCAAAAGCTTAGGTGATTTGCATCATCTTCTGGCCCGGAGGCCTGTTAACATTTTAAGACCTTTTCTTCAGAAAACTTATTTTTCTCTAAAGGTGGCTGGTCAGGAGCCACCCTCCAAAAAAGCATTAGATAAAGTTGCATTCCTACAGAGCAAAGGTGTGGTGGGCTATAACAAGAAAAAGAATTAACTCAAGGGTCCCAGGTTACAAACATTAAAGCTACTCCTTACACCAATTATATTAATCAATACACTGCCAGGGACACAGCAGGTAAGGGATATGGAAACTTAGCAGCAAACAATGGCCCAACAGGTGAAAAACCATTCACCAATACAATTTCTAATCAATCTTGTAACTACTCAAAAGAATTTGTGTTTAGACAGTTTAGAACATCTCCTGCCTCTCACAGTTGGGAGGCTCTGAACAATCACATGTGGCCGGAAAAACCTATTCAGGCAGGCTAGAGGATTTCCAAAGGAGTTTGTAGGTTAAACACTGTCACACCCAGGAATTATTAACTGGGACTGTAAGCTAACTCTTTTTTCTGAGAGAGGTAGTGGGGCAGAGCCCCCCGTAAAGTCAGAGGTTTAGGTGCAAGCACAAGCAGAAAGTAGGCAGACTCTGGTTTTGGGGGTATATGCTCGAGAATTTCCAGGGGGACTCCTGAAGCTCGATCCCGCCTTTGCGTATGCCGAGCCTCCTTCCTCATGACCTTTGTCATGGGCGGAGTTCCTCACTGGCTCCCAGCAGTGATAGAATTCCAGTGGAGCTATTCCAGATCCTGAAAGATGATGCTGTGGAAAGTGCTGCACTCAATATGCAATATGCAATATGCACTCAATATGCAATATGCCGGCTCACGGCAGTAGGGGAATCTGGCCTCGAGACGTGTTGAAGAAGGTCTCTCGAGGTCTTTCTCGGGTTGAGGCAGGACACCCTGGGGTCCCTCGACTTGTGCAGGTGACCTCAGGGGGCTTCTCATGGTGGCTCTGAGAAGTCAGGGAAACTGGAGGTGGGAGGGGCCTCTCGGCACTCCACTGGGTTTGGTGCATTGGAAGAGGGCCTCATCTCCAGTTGAGGCAGGAACCTCAGGGTTCCTCTGACTTCAGACTCCGACCGCAAGGTCCCTGCAGACTTGGGACAGGAGAGTCAGGCCTCGTCTTGGGTTGAGGCATGGAACTCCGCTTGCCTCTCGAGGTGGTCCCGGGGAGACAGGCCACTTGTCGAGCGGTATTTGGAACCTGGGGGTCTTTTCCCGACGATGCACGGGCGAGTCACTGCCCCTTCGTGTTGACTTCATTCACAGGGTGGAGTTCGAAGAGGTGTCCGGGCATCGGGTTCTTATCAAGAGGGGACCGGGAAATCGGGGTCCTTCGGAATGTGGAACCACCCACGAGGCCACGTCTGGAATGTCGTCGTGAGACCGGCCTCATCCTGAGGTGCGACCGGAAGGCCGGGAACCCCTTCCAGACAAAGCAGGGGAGTCGACCCTCCTGTCCAGATCAGGAGGGTAGAAGGGGCTCAGAGGAAGTGGTGCGGGAAAACCTCGGTGTTCCTCTTGAGGGAGACCGGGATGTCGGGGCACTTTGTGGGTCGCATCAAGGGTGCCAAGTACCGTTTCGACCTCCAATACCTAACGTGGGACTTCTCCTGAGACACTGTAGCGGGAAAGGGCTTCATCTTGCGATGACGGGGGAGCCACGTGGATTTTCTCGAGTTGCAGCGGGATTCTCGAGTTACGACGGGGAATTCAGGATGCCTCTTGTGTTGGCCCAGGGAAGTCCAATCTTCCATTCGAGTTGCGAAGGAAAGCTGGGGATTGCTCTCGAGTGACTGCAGGGCCAATAGAACTCATCTAGGCTTGTGTCCAGAAGCCAATGTTCCTCTCCAGGGGCGAAAGGGATCTCGGGGTTGCATTCCAGACGCACCCGGGGAGACAGGCATCCATCTCGAGTGGGAGCAAAGAACCCCGCTCTGCTCTTGAGTCGCGACGGGTATCTCTTGGAGCTCACTGGGTGGACTAAAGGGAGTCAAGCCTCCTGAGGCGTTTGGAGAGAGGTCGAGAGACTGGTCTCTAGGCCATACAGGAGACGAAGGCCCTCAAGTCGCGATGACGGGGGAGGCTCGGGGTTGTTCCCGAGCGGCGGCCCCAGTGTGCGGTTTCTCGCGAGGTACGACGGCGAGGTCAGTGAGCCTCTCGTGGGGCGGCAAGGAAGTCGGGTCTCCATGCGAATGGCGAGGGGGAGCGCGTCTTTACTCTCAAGTCATAGTAGGGGAATCTGGCCCCGAGACGTGTTGAAGAAGGTCTCTCGAGGTCTTTCTCGGGTTGAGGCAGGACACCCTGGGGTCCCTCGACTTGTGCAGGTGACCTCAGGGGGCTTCTCATGGTGGCTCTGAGAAGTCAGGGAAACTGGAGGTGGGAGGGGCCTCTCGGCACTCCACTGGGTTTGGTGCATTGGAAGAGGGCCTCATCTCCAGTTGAGGCAGGAACCTCAGGGTTCCTCTGACTTCAGACTCCGACCGCAAGGTCCCTGCAGACTTGGGACAGGAGAGTCAGGCCTCGTCTTGGGTTGAGGCATGGAACTCCGCTTGCCTCTCGAGGTGTTCCCGGGGAGACAGGCCACTTGTCGAGCGGTATTTGGAACCTGGGGGTCTTTTCCCGACGATGCACGGGCGAGTCACTGCCCCTTCGTGTTGACTTCATTCACAGGGTGGAGTTCGAAGAGGTGTCCGGGCATCGGGTTCTTATCAAGAGGGGACCGGGAAATCGGGGTCCTTCGGAATGTGGAACCACCCACGAGGCCACGTCTGGAATGTCGTCGTGAGACCGGCCTCATCCTGAGGTGCGACCGGAAGGCCGGGAACCCCTTCCAGACAAAGCAGGGGAGTCGACCCTCCTGTCCAGATCAGGAGGGTAGAAGAGGCTCAGAGGAAGTGTTGCCAGAAAACTTCGGTGTTCCTCTCGAGGGAGACCGGGATGTCGGGGCACTTTGTGGGTCGCATCAAGGGTGACAAGTACCGTTTCGAACTCCAATTCCTAAAGTGGGACTTCTCCTGAGACGCTGTAGCGGCACAGGGCTACATCTTGCGATGACGGGGGAACCACGTGGTTTTTCTCGAGGTGTAGCAGGATTCTCGAATTACGACGGGGAATTCAGGATGCCTCTTGTGTTGGCCCAGGGAAGTCCAATCTTCCATTCGAGTTGCGAAGGAAAGCTGGAGATTGCTCTCGAGTGACTGCAGGGCCAATAGACCTCATCTAGGCTTGTGTCCAGAAGCCAGTGTTCCTCTACAGGGGCGACAGGGATCTCGGGGTTGCATTCCAGACACACCCGGGGAGACAGGCATCCATCTCGAGTGGAAGCAAAGAACCCCGCTCTGCTCTCGAGTCGCGACGGGTATCTCTTGGAGCTCACTGGGTGGACTAAAGGGAGTCAAGCCTCCTGAGGCTTTTGGAGAGAGGTCGCGAGATTGGTCTCTAGGCCATGCAGGAGACGAAGGCCCTCATCTCGCGATGACGGGGGAGTCTTGGGGTTGTTCTCGAGCGGCGGCCCCAGTGTGCGCTTTCTCACGAGGAACGACGGCGAGGTCAGTGAGCCTCTCGTGGGGCGCCAGGGAAGTCGGGTCTCCATGCGAGTGGCGAGGGCGAGCGCGTCATTGCTCTCGAGCCATGGTAGGGTGCCGGGGACCAGCCCCGGCTGATCCAGGGTATTCGAAGGAGAGACGGCGTAGGCGAAGATCAGGAAACCACTGCTTAATTAAATGTTAATTAAGGATATAAAGAGTAATAGAATGAGGATAGCTCAGTGAGGAAATTCAGTGGCGAAAAGAGGCTGAATAATTCAGCCAGAAGGTAAGAGAAAGAACGACATGGTGAGACCAAGTTTCGGTGAACAAGGCCCGCACTTTATTTTTCAAAGTAGTTTTTATACCTTAAGTTATGCATAGAGGATAATGGGGGAAGGGGTAGAGTCTTGCAGCAAACCAGGCTTTCTTCCTGCAAACTTATCATATGCAAAAGCTTAGGTGATTTGCATCATCTTCTGGCCCGGAGGCCTGTTAACATTTTAAGACCTTTTCTTCAGAAAACTTATTTTTCTCTAAAGGTGGTTGGTCAGGAGCCACCCTCCAAAAAAGCATTAGATAAAGTTGCATTCCTACAGAGCAAAGGTGTGGTGGGCTATAACAAGAAAAAGAATTAACTCAAGGGTCCCAGGTTACAAACATTAAAGCTACTACTTACACCAATTATATTAATCAATACACTGCCAGGGACACAGCAGGTAAGGGATATGGAAACTTAGCAGCAAACAATGGCCCAACAGGTGAAAAACCATTCACCAATACAATTTCTAATCAATCTTGTAACTACTCAAAAGAATTTGTGTTTAGACAGTTTAGAACATCTCCTGCCTCTCACAGTTGGGAGGCTCTGAACAATCACATGTGGCCGGAAAAACCTATTCAGGCAGGCTAGAGGATTTCCAAAGGAGTTTGTAGGTTAAACACTGTCACACCCAGGAATTATTAACTGGGACTGTAAGCTAACTCTTTTTTCAGAGAGAGGTAGTGGGGCAGAGCCCCCGTAAAGTCAGAGGTTTAGGTGCAAGCACAAGCAGAAAGTAGGCAGACTCTGGTTTTGGGGGTATATGCTCGAGAATTTCCAGGGGGACTCCTGAAGCTCGATCCCGCCTTTGCGTATGCCGAGCCTCCTTCCTCATGACCTTTGTCATGGGCGGAGTTCCTCACTGGCTCCCAGCAGTGATAGAATTCCAGTGGAGCTATTCCAGATCCTGAAAGATGATGCTGTGGAAAGTGCTGCACTCAATATGCAATATGCAATATGCACTCAATATGCAATATGCCGGCTCACGGCAGTAGGGGAATCTGGCCTCGAGACGTGTTGAAGAAGGTCTCTCGAGGTCTTTCTCGGGTTGAGGCAGGACACCCTGGGGTCCCTCGACTTGTGCAGGTGACCTCAGGGGGCTTCTCATGGTGGCTCTGAGAAGTCAGGGAAACTGGAGGTGGGAGGGGCCTCTCGGCACTCCACTGGGTTTGGTGCATTGGAAGAGGGCCTCATCTCCAGTTGAGGCAGGAACCTCAGGGTTCCTCTGACTTCAGACTCCGACCGCAAGGTCCCTGCAGACTTGGGACAGGAGAGTCAGGCCTCGTCTTGGGTTGAGGCATGGAACTCCGCTTGCCTCTCGAGGTGTTCCCGGGGAGACAGGCCACTTGTCGAGCGGTATTTGGAACCTGGGGGTCTTTTCCCGACGATGCACGGGCGAGTCACTGCCCCTTCGTGTTGACTTCATTCACAGGGTGGAGTTCGAAGAGGTGTCCGGGCATCGGGTTCTTATCAAGAGGGGACCGGGAAATCGGGGTCCTTCGGAATGTGGAACCACCCACGAGGCCACGTCTGGAATGTCGTCGTGAGACCGGCCTCATCCTGAGGTGCGACCGGAAGGCCGGGAACCCCTTCCAGACAAAGCAGGGGAGTCGACCCTCCTGTCCAGATCAGGAGGGTAGAAGGGGCTCAGAGGAAGTGGTGCGGGAAAACCTCGGTGTTCCTCTTGAGGGAGACCGGGATGTCGGGGCACTTTGTGGGTCGCATCAAGGGTGCCAAGTACCGTTTCGACCTCCAATACCTAACGTGGGACTTCTCCTGAGACACTGTAGCGGGAAAGGGCTTCATCTTGCGATGACAGGGGAGCCACGTGGATTTTCTCGAGTTGCAGCGGGATTCTCGAGTTACGACGGGGAATTCAGGATGCCTCTTGTGTTGGCCCAGGGAAGTCCAATCTTCCATTCGAGTTGCGAAGGAAAGCTGGGGATTGCTCTCGAGTGACTGCAGGGCCAATAGAACTCATCTAGGCTTGTGTCCAGAAGCCAATGTTCCTCTCCAGGGGCGAAAGGGATCTCGGGGTTGCATTCCAGACGCACCCGGGGAGACAGGCATCCATCTCGAGTGGGAGCAAAGAACCCCGCTCTGCTCTTGAGTCGCGACGGGTATCTCTTGGAGCTCACTGGGTGGACTAAAGGGAGTCAAGCCTCCTGAGGCGTTTGGAGAGAGGTCGAGAGACTGGTCTCTAGGCCATACAGGAGACGAAGGCCCTCAAGTCGCGATGACGGGGGAGGCTCGGGGTTGTTCCCGAGCGGCGGCCCCAGTGTGCGGTTTCTCGCGAGGTACGACGGCGAGGTCAGTGAGCCTCTCGTGGGGCGGCAAGGAAGTCGGGTCTCCATGCGAATGGCGAGGGGGAGCGCGTCTTTACTCTCAAGTCATAGTAGGGGAATCTGGCCTCGAGACGTGTTGAAGAAGGTCTCTCGAGGTCTTTCTCGGGTTGAGGCAGGACACCCTGGGGTCCCTCGACTTGTGCAGGTGACCTCAGGGGGCTTCTCATGGTGGCTCTGAGAAGTCAGGGAAACTGGAGGTGGGAGGGGCCTCTCGGCACTCCACTGGGTTTGGTGCATTGGAAGAGGGCCTCATCTCCAGTTGAGGCAGGAACCTCAGGGTTCCTCTGACTTCAGACTCCGACCGCAAGGTCCCTGCAGACTTGGGACAGGAGAGTCAGGCCTCGTCTTGGGTTGAGGCATGGAACTCCGCTTGCCTCTCGAGGTGTTCCCGGGGAGACAGGCCACTTGTCGAGCGGTATTTGGAACCTGGGGTCTTTTCCCGACGATGCACGGGCGAGTCACTGCCCCTTCGTGTTGACTTCATTCACAGGGTGGAGTTCGAAGAGGTGTCCGGGCATCGGGTTCTTATCAAGAGGGGACCGGGAAATCGGGGTCCTTCGGAATGTGGAACCACCCACGAGGCCACGTCTGGAATGTCGTCGTGAGACCGGCCTCATCCTGAGGTGCGACCGGAAGGCCGGGAACCCCTTCCAGACAAAGCAGGGGAGTCGACCCTCCTGTCCAGATCAGGAGGGTAGAAGAGGCTCAGAGGAAGTGTTGCCAGAAAACTTCGGTGTTCCTCTCGAGGGAGACCGGGATGTCGGGGCACTTTGTGGGTCGCATCAAGGGTGACAAGTACCGTTTCGAACTCCAATTCCTAAAGTGGGACTTCTCCTGAGACGCTGTAGCGGCACAGGGCTACATCTTGCGATGACGGGGGAACCACGTGGTTTTTCTCGAGGTGTAGCAGGATTCTCGAATTACGACGGGGAATTCAGGATGCTTCTTGTGTAGGCCCAGGGAAGTCCAATCTTCCATTCGAGTTGCGAAGGAAAGCTGGGGATTTCTCTCGAGTGACTGCAGGGCCAATAGACCTCATCTAGGCTTGTGTCCAGAAGCCAGTGTTCCTCTCCAGGGGCGACAGGGATCTCGGGGTTGCATTCCAGACACACCCGGGGAGACAGGCATCCATCTCGAGTGGAAGCAAAGAACCCCGCTCTGCTCTCGAGTCGCGACGGGTATCTCTTGGAGCTCACTGGGTGGACTAAAGGGAGTCAAGCCTCCTGAGGCTTTTGGAGAGAGGTCGCGAGATTGGTCTCTAGGCCATGCAGGAGACGAAGGCCCTCATCTCGCGATGACGGGGGAGTCTTGGGGTTGTTCCCGAGCGGCGGCCCCAGTGTGCGCTTTCTCACGAGGTACGACGGCGAGGTCAGTGAGCCTCTCGTGGGGCGCCAGGGAAGTCGGGTCTCCATGCGAGTGGCGAGGGCGAGCGCGTCATTGCTCTCGAGCCATGGTAGGGTGCCGGGGACCAGCCCCGGCTGATCCAGGGTATTCGAAGGAGAGACGGCGTAGGCGAAGATCAGGAAACCACTGCTTAATTAAATGTTAATTAAGGATATAAAGAGTAATAGAATGAGGATAGCTCAGTGAGGAAATTCAGTGGCGAAAAGAGGCTGAATAATTCAGCCAGAAGGTAAGAGAAAGAACGACATGGTGAGACCAAGTTTCGGTGAACAAGGCCCGCACTTTATTTTTCAAAGTAGTTTTTATACCTTAAGTTATGCATAGAGGATAATGGGGGAAGGGGTAGAGTCTTGCAGCAAACCAGGCTTTCTTCCTGCAAACTTATCATATGCAAAAGCTTAGGTGATTTGCATCATCTTCTGGCCCGGAGGCCTGTTAACATTTTAAGACCTTTTCTTCAGAAAACTTATTTTTCTCTAAAGGTGGTTGGTCAGGAGCCACCCTCCAAAAAAGCATTAGATAAAGTTGCATTCCTACAGAGCAAAGGTGTGGTGGGCTATAACAAGAAAAAGAATTAACTCAAGGGTCCCAGGTTACAAACATTAAAGCTACTACTTACACCAATTATATTAATCAATACACTGCCAGGGACACAGCAGGTAAGGGATATGGAAACTTAGCAGCAAACAATGGCCCAACAAGTGAAAAACCATTCACCAATACAATTTCTAATCAATCTTGTAACTACTCAAAAGAATTTGTGTTTAGACAGTTTAGAACATCTCCTGCCTCTCACAGTTGGGAGGCTCTGAACAATCACATGTGGCCGGAAAAACCTATTCAGGCAGGCTAGAGGATTTCCAAAGGAGTTTGTAGGTTAAACACTGTCACACCCAGGAATTATTAACTGGGACTGTAAGCTAACTCTTTTTTCAGAGAGAGGTAGTGGGGCAGAGCCCCCCGTAAAGTCAGAGGTTTAGGTGCAAGCACAAGCAGAAAGTAGGCAGACTCTGGTTTTGGGGGTATATGCTCGAGAATTTCCAGGGGGACTCCTGAAGCTCGATCCCGCCTTTGCGTATGCCGAGCCTCCTTCCTCATGACCTTTGTCATGGGCGGAGTTCCTCACTGGCTCCCAGCAGTGATAGAATTCCAGTGGAGCTATTCCAGATCCTGAAAGATGATGCTGTGGAAAGTGCTGCACTCAATATGCAATATGCAATATGCACTCAATATGCAATATGCCGGCTCACGGCAGTAGGGGAATCTGGCCTCGAGACGTGTTGAAGAAGGTCTCTCGAGGTCTTTCTCGGGTTGAGGCAGGACACCCTGGGGTCCCTCGACTTGTGCAGGTGACCTCAGGGGGCTTCTCATGGTGGCTCTGAGAAGTCAGGGAAACTGGAGGTGGGAGGGGCCTCTCGGCACTCCACTGGGTTTGGTGCATTGGAAGAGGGCCTCATCTCCAGTTGAGGCAGGAACCTCAGGGTTCCTCTGACTTCAGACTCCGACCGCAAGGTCCCTGCAGACTTGGGACAGGAGAGTCAGGCCTCGTCTTGGGTTGAGGCATGGAACTCCGCTTGCCTCTCGAGGTGTTCCCGGGGAGACAGGCCACTTGTCGAGCGGTATTTGGAACCTGGGGGTCTTTTCCCGACGATGCACGGGCGAGTCACTGCCCCTTCGTGTTGACTTCATTCACAGGGTGGAGTTCGAAGAGGTGTCCGGGCATCGGGTTCTTATCAAGAGGGGACCGGGAAATCGGGGTCCTTCGGAATGTGGAACCACCCACGAGGCCACGTCTGGAATGTCGTCGTGAGACCGGCCTCATCCTGAGGTGCGACCGGAAGGCCGGGAACCCCTTCCAGACAAAGCAGGGGAGTCGACCCTCCTGTCCAGATCAGGAGGGTAGAAGGGGCTCAGAGGAAGTGGTGCGGGAAAACCTCGGTGTTCCTCTTGAGGGAGACCGGGATGTCGGGGCACTTTGTGGGTCGCATCAAGGGTGCCAAGTACCGTTTCGACCTCCAATACCTAACGTGGGACTTCTCCTGAGACACTGTAGCGGGAAAGGGCTTCATCTTGCGATGACAGGGGAGCCACGTGGATTTTCTCGAGTTGCAGCGGGATTCTCGAGTTACGACGGGGAATTCAGGATGCCTCTTGTGTTGGCCCAGGGAAGTCCAATCTTCCATTCGAGTTGCGAAGGAAAGCTGGGGATTGCTCTCGAGTGACTGCAGGGCCAATAGAACTCATCTAGGCTTGTGTCCAGAAGCCAATGTTCCTCTCCAGGGGCGAAAGGGATCTCGGGGTTGCATTCCAGACGCACCCGGGGAGACAGGCATCCATCTCGAGTGGGAGCAAAGAACCCCGCTCTGCTCTTGAGTCGCGACGGGTATCTCTTGGAGCTCACTGGGTGGACTAAAGGGAGTCAAGCCTCCTGAGGCGTTTGGAGAGAGGTCGAGAGACTGGTCTCTAGGCCATACAGGAGACGAAGGCCCTCAAGTCGCGATGACGGGGGAGGCTCGGGGTTGTTCCCGAGCGGCGGCCCCAGTGTGCGGTTTCTCGCGAGGTACGACGGCGAGGTCAGTGAGCCTCTCGTGGGGCGGCAAGGAAGTCGGGTCTCCATGCGAATGGCGAGGGGGAGCGCGTCTTTACTCTCAAGTCATAGTAGGGGAATCTGGCCTCGAGACGTGTTGAAGAAGGTCTCTCGAGGTCTTTCTCGGGTTGAGGCAGGACACCCTGGGGTCCCTCGACTTGTGCAGGTGACCTCAGGGGGCTTCTCATGGTGGCTCTGAGAAGTCAGGGAAACTGGAGGTGGGAGGGGCCTCTCGGCACTCCACTGGGTTTGGTGCATTGGAAGAGGGCCTCATCTCCAGTTGAGGCAGGAACCTCAGGGTTCCTCTGACTTCAGACTCCGACCGCAAGGTCCCTGCAGACTTGGGACAGGAGAGTCAGGCCTCGTCTTGGGTTGAGGCATGGAACTCCGCTTGCCTCTCGAGGTGTTCCCGGGGAGACAGGCCACTTGTCGAGCGGTATTTGGAACCTGGGGGTCTTTTCCCGACGATGCACGGGCGAGTCACTGCCCCTTCGTGTTGACTTCATTCACAGGGTGGAGTTCGAAGAGGTGTCCGGGCATCGGGTTCTTATCAAGAGGGGACCGGGAAATCGGGGTCCTTCGGAATGTGGAACCACCCACGAGGCCACGTCTGGAATGTCGTCGTGAGACCGGCCTCATCCTGAGGTGCGACCGGAAGGCCGGGAACCCCTTCCAGACAAAGCAGGGGAGTCGACCCTCCTGTCCAGATCAGGAGGGTAGAAGAGGCTCAGAGGAAGTGTTGCCAGAAAACTCGGTGTTCCTCTCGAGGGAGACCGGGATGTCGGGGCACTTTGTGGGTCGCATCAAGGGTGACAAGTACCGTTTCGAACTCCAATTCCTAAAGTGGGACTTCTCCTGAGACGCTGTAGCGGCACAGGGCTACATCTTGCGATGACGGGGGAACCACGTGGTTTTTCTCGAGGTGTAGCAGGATTCTCGAATTACGACGGGGAATTCAGGATGCTTCTTGTGTAGGCCCAGGGAAGTCCAATCTTCCATTCGAGTTGCGAAGGAAAGCTGGGGATTTCTCTCGAGTGACTGCAGGGCCAATAGACCTCATCTAGGCTTGTGTCCAGAAGCCAGTGTTCCTCTCCAGGGGCGACAGGGATCTCGGGGTTGCATTCCAGACACACCCGGGGAGACAGGCATCCATCTCGAGTGGAAGCAAAGAACCCCGCTCTGCTCTCGAGTCGCGACGGGTATCTCTTGGAGCTCACTGGGTGGACTAAAGGGAGTCAAGCCTCCTGAGGCTTTTGGAGAGAGGTCGCGAGATTGGTCTCTAGGCCATGCAGGAGACGAAGGCCCTCATCTCGCGATGACGGGGGAGTCTTGGGGTTGTTCTCGAGCGGCGGCCCCAGTGTGCGCTTTCTCACGAGGTACGACGGCGAGGTCAGTGAGCCTCTCGTGGGGCGCCAGGGAAGTCGGGTCTCCATGCGAGTGGCGAGGGCGAGCGCGTCATTGCTCTCGAGCCATGGTAGGGTGCCGGGGACCAGCCCCGGCTGATCCAGGGTATTCGAAGGAGAGACGGCGTAGGCGAAGATCAGGAAACCACTGCTTAATTAAATGTTAATTAAGGATATAAAGAGTAATAGAATGAGGATAGCTCAGTGAGGAAATTCAGTGGCGAAAAGAGGCTGAATAATTCAGCCAGAAGGTAAGAGAAAGAACGACATGGTGAGACCAAGTTTCGGTGAACAAGGCCCGCACTTTATTTTTCAAAGTAGTTTTTATACCTTAAGTTATGCATAGAGGATAATGGGGGAAGGGGTAGAGTCTTGCAGCAAACCAGGCTTTCTTCCTGCAAACTTATCATATGCAAAAGCTTAGGTGATTTGCATCATCTTCTGGCCCGGAGGCCTGTTAACATTTTAAGACCTTTTCTTCAGAAAACTTATTTTTCTCTAAAGGTGGTTGGTCAGGAGCCACCCTCCAAAAAAGCATTAGATAAAGTTGCATTCCTACAGAGCAAAGGTGTGGTGGGCTATAACAAGAAAAAGAATTAACTCAAGGGTCCCAGGTTACAAACATTAAAGCTACTACTTACACCAATTATATTAATCAATACACTGCCAGGGACACAGCAGGTAAGGGATATGGAAACTTAGCAGCAAACAATGGCCCAACAGGTGAAAAACCATTCACCAATACAATTTCTAATCAATCTTGTAACTACTCAAAAGAATTTGTGTTTAGACAGTTTAGAACATCTCCTGCCTCTCACAGTTGGGAGGCTCTGAACAATCACATGTGGCCGGAAAAACCTATTCAGGCAGGCTAGAGGATTTCCAAAGGAGTTTGTAGGTTAAACACTGTCACACCCAGGAATTATTAACTGGGACTGTAAGCTAACTCTTTTTTCAGAGAGAGGTAGTGGGGCAGAGCCCCCGTAAAGTCAGAGGTTTAGGTGCAAGCACAAGCAGAAAGTAGGCAGACTCTGGTTTTGGGGGTATATGCTCGAGAATTTCCAGGGGGACTCCTGAAGCTCGATCCCGCCTTTGCGTATGCCGAGCCTCCTTCCTCATGACCTTTGTCATGGGCGGAGTTCCTCACTGGCTCCCAGCAGTGATAGAATTCCAGTGGAGCTATTCCAGATCCTGAAAGATGATGCTGTGGAAAGTGCTGCACTCAATATGCAATATGCAATATGCACTCAATATGCAATATGCCGGCTCACGGCAGTAGGGGAATCTGGCCTCGAGACGTGTTGAAGAAGGTCTCTCGAGGTCTTTCTCGGGTTGAGGCAGGACACCCTGGGGTCCCTCGACTTGTGCAGGTGACCTCAGGGGGCTTCTCATGGTGGCTCTGAGAAGTCAGGGAAACTGGAGGTGGGAGGGGCCTCTCGGCACTCCACTGGGTTTGGTGCATTGGAAGAGGGCCTCATCTCCAGTTGAGGCAGGAACCTCAGGGTTCCTCTGACTTCAGACTCCGACCGCAAGGTCCCTGCAGACTTGGGACAGGAGAGTCAGGCCTCGTCTTGGGTTGAGGCATGGAACTCCGCTTGCCTCTCGAGGTGTTCCCGGGGAGACAGGCCACTTGTCGAGCGGTATTTGGAACCTGGGGGTCTTTTCCCGACGATGCACGGGCGAGTCACTGCCCCTTCGTGTTGACTTCATTCACAGGGTGGAGTTCGAAGAGGTGTCCGGGCATCGGGTTCTTATCAAGAGGGGACCGGGAAATCGGGGTCCTTCGGAATGTGGAACCACCCACGAGGCCACGTCTGGAATGTCGTCGTGAGACCGGCCTCATCCTGAGGTGCGACCGGAAGGCCGGGAACCCCTTCCAGACAAAGCAGGGGAGCCGACCCTCCTGTCCAGATCAGGAGGGTAGAAGGGGCTCAGAGGAAGTGGTGCGGGAAAACCTCGGTGTTCCTCTTGAGGGAGACCGGGATGTCGGGGCACTTTGTGGGTCGCATCAAGGGTGCCAAGTACCGTTTCGACCTCCAATACCTAACGTGGGACTTCTCCTGAGACACTGTAGCGGGAAAGGGCTTCATCTTGCGATGACGGGGGAGCCACGTGGATTTTCTCGAGTTGCAGCGGGATTCTCGAGTTACGACGGGGAATTCAGGATGCCTCTTGTGTTGGCCCAGGGAAGTCCAATCTTCCATTCGAGTTGCGAAGGAAAGCTGGGGATTGCTCTCGAGTGACTGCAGGGCCAATAGAACTCATCTAGGCTTGTGTCCAGAAGCCAATGTTCCTCTCCAGGGGCGAAAGGGATCTCGGGGTTGCATTCCAGACGCACCCGGGGAGACAGGCATCCATCTCGAGTGGGAGCAAAGAACCCCGCTCTGCTCTTGAGTCGCGACGGGTATCTCTTGGAGCTCACTGGGTGGACTAAAGGGAGTCAAGCCTCCTGAGGCGTTTGGAGAGAGGTCGAGAGACTGGTCTCTAGGCCATACAGGAGACGAAGGCCCTCAAGTCGCGATGACGGGGGAGGCTCGGGGTTGTTCTCGAGCGGCGGCCCCAGTGTGCGGTTTCTCGCGAGGTACGACGGCGAGGTCAGTGAGCCTCTCGTGGGGCGGCAAGGAAGTCGGGTCCCCATGCGAATGGCGAGGGGGAGCGCGTCTTTACTCTCAAGTCATAGTAGGGGAATCTGGCCTCGAGACGTGTTGAAGAAGGTCTCTCGAGGTCTTTCTCGGGTTGAGGCAGGACACCCTGGGGTCCCTCGACTTGTGCAGGTGACCTCAGGGGGCTTCTCATGGTGGCTCTGAGAAGTCAGGGAAACTGGAGGTGGGAGGGGCCTCTCGGCACTCCACTGGGTTTGGTGCATTGGAAGAGGGCCTCATCTCCAGTTGAGGCAGGAACCTCAGGGTTCCTCTGACTTCAGACTCCGACCGCAAGGTCCCTGCAGACTTGGGACAGGAGAGTCAGGCCTCGTCTTGGGTTGAGGCATGGAACTCCGCTTGCCTCTCGAGGTGTTCCCGGGGAGACAGGCCACTTGTCGAGCGGTATTTGGAACCTGGGGGTCTTTTCCCGACGATGCACGGGCGAGTCACTGCCCCTTCGTGTTGACTTCATTCACAGGGTGGAGTTCGAAGAGGTGTCCGGGCATCGGGTTCTTATCAAGAGGGGACCGGGAAATCGGGGTCCTTCGGAATGTGGAACCACCCACGAGGCCACGTCTGGAATGTCGTCGTGAGACCGGCCTCATCCTGAGGTGCGACCGGAAGGCCGGGAACCCCTTCCAGACAAAGCAGGGGAGTCGACCCTCCTGTCCAGATCAGGAGGGTAGAAGAGGCTCAGAGGAAGTGTTGCCAGAAAACTTCGGTGTTCCTCTCGAGGGAGACCGGGATGTCGGGGCACTTTGTGGGTCGCATCAAGGGTGACAAGTACCGTTTCGAACTCCAATTCCTAAAGTGGGACTTCTCCTGAGACGCTGTAGCGGCACAGGGCTACATCTTGCGATGACGGGGGAACCACGTGGTTTTTCTCGAGGTGTAGCAGGATTCTCGAATTACGACGGGGAATTCAGGATGCTTCTTGTGTAGGCCCAGGGAAGTCCAATCTTCCATTCGAGTTGCGAAGGAAAGCTGGGGATTGCTCTCGAGTGACTGCAGGGCCAATAGACCTCATCTAGGCTTGTGTCCAGAAGCCAGTGTTCCTCTCCAGGGGCGACAGGGATCTCGGGGTTGCATTCCAGACACACCCGGGGAGACAGGCATCCATCTCGAGTGGAAGCAAAGAACCCCGCTCTGCTCTCGAGTCGCGACGGGTATCTCTTGGAGCTCACTGGGTGGACTAAAGGGAGTCAAGCCTCCTGAGGCTTTTGGAGAGAGGTCGCGAGATTGGTCTCTAGGCCATGCAGGAGACGAAGGCCCTCATCTCGCGATGACGGGGGAGTCTTGGGGTTGTTCTCGAGCGGCGGCCCCAGTGTGCGCTTTCTCACGAGGTACGACGGCGAGGTCAGTGAGCCTCTCGTGGGGCGCCAGGGAAGTCGGGTCTCCATGCGAGTGGCGAGGGCGAGCGCGTCATTGCTCTCGAGCCATGGTAGGGTGCCGGGGACCAGCCCCGGCTGATCCAGGGTATTCGAAGGAGAGACGGCGTAGGCGAAGATCAGGAAACCACTGCTTAATTAAATGTTAATTAAGGATATAAAGAGTAATAGAATGAGGATAGCTCAGTGAGGAAATTCAGTGGCGAAAAGAGGCTGAATAATTCAGCCAGAAGGTAAGAGAAAGAACGACATGGTGAGACCAAGTTTCGGTGAACAAGGCCCGCACTTTATTTTTCAAAGTAGTTTTTATACCTTAAGTTATGCATAGAGGATAATGGGGGAAGGGGTAGAGTCTTGCAGCAAACCAGGCTTTCTTCCTGCAAACTTATCATATGCAAAAGCTTAGGTGATTTGCATCATCTTCTGGCCCGGAGGCCTGTTAACATTTTAAGACCTTTTCTTCAGAAAACTTATTTTTCTCTAAAGGTGGTTGGTCAGGAGCCACCCTCCAAAAAAGCATTAGATAAAGTTGCATTCCTACAGAGCAAAGGTGTGGTGGGCTATAACAAGAAAAAGAATTAACTCAAGGGTCCCAGGTTACAAACATTAAAGCTACTCCTTACACCAATTATATTAATCAATACACTGCCAGGGACACAGCAGGTAAGGGATATGGAAACTTAGCAGCAAACAATGGCCCAACAGGTGAAAAACCATTCACCAATACAATTTCTAATCAATCTTGTAACTACTCAAAAGAATTTGTGTTTAGACAGTTTAGAACATCTCCTGCCTCT
The DNA here is from genome assembly GCF_032452875.1 of Bos javanicus. Taxonomy (NCBI): domain Eukaryota; kingdom Metazoa; phylum Chordata; class Mammalia; order Artiodactyla; family Bovidae; genus Bos; species Bos javanicus. The sequence continues at coordinate 133,639 of NW_026893742.1, read as the reverse complement.
CACAGTTGGGAGGCTCTGAACAATCACATGTGGCCGGAAAAACCTATTCAGGCAGGCTAGAGGATTTCCAAAGGAGTTTGTAGGTTAAACACTGTCACACCCAGGAATTATTAACTGGGACTGTAAGCTAACTCTTTTTTCAGAGAGAGGTAGTGGGGCAGAGCCCCCCGTAAAGTCAGAGGTTTAGGTGCAAGCACAAGCAGAAAGTAGGCAGACTCTGGTTTTGGGGGTATATGCTCGAGAATTTCCAGGGGGACTCCTGAAGCTCGATCCCGCCTTTGCGTATGCCGAGCCTCCTTCCTCATGACCTTTGTCATGGGCGGAGTTCCTCACTGGCTCCCAGCAGTGATAGAATTCCAGTGGAGCTATTCCAGATCCTGAAAGATGATGCTGTGGAAAGTGCTGCACTCAATATGCAATATGCAATATGCACTCAATATGCAATATGCCGGCTCACGGCAGTAGGGGAATCTGGCCTCGAGACGTGTTGAAGAAGGTCTCTCGAGGTCTTTCTCGGGTTGAGGCAGGACACCCTGGGGTCCCTCGACTTGTGCAGGTGACCTCAGGGGGCTTCTCATGGTGGCTCTGAGAAGTCAGGGAAACTGGAGGTGGGAGGGGCCTCTCGGCACTCCACTGGGTTTGGTGCATTGGAAGAGGGCCTCATCTCCAGTTGAGGCAGGAACCTCAGGGTTCCTCTGACTTCAGACTCCGGCCGCAAGGTCCCTGCAGACTTGGGACAGGAGAGTCAGGCCTCGTCTTGGGTTGAGGCATGGAACTCCGCTTGCCTCTCGAGGTGTTCCCGGGGAGACAGGCCACTTGTCGAGCGGTATTTGGAACCTGGGGGTCTTTTCCCGACGATGCACGGGCGAGTCACTGCCCCTTCGTGTTGACTTCATTCACAGGGTGGAGTTCGAAGAGGTGTCCGGGCATCGGGTTCTTATCAAGAGGGGACCGGGAAATCGGGGTCCTTCGGAATGTGGAACCACCCACGAGGCCACGTCTGGAATGTCGTCGTGAGACCGGCCTCATCCTGAGGTGCGACCGGAAGGCCGGGAACCCCTTCCAGACAAAGCAGGGGAGTCGACCCTCCTGTCCAGATCAGGAGGGTAGAAGGGGCTCAGAGGAAGTGGTGCGGGAAAACCTCGGTGTTCCTCTTGAGGGAGACCGGGATGTCGGGGCACTTTGTGGGTCGCATCAAGGGTGCCAAGTACCGTTTCGACCTCCAATACCTAACGTGGGACTTCTCCTGAGACACTGTAGCGGGAAAGGGCTTCATCTTGCGATGACGGGGGAGCCACGTGGATTTTCTCGAGTTGCAGCGGGATTCTCGAGTTACGACGGGGAATTCAGGATGCCTCTTGTGTTGGCCCAGGGAAGTCCAATCTTCCATTCGAGTTGCGAAGGAAAGCTGGGGATTGCTCTCGAGTGACTGCAGGGCCAATAGAACTCATCTAGGCTTGTGTCCAGAAGCCAATGTTCCTCTCCAGGGGCGAAAGGGATCTCGGGGTTGCATTCCAGACGCACCCGGGGAGACAGGCATCCATCTCGAGTGGGAGCAAAGAACCCCGCTCTGCTCTTGAGTCGCGACGGGTATCTCTTGGAGCTCACTGGGTGGACTAAAGGGAGTCAAGCCTCCTGAGGCGTTTGGAGAGAGGTCGAGAGACTGGTCTCTAGGCCATACAGGAGACGAAGGCCCTCAAGTCGCGATGACGGGGGAGGCTCGGGATTGTTCTCGAGCGGCGGCCCCAGTGTGCGGTTTCTCGCGAGGTACGACGGCGAGGTCAGTGAGCCTCTCGTGGGGCGGCAAGGAAGTCGGGTCTCCATGCGAATGGCGAGGGGGAGCGCGTCTTTACTCTCAAGTCATAGTAGGGGAATCTGGCCTCGAGACGTGTTGAAGAAGGTCTCTCGAGGTCTTTCTCGGGTTGAGGCAGGACACCCTGGGGTCCCTCGACTTGTGCAGGTGACCTCAGGGGGCTTCTCATGGTGGCTCTGAGAAGTCAGGGAAACTGGAGGTGGGAGGGGCCTCTCGGCACTCCACTGGGTTTGGTGCATTGGAAGAGGGCCTCATCTCCAGTTGAGGCAGGAACCTCAGGGTTCCTCTGACTTCAGACTCCGACCGCAAGGTCCCTGCAGACTTGGGACAGGAGAGTCAGGCCTCGTCTTGGGTTGAGGCATGGAACTCCGCTTGCCTCTCGAGGTGTTCCCGGGGAGACAGGCCACTTGTCGAGCGGTATTTGGAACCTGGGGGTCTTTTCCCGACGATGCACGGGCGAGTCATTGCCCCTTCGTGTTGACTTCATTCACAGGGTGGAGTTCGAAGAGGTGTCCGGGCATCGGGTTCTTATCAAGAGGGGACCGGGAAATCGGGGTCCTTCGGAATGTGGAACCACCCACGAGGCCACGTCTGGAATGTCGTCGTGAGACCGGCCTCATCCTGAGGTGCGACCGGAAGGCCGGGAACCCCTTCCAGACAAAGCAGGGGAGTCGACCCTCCTGTCCAGATCAGGAGGGTAGAAGAGGCTCAGAGGAAGTGTTGCCAGAAAACTTCGGTGTTCCTCTCGAGGGAGACCGGGATGTCGGGGCACTTTGTGGGTCGCATCAAGGGTGCCAAGTACCGTTTCGAACTCCAATTCCTAAAGTGGGACTTCTCCTGAGACGCTGTAGCGGCACAGGGCTACATCTTGCGATGACGGGGGAACCACGTGGTTTTTCTCGAGGTGTAGCAGGATTCTCGAATTACGACGGGGAATTCAGGATGCTTCTTGTGTAGGCCCAGGGAAGTCCAATCTTCCATTCGAGTTGCGAAGGAAAGCTGGGGATTTCTCTCGAGTGACTGCAGGGCCAATAGACCTCATCTAGGCTTGTGTCCAGAAGCCAGTGTTCCTCTCCAGGGGCGACAGGGATCTCGGGGTTGCATTCCAGACACACCCGGGGAGACAGGCATCCATCTCGAGTGGAAGCAAAGAACCCCGCTCTGCTCTCGAGTCGCGACGGGTATCTCTTGGAGCTCACTGGGTGGACTAAAGGGAGTCAAGCCTCCTGAGGCTTTTGGAGAGAGGTCGCGAGATTGGTCTCTAGGCCATGCAGGAGACGAAGGCCCTCATCTCGCGATGACGGGGGAGTCTTGGGGTTGTTCTCGAGCGGCGGCCCCAGTGTGCGCTTTCTCACGAGGTACGACGGCGAGGTCAGTGAGCCTCTCGTGGGGCGCCAGGGAAGTCGGGTCTCCATGCGAGTGGCGAGGGCGAGCGCGTCATTGCTCTCGAGCCATGGTAGGGTGCCGGGGACCAGCCCCGGCTGATCCAGGGTATTCGAAGGAGAGACGGCGTAGGCGAAGATCAGGAAACCACTGCTTAATTAAATGTTAATTAAGGATATAAAGAGTAATAGAATGAGGATAGCTCAGTGAGGAAATTCAGTGGCGAAAAGAGGCTGAATAATTCAGCCAGAAGGTAAGAGAAAGAACGACATGGTGAGACCAAGTTTCGGTGAACAAGGCCCGCACTTTATTTTTCAAAGTAGTTTTTATACCTTAAGTTATGCATAGAGGATAATGGGGGAAGGGGTAGAGTCTTGCAGCAAACCAGGCTTTCTTCCTGCAAACTTATCATATGCAAAAGCTTAGGTGATTTGCATCATCTTCTGGCCCGGAGGCCTGTTAACATTTTAAGACCTTTTCTTCAGAAAACTTATTTTTCTCTAAAGGTGGTTGGTCAGGAGCCACCCTCCAAAAAAGCATTAGATAAAGTTGCATTCCTACAGAGCAAAGGTGTGGTGGGCTATAACAAGAAAAAGAATTAACTCAAGGGTCCCAGGTTACAAACATTAAAGCTACTACTTACACCAATTATATTAATCAATACACTGCCAGGGACACAGCAGGTAAGGGATATGGAAACTTAGCAGCAAACAATGGCCCAACAGGTGAAAAACCATTCACCAATACAATTTCTAATCAATCTTGTAACTACTCAAAAGAATTTGTGTTTAGACAGTTTAGAACATCTCCTGCCTCTCACAGTTGGGAGGCTCTGAACAATCACATGTGGCCGGAAAAACCTATTCAGGCAGGCTAGAGGATTTCCAAAGGAGTTTGTAGGTTAAACACTGTCACACCCAGGAATTATTAACTGGGACTGTAAGCTAACTCTTTTTTCAGAGAGAGGTAGTGGGGCAGAGCCCCCGTAAAGTCAGAGGTTTAGGTGCAAGCACAAGCAGAAAGTAGGCAGACTCTGGTTTTGGGGGTATATGCTCGAGAATTTCCAGGGGGACTCCTGAAGCTCGATCCCGCCTTTGCGTATGCCGAGCCTCCTTCCTCATGACCTTTGTCATGGGCGGAGTTCCTCACTGGCTCCCAGCAGTGATAGAATTCCAGTGGAGCTATTCCAGATCCTGAAAGATGATGCTGTGGAAAGTGCTGCACTCAATATGCAATATGCAATATGCACTCAATATGCAATATGCCGGCTCACGGCAGTAGGGGAATCTGGCCTCGAGACGTGTTGAAGAAGGTCTCTCGAGGTCTTTCTCGGGTTGAGGCAGGACACCCTGGGGTCCCTCGACTTGTGCAGGTGACCTCAGGGGGCTTCTCATGGTGGCTCTGAGAAGTCAGGGAAACTGGAGGTGGGAGGGGCCTCTCGGCACTCCACTGGGTTTGGTGCATTGGAAGAGGGCCTCATCTCCAGTTGAGGCAGGAACCTCAGGGTTCCTCTGACTTCAGACTCCGGCCGCAAGGTCCCTGCAGACTTGGGACAGGAGAGTCAGGCCTCGTCTTGGGTTGAGGCATGGAACTCCGCTTGCCTCTCGAGGTGTTCCCGGGGAGACAGGCCACTTGTCGAGCGGTATTTGGAACCTGGGGGTCTTTTCCCGACGATGCACGGGCGAGTCACTGCCCCTTCGTGTTGACTTCATTCACAGGGTGGAGTTCGAAGAGGTGTCCGGGCATCGGGTTCTTATCAAGAGGGGACCGGGAAATCGGGGTCCTTCGGAATGTGGAACCACCCACGAGGCCACGTCTGGAATGTCGTCGTGAGACCGGCCTCATCCTGAGGTGCGACCGGAAGGCCGGGAACCCCTTCCAGACAAAGCAGGGGAGTCGACCCTCCTGTCCAGATCAGGAGGGTAGAAGGGGCTCAGAGGAAGTGGTGCGGGAAAACCTCGGTGTTCCTCTTGAGGGAGACCGGGATGTCGGGGCACTTTGTGGGTCGCATCAAGGGTGCCAAGTACCGTTTCGACCTCCAATACCTAACGTGGGACTTCTCCTGAGACACTGTAGCGGGAAAGGGCTTCATCTTGCGATGACGGGGGAGCCACGTGGATTTTCTCGAGTTGCAGCGGGATTCTCGAGTTACGACGGGGAATTCAGGATGCCTCTTGTGTTGGCCCAGGGAAGTCCAATCTTCCATTCGAGTTGCGAAGGAAAGCTGGGGATTGCTCTCGAGTGACTGCAGGGCCAATAGAACTCATCTAGGCTTGTGTCCAGAAGCCAATGTTCCTCTCCAGGGGCGAAAGGGATCTCGGGGTTGCATTCCAGACGCACCCGGGGAGACAGGCATCCATCTCGAGTGGGAGCAAAGAACCCCGCTCTGCTCTTGAGTCGCGACGGGTATCTCTTGGAGCTCACTGGGTGGACTAAAGGGAGTCAAGCCTCCTGAGGCGTTTGGAGAGAGGTCGAGAGACTGGTCTCTAGGCCATACAGGAGACGAAGGCCCTCAAGTCGCGATGACGGGGGAGGCTCGGGGTTGTTCTCGAGCGGCGGCCCCAGTGTGCGGTTTCTCGCGAGGTACGACGGCGAGGTCAGTGAGCCTCTCGTGGGGCGGCAAGGAAGTCGGGTCTCCATGCGAATGGCGAGGGGGAGCGCGTCTTTACTCTCAAGTCATAGTAGGGGAATCTGGCCTCGAGACGTGTTGAAGAAGGTCTCTCGAGGTCTTTCTCGGGTTGAGGCAGGACACCCTGGGGTCCCTCGACTTGTGCAGGTGACCTCAGGGGGCTTCTCATGGTGGCTCTGAGAAGTCAGGGAAACTGGAGGTGGGAGGGGCCTCTCGGCACTCCACTGGGTTTGGTGCATTGGAAGAGGGCCTCATCTCCAGTTGAGGCAGGAACCTCAGGGTTCCTCTGACTTCAGACTCCGACCGCAAGGTCCCTGCAGACTTGGGACAGGAGAGTCAGGCCTCGTCTTGGGTTGAGGCATGGAACTCCGCTTGCCTCTCGAGGTGTTCCCGGGGAGACAGGCCACTTGTCGAGCGGTATTTGGAACCTGGGGGTCTTTTCCCGACGATGCACGGGCGAGTCACTGCCCCTTCGTGTTGACTTCATTCACAGGGTGGAGTTCGAAGAGGTGTCCGGGCATCGGGTTCTTATCAAGAGGGGACCGGGAAATCGGGGTCCTTCGGAATGTGGAACCACCCACGAGGCCACGTCTGGAATGTCGTCGTGAGACCGGCCTCATCCTGAGGTGCGACCGGAAGGCCGGGAACCCCTTCCAGACAAAGCAGGGGAGTCGACCCTCCTGTCCAGATCAGGAGGGTAGAAGGGGCTCAGAGGAAGTGGTGCGGGAAAACCTCGGTGTTCCTCTCGAGGGAGACCGGGATGTCGGGGCACTTTGTGGGTCGCATCAAGGGTGACAAGTACCGTTTCGAACTCCAATTCCTAAAGTGGGACTTCTCCTGAGACGCTGTAGCGGCACAGGGCTACATCTTGCGATGACGGGGGAACCACGTGGTTTTTCTCGAGGTGTAGCAGGATTCTCGAATTACGACGGGGAATTCAGGATGCTTCTTGTGTAGGCCCAGGGAAGTCCAATCTTCCATTCGAGTTGCGAAGGAAAGCTGGGGATTGCTCTCGAGTGACTGCAGGGCCAATAGACCTCATCTAGGCTTGTGTCCAGAAGCCAGTGTTCCTCTCCAGGGGCGACAGGGATCTCGGGGTTGCATTCCAGACACACCCGGGGAGACAGGCATCCATCTCGAGTGGAAGCAAAGAACCCCGCTCTGCTCTCGAGTCGCGACGGGTATCACTTGGAGCTCACTGGGTGGACTAAAGGGAGTCAAGCCTCCTGAGGCTTTTGGAGAGAGGTCGCGAGATTGGTCTCTAGGCCATGCAGGAGACGAAGGCCCTCATCTCGCGATGACGGGGGAGTCTTGGGGTTGTTCTCGAGCGGCGGCCCCAGTGTGCGCTTTCTCACGAGGTACGACGGCGAGGTCAGTGAGCCTCTCGTGGGGCGCCAGGGAAGTCGGGTCTCCATGCGAGTGGCGAGGGCGAGCGCGTCATTGCTCTCGAGCCATGGTAGGGTGCCGGGGACCAGCCCCGGCTGATCCAGGGTATTCGAAGGAGAGACGGCGTAGGCGAAGATCAGGAAACCACTGCTTAATTAAATGTTAATTAAGGATATAAAGAGTAATAGAATGAGGATAGCTCAGTGAGGAAATTCAGTGGCGAAAAGAGGCTGAATAATTCAGCCAGAAGGTAAGAGAAAGAACGACATGGTGAGACCAAGTTTCGGTGAACAAGGCCCGCACTTTATTTTTCAAAGTAGTTTTTATACCTTAAGTTATGCATAGAGGATAATGGGGGAAGGGGTAGAGTCTTGCAGCAAACCAGGCTTTCTTCCTGCAAACTTATCATATGCAAAAGCTTAGGTGATTTGCATCATCTTCTGGCCCGGAGGCCTGTTAACATTTTAAGACCTTTTCTTCAGAAAACTTATTTTTCTCTAAAGGTGGTTGGTCAGGAGCCACCCTCCAAAAAAGCATTAGATAAAGTTGCATTCCTACAGAGCAAAGGTGTGGTGGGCTATAACAAGAAAAAGAATTAACTCAAGGGTCCCAGGTTACAAACATTAAAGCTACTACTTACACCAATTATATTAATCAATACACTGCCAGGGACACAGCAGGTAAGGGATATGGAAACTTAGCAGCAAACAATGGCCCAACAGGTGAAAAACCATTCACCAATACAATTTCTAATCAATCTTGTAACTACTCAAAAGAATTTGTGTTTAGACAGTTTAGAACATCTCCTGCCTCTCACAGTTGGGAGGCTCTGAACAATCACATGTGGCCGGAAAAACCTATTCAGGCAGGCTAGAGGATTTCCAAAGGAGTTTGTAGGTTAAACACTGTCACACCCAGGAATTATTAACTGGGACTGTAAGCTAACTCTTTTTCAGAGAGAGGTAGTGGGGCAGAGCCCCCCGTAAAGTCAGAGGTTTAGGTGCAAGCACAAGCAGAAAGTAGGCAGACTCTGGTTTTGGGGGTATATGCTCGAGAATTTCCAGGGGGACTCCTGAAGCTCGATCCCGCCTTTGCGTATGCCGAGCCTCCTTCCTCATGACCTTTGTCATGGGCGGAGTTCCTCACTGGCTCCCAGCAGTGATAGAATTCCAGTGGAGCTATTCCAGATCCTGAAAGATGATGCTGTGGAAAGTGCTGCACTCAATATGCAATATGCAATATGCACTCAATATGCAATATGCCGGCTCACGGCAGTAGGGGAATCTGGCCTCGAGACGTGTTGAAGAAGGTCTCTCGAGGTCTTTCTCGGGTTGAGGCAGGACACCCTGGGGTCCCTCGACTTGTGCAGGTGACCTCAGGGGGCTTCTCATGGTGGCTCTGAGAAGTCAGGGAAACTGGAGGTGGGAGGGGCCTCTCGGCACTCCACTGGGTTTGGTGCATTGGAAGAGGGCCTCATCTCCAGTTGAGGCAGGAACCTCAGGGTTCCTCTGACTTCAGACTCCGGCCGCAAGGTCCCTGCAGACTTGGGACAGGAGAGTCAGGCCTCGTCTTGGGTTGAGGCATGGAACTCCGCTTGCCTCTCGAGGTGTTCCCGGGGAGACAGGCCACTTGTCGAGCGGTATTTGGAACCTGGGGGTCTTTTCCCGACGATGCACGGGCGAGTCACTGCCCCTTCGTGTTGACTTCATTCACAGGGTGGAGTTCGAAGAGGTGTCCGGGCATCGGGTTCTTATCAAGAGGGGACCGGGAAATCGGGGTCCTTCGGAATGTGGAACCACCCACGAGGCCACGTCTGGAATGTCGTCGTGAGACCGGCCTCATCCTGAGGTGCGACCGGAAGGCCGGGAACCCCTTCCAGACAAAGCAGGGGAGTCGACCCTCCTGTCCAGATCAGGAGGGTAGAAGGGGCTCAGAGGAAGTGGTGCGGGAAAACCTCGGTGTTCCTCTTGAGGGAGACCGGGATGTCGGGGCACTTTGTGGGTCGCATCAAGGGTGCCAAGTACCGTTTCGACCTCCAATACCTAACGTGGGACTTCTCCTGAGACACTGTAGCGGGAAAGGGCTTCATCTTGCGATGACGGGGGAGCCACGTGGATTTTCTCGAGTTGCAGCGGGATTCTCGAGTTACGACGGGGAATTCAGGATGCCTCTTGTGTTGGCCCAGGGAAGTCCAATCTTCCATTCGAGTTGCGAAGGAAAGCTGGGGATTGCTCTCGAGTGACTGCAGGGCCAATAGAACTCATCTAGGCTTGTGTCCAGAAGCCAATGTTCCTCTCCAGGGGCGAAAGGGATCTCGGGGTTGCATTCCAGACGCACCCGGGGAGACAGGCATCCATCTCGAGTGGGAGCAAAGAACCCCGCTCTGCTCTTGAGTCGCGACGGGTATCTCTTGGAGCTCACTGGGTGGACTAAAGGGAGTCAAGCCTCCTGAGGCGTTTGGAGAGAGGTCGAGAGACTGGTCTCTAGGCCATACAGGAGACGAAGGCCCTCAAGTCGCGATGACGGGGGAGGCTCGGGATTGTTCTCGAGCGGCGGCCCCAGTGTGCGGTTTCTCGCGAGGTACGACGGCGAGGTCAGTGAGCCTCTCGTGGGGCGGCAAGGAAGTCGGGTCTCCATGCGAATGGCGAGGGGGAGCGCGTCTTTACTCTCAAGTCATAGTAGGGGAATCTGGCCTCGAGACGTGTTGAAGAAGGTCTCTCGAGGTCTTTCTCGGGTTGAGGCAGGACACCCTGGGGTCCCTCGACTTGTGCAGGTGACCTCAGGGGGCTTCTCATGGTGGCTCTGAGAAGTCAGGGAAACTGGAGGTGGGAGGGGCCTCTCGGCACTCCACTGGGTTTGGTGCATTGGAAGAGGGCCTCATCTCCAGTTGAGGCAGGAACCTCAGGGTTCCTCTGACTTCAGACTCCGACCGCAAGGTCCCTGCAGACTTGGGACAGGAGAGTCAGGCCTCGTCTTGGGTTGAGGCATGGAACTCCGCTTGCCTCTCGAGGTGTTCCCGGGGAGACAGGCCACTTGTCGAGCGGTATTTGGAACCTGGGGGTCTTTTCCCGACGATGCACGGGCGAGTCACTGCCCCTTCGTGTTGACTTCATTCACAGGGTGGAGTTCGAAGAGGTGTCCGGGCATCGGGTTCTTATCAAGAGGGGACCGGGAAATCGGGGTCCTTCGGAATGTGGAACCACCCACGAGGCCACGTCTGGAATGTCGTCGTGAGACCGGCCTCATCCTGAGGTGCGACCGGAAGGCCGGGAACCCCTTCCAGACAAAGCAGGGGAGTCGACCCTCCTGTCCAGATCAGGAGGGTAGAAGAGGCTCAGAGGAAGTGTTGCCAGAAAACTTCGGTGTTCCTCTCGAGGGAGACCGGGATGTCGGGGCACTTTGTGGGTCGCATCAAGGGTGACAAGTACCGTTTCGAACTCCAATTCCTAAAGTGGGACTTCTCCTGAGACGCTGTAGCGGCACAGGGCTACATCTTGCGATGACGGGGGAACCACGTGGTTTTTCTCGAGGTGTAGCAGGATTCTCGAATTACGACGGGGAATTCAGGATGCTTCTTGTGTAGGCCCAGGGAAGTCCAATCTTCCATTCGAGTTGCGAAGGAAAGCTGGGGATTTCTCTCGAGTGACTGCAGGGCCAATAGACCTCATCTAGGCTTGTGTCCAGAAGCCAGTGTTCCTCTCCAGGGGCGACAGGGATCTCGGGGTTGCATTCCAGACACACCCGGGGAGACAGGCATCCATCTCGAGTGGAAGCAAAGAACCCCGCTCTGCTCTCGAGTCGCGACGGGTATCTCTTGGAGCTCACTGGGTGGACTAAAGGGAGTCAAGCCTCCTGAGGCTTTTGGAGAGAGGTCGCGAGATTGGTCTCTAGGCCATGCAGGAGACGAAGGCCCTCATCTCGCGATGACGGGGGAGTCTTGGGGTTGTTCTCGAGCGGCGGCCCCAGTGTGCGCTTTCTCACGAGGTACGACGGCGAGGTCAGTGAGCCTCTCGTGGGGCGCCAGGGAAGTCGGGTCTCCATGCGAGTGGCGAGGGCGAGCGCGTCATTGCTCTCGAGCCATGGTAGGGTGCCGGGGACCAGCCCCGGCTGATCCAGGGTATTCGAAGGAGAGACGGCGTAGGCGAAGATCAGGAAACCACTGCTTAATTAAATGTTAATTAAGGATATAAAGAGTAATAGAATGAGGATAGCTCAGTGAGGAAATTCAGTGGCGAAAAGAGGCTGAATAATTCAGCCAGAAGGTAAGAGAAAGAACGACATGGTGAGACCAAGTTTCGGTGAACAAGGCCCGCACTTTATTTTTCAAAGTAGTTTTTATACCTTAAGTTATGCATAGAGGATAATGGGGGAAGGGGTAGAGTCTTGCAGCAAACCAGGCTTTCTTCCTGCAAACTTATCATATGCAAAAGCTTAGGTGATTTGCATCATCTTCTGGCCCGGAGGCCTGTTAACATTTTAAGACCTTTTCTTCAGAAAACTTATTTTTCTCTAAAGGTGGTTGGTCAGGAGCCACCCTCCAAAAAAGCATTAGATAAAGTTGCATTCCTACAGAGCAAAGGTGTGGTGGGCTATAACAAGAAAAAGAATTAACTCAAGGGTCCCAGGTTACAAACATTAAAGCTACTACTTACACCAATTATATTAATCAATACACTGCCAGGGACACAGCAGGTAAGGGATATGGAAACTTAGCAGCAAACAATGGCCCAACAGGTGAAAAACCATTCACCAATACAATTTCTAATCAATCTTGTAACTACTCAAAAGAATTTGTGTTTAGACAGTTTAGAACATCTCCTGCCTCTCACAGTTGGGAGGCTCTGAACAATCACATGTGGCCGGAAAAACCTATTCAGGCAGGCTAGAGGATTTCCAAAGGAGTTTGTAGGTTAAACACTGTCACACCCAGGAATTATTAACTGGGACTGTAAGCTAACTCTTTTTTCAGAGAGAGGTAGTGGGGCAGAGCCCCCGTAAAGTCAGAGGTTTAGGTGCAAGCACAAGCAGAAAGTAGGCAGACTCTGGTTTTGGGGGTATATGCTCGAGAATTTCCAGGGGGACTCCTGAAGCTCGATCCCGCCTTTGCGTATGCCGAGCCTCCTTCCTCATGACCTTTGTCATGGGCGGAGTTCCTCACTGGCTCCCAGCAGTGATAGAATTCCAGTGGAGCTATTCCAGATCCTGAAAGATGATGCTGTGGAAAGTGCTGCACTCAATATGCAATATGCAATATGCACTCAATATGCAATATGCCGGCTCACGGCAGTAGGGGAATCTGGCCTCGAGACGTGTTGAAGAAGGTCTCTCGAGGTCTTTCTCGGGTTGAGGCAGGACACCCTGGGGTCCCTCGACTTGTGCAGGTGACCTCAGGGGGCTTCTCATGGTGGCTCTGAGAAGTCAGGGAAACTGGAGGTGGGAGGGGCCTCTCGGCACTCCACTGGGTTTGGTGCATTGGAAGAGGGCCTCATCTCCAGTTGAGGCAGGAACCTCAGGGTTCCTCTGACTTCAGACTCCGGCCGCAAGGTCCCTGCAGACTTGGGACAGGAGAGTCAGGCCTCGTCTTGGGTTGAGGCATGGAACTCCGCTTGCCTCTCGAGGTGTTCCCGGGGAGACAGGCCACTTGTCGAGCGGTATTTGGAACCTGGGGGTCTTTTCCCGACGATGCACGGGCGAGTCACTGCCCCTTCGTGTTGACTTCATTCACAGGGTGGAGTTCGAAGAGGTGTCCGGGCATCGGGTTCTTATCAAGAGGGGACCGGGAAATCGGGGTCCTTCGGAATGTGGAACCACCCACGAGGCCACGTCTGGAATGTCGTCGTGAGACCGGCCTCATCCTGAGGTGCGACCGGAAGGCCGGGAACCCCTTCCAGACAAAGCAGGGGAGTCGACCCTCCTGTCCAGATCAGGAGGGTAGAAGGGGCTCAGAGGAAGTGGTGCGGGAAAACCTCGGTGTTCCTCTTGAGGGAGACCGGGATGTCGGGGCACTTTGTGGGTCGCATCAAGGGTGCCAAGTACCGTTTCGACCTCCAATACCTAACGTGGGACTTCTCCTGAGACACTGTAGCGGGAAAGGGCTTCATCTTGCGATGACGGGGGAGCCACGTGGATTTTCTCGAGTTGCAGCGGGATTCTCGAGTTACGACGGGGAATTCAGGATGCCTCTTGTGTTGGCCCAGGGAAGTCCAATCTTCCATTCGAGTTGCGAAGGAAAGCTGGGGATTGCTCTCGAGTGACTGCAGGGCCAATAGAACTCATCTAGGCTTGTGTCCAGAAGCCAATGTTCCTCTCCAGGGGCGAAAGGGATCTCGGGGTTGCATTCCAGACGCACCCGGGGAGACAGGCATCCATCTCGAGTGGGAGCAAAGAACCCCGCTCTGCTCTTGAGTCGCGACGGGTATCTCTTGGAGCTCACTGGGTGGACTAAAGGGAGTCAAGCCTCCTGAGGCGTTTGGAGAGAGGTCGAGAGACTGGTCTCTAGGCCATACAGGAGACGAAGGCCCTCAAGTCGCGATGACGGGGGAGGCTCGGGGTTGTTCTCGAGCGGCGGCCCCAGTGTGCAGTTTCTCGCGAGGTACGACGGCGAGGTCAGTGAGCCTCTCGTGGGGCGGCAAGGAAGTCGGGTCTCCATGCGAATGGCGAGGGGGAGCGCGTCTTTACTCTCAAGTCATAGTAGGGGAATCTGGCCTCGAGACGTGTTGAAGAAGGTCTCTCGAGGTCTTTCTCGGGTTGAGGCAGGACACCCTGGGGTCCCTCGACTTGTGCAGGTGACCTCAGGGGGCTTCTCATGGTGGCTCTGAGAAGTCAGGGAAACTGGAGGTGGGAGGGGCCTCTCGGCACTCCACTGGGTTTGGTGCATTGGAAGAGGGCCTCATCTCCAGTTGAGGCAGGAACCTCAGGGTTCCTCTGACTTCAGACTCCGACCGCAAGGTCCCTGCAGACTTGGGACAGGAGAGTCAGGCCTCGTCTTGGGTTGAGGCATGGAACTCCGCTTGCCTCTCGAGGTGTTCCCGGGGAGACAGGCCACTTGTCGAGCGGTATTTGGAACCTGGGGGTCTTTTCCCGACGATGCACGGGCGAGTCACTGCCCCTTCGTGTTGACTTCATTCACAGGGTGGAGTTCGAAGAGGTGTCCGGGCATCGGGTTCTTATCAAGAGGGGACCGGGAAATCGGGGTCCTTCGGAATGTGGAACCACCCACGAGGCCACGTCTGGAATGTCGTCGTGAGACCGGCCTCATCCTGAGGTGCGACCGGAAGGCCGGGAACCCCTTCCAGACAAAGCAGGGGAGTCGACCCTCCTGTCCAGATCAGGAGGGTAGAAGAGGCTCAGAGGAAGTGTTGCCAGAAAACTTCGGTGTTCCTCTCGAGGGAGACCGGGATGTCGGGGCACTTTGTGGGTCGCATCAAGGGTGACAAGTACCGTTTCGAACTCCAATTCCTAAAGTGGGACTTCTCCTGAGACGCTGTAGCGGCACAGGGCTACATCTTGCGATGACGGGGGAACCACGTGGTTTTTCTCGAGGTGTAGCAGGATTCTCGAATTACGACGGGGAATTCAGGATGCTTCTTGTGTAGGCCCAGGGAAGTCCAATCTTCCATTCGAGTTGCGAAGGAAAGCTGGGGATTTCTCTCGAGTGACTGCAGGGCCAATAGACCTCATCTAGGCTTGTGTCCAGAAGCCAGTGTTCCTCTCCAGGGGCGACAGGGATCTCGGGGTTGCATTCCAGACACACCCGGGGAGACAGGCATCCATCTCGAGTGGAAGCAAAGAACCCCGCTCTGCTCTCGAGTCGCGACGGGTATCTCTTGGAGCTCACTGGGTGGACTAAAGGGAGTCAAGCCTCCTGAGGCTTTTGGAGAGAGGTCGCGAGATTGGTCTCTAGGCCATGCAGGAGACGAAGGCCCTCATCTCGCGATGACGGGGGAGTCTTGGGGTTGTTCTCGAGCGGCGGCCCCAGTGTGCGCTTTCTCACGAGGTACGACGGCGAGGTCAGTGAGCCTCTCGTGGGGCGCCAGGGAAGTCGGGTCTCCATGCGAGTGGCGAGGGCGAGCGCGTCATTGCTCTCGAGCCATGGTAGGGTGCCGGGGACCAGCCCCGGCTGATCCAGGGTATTCGAAGGAGAGACGGCGTAGGCGAAGATCAGGAAACCACTGCTTAATTAAATGTTAATTAAGGATATAAAGAGTAATAGAATGAGGATAGCTCAGTGAGGAAATTCAGTGGCGAAAAGAGGCTGAATAATTCAGCCAGAAGGTAAGAGAAAGAACGACATGGTGAGACCAAGTTTCGGTGAACAAGGCCCGCACTTTATTTTTCAAAGTAGTTTTTATACCTTAAGTTATGCATAGAGGATAATGGGGGAAGGGGTAGAGTCTTGCAGCAAACCAGGCTTTCTTCCTGCAAACTTATCATATGCAAAAGCTTAGGTGATTTGCATCATCTTCTGGCCCGGAGGCCTGTTAACATTTTAAGACCTTTTCTTCAGAAAACTTATTTTTCTCTAAAGGTGGTTGGTCAGGAGCCACCCTCCAAAAAAGCATTAGATAAAGTTGCATTCCTACAGAGCAAAGGTGTGGTGGGCTATAACAAGAAAAAGAATTAACTCAAGGGTCCCAGGTTACAAACATTAAAGCTACTACTTACACCAATTATATTAATCAATACACTGCCAGGGACACAGCAGGTAAGGGATATGGAAACTTAGCAGCAAACAATGGCCCAACAGGTGAAAAACCATTCACCAATACAATTTCTAATCAATCTTGTAACTACTCAAAAGAATTTGTGTTTAGACAGTTTAGAACATCTCCTGCCTCTCACAGTTGGGAGGCTCTGAACAATCACATGTGGCCGGAAAAACCTATTCAGGCAGGCTAGAGGATTTCCAAAGGAGTTTGTAGGTTAAACACTGTCACACCCAGGAATTATTAACTGGGACTGTAAGCTAACTCTTTTTTCAGAGAGAGGTAGTGGGGCAGAGCCCCCCGTAAAGTCAGAGGTTTAGGTGCAAGCACAAGCAGAAAGTAGGCAGACTCTGGTTTTGGGGGTATATGCTCGAGAATTTCCAGGGGGACTCCTGAAGCTCGATCCCGCCTTTGCGTATGCCGAGCCTCCTTCCTCATGACCTTTGTCATGGGCGGAGTTCCTCACTGGCTCCCAGCAGTGATAGAATTCCAGTGGAGCTATTCCAGATCCTGAAAGATGATGCTGTGGAAAGTGCTGCACTCAATATGCAATATGCAATATGCACTCAATATGCAATATGCCGGCTCACGGCAGTAGGGGAATCTGGCCTCGAGACGTGTTGAAGAAGGTCTCTCGAGGTCTTTCTCGGGTTGAGGCAGGACACCCTGGGGTCCCTCGACTTGTGCAGGTGACCTCAGGGGGCTTCTCATGGTGGCTCTGAGAAGTCAGGGAAACTGGAGGTGGGAGGGGCCTCTCGGCACTCCACTGGGTTTGGTGCATTGGAAGAGGGCCTCATCTCCAGTTGAGGCAGGAACCTCAGGGTTCCTCTGACTTCAGACTCCGGCCGCAAGGTCCCTGCAGACTTGGGACAGGAGAGTCAGGCCTCGTCTTGGGTTGAGGCATGGAACTCCGCTTGCCTCTCGAGGTGTTCCCGGGGAGACAGGCCACTTGTCGAGCGGTATTTGGAACCTGGGGGTCTTTTCCCGACGATGCACGGGCGAGTCACTGCCCCTTCGTGTTGACTTCATTCACAGGGTGGAGTTCGAAGAGGTGTCCGGGCATCGGGTTCTTATCAAGAGGGGACCGGGAAATCGGGGTCCTTCGGAATGTGGAACCACCCACGAGGCCACGTCTGGAATGTCGTCGTGAGACCGGCCTCATCCTGAGGTGCGACCGGAAGGCCGGGAACCCCTTCCAGACAAAGCAGGGGAGTCGACCCTCCTGTCCAGATCAGGAGGGTAGAAGGGGCTCAGAGGAAGTGGTGCGGGAAAACCTCGGTGTTCCTCTTGAGGGAGACCGGGATGTCGGGGCACTTTGTGGGTCGCATCAAGGGTGCCAAGTACCGTTTCGACCTCCAATACCTAACGTGGGACTTCTCCTGAGACACTGTAGCGGGAAAGGGCTTCATCTTGCGATGACGGGGGAGCCACGTGGATTTTCTCGAGTTGCAGCGGGATTCTCGAGTTACGACGGGGAATTCAGGATGCCTCTTGTGTTGGCCCAGGGAAGTCCAATCTTCCATTCGAGTTGCGAAGGAAAGCTGGGGATTGCTCTCGAGTGACTGCAGGGCCAATAGAACTCATCTAGGCTTGTGTCCAGAAGCCAATGTTCCTCTCCAGGGGCGAAAGGGATCTCGGGGTTGCATTCCAGACGCACCCGGGGAGACAGGCATCCATCTCGAGTGGGAGCAAAGAACCCCGCTCTGCTCTTGAGTCGCGACGGGTATCTCTTGGAGCTCACTGGGTGGACTAAAGGGAGTCAAGCCTCCTGAGGCGTTTGGAGAGAGGTCGAGAGACTGGTCTCTAGGCCATACAGGAGACGAAGGCCCTCAAGTCGCGATGACGGGGGAGGCTCGGGGTTGTTCTCGAGCGGCGGCCCCAGTGTGCGGTTTCTCGCGAGGTACGACGGCGAGGTCAGTGAGCCTCTCGTGGGGCGGCAAGGAAGTCGGGTCTCCATGCGAATGGCGAGGGGGAGCGCGTCTTTACCCTCAAGTCATAGTAGGGGAATCTGGCCTCGAGACGTGTTGAAGAAGGTCTCTCGAGGTCTTTCTCGGGTTGAGGCAGGACACCCTGGGGTCCCTCGACTTGTGCAGGTGACCTCAGGGGGCTTCTCATGGTGGCTCTGAGAAGTCAGGGAAACTGGAGGTGGGAGGGGCCTCTCGGCACTCCACTGGGTTTGGTGCATTGGAAGAGGGCCTCATCTCCAGTTGAGGCAGGAACCTCAGGGTTCCTCTGACTTCAGACTCCGACCGCAAGGTCCCTGCAGACTTGGGACAGGAGAGTCAGGCCTCGTCTTGGGTTGAGGCATGGAACTCCGCTTGCCTCTCGAGGTGTTCCCGGGGAGACAGGCCACTTGTCGAGCGGTATTTGGAACCTGGGGGTCTTTTCCCGACGATGCACGGGCGAGTCACTGCCCCTTCGTGTTGACTTCATTCACAGGGTGGAGTTCGAAGAGGTGTCCGGGCATCGGGTTCTTATCAAGAGGGGACCGGGAAATCGGGGTCCTTCGGAATGTGGAACCACCCACGAGGCCACGTCTGGAATGTCGTCGTGAGACCGGCCTCATCCTGAGGTGCGACCGGAAGGCCGGGAACCCCTTCCAGACAAAGCAGGGGAGTCGACCCTCCTGTCCAGATCAGGAGGGTAGAAGAGGCTCAGAGGAAGTGTTGCCAGAAAACTTCGGTGTTCCTCTCGAGGGAGACCGGGATGTCGGGGCACTTTGTGGGTCGCATCAAGGGTGACAAGTACCGTTTCGAACTCCAATTCCTAAAGTGGGACTTCTCCTGAGACGCTGTAGCGGCACAGGGCTACATCTTGCGATGACGGGGGAACCACGTGGTTTTTCTCGAGGTGTAGCAGGATTCTCGAATTACGACGGGGAATTCAGGATGCTTCTTGTGTAGGCCCAGGGAAGTCCAATCTTCCATTCGAGTTGCGAAGGAAAGCTGGGGATTGCTCTCGAGTGACTGCAGGGCCAATAGACCTCATCTAGGCTTGTGTCCAGAAGCCAGTGTTCCTCTCCAGGGGCGACAGGGATCTCGGGGTTGCATTCCAGACACACCCGGGGAGACAGGCATCCATCTCGAGTGGAAGCAAAGAACCCCGCTCTGCTCTCGAGTCGCGACGGGTATCTCTTGGAGCTCACTGGGTGGACTAAAGGGAGTCAAGCCTCCTGAGGCTTTTGGAGAGAGGTCGCGAGATTGGTCTCTAGGCCATGCAGGAGACGAAGGCCCTCATCTCGCGATGACGGGGGAGTCTTGGGGTTGTTCTCGAGCGGCGGCCCCAGTGTGCGCTTTCTCACGAGGTACGACGGCGAGGTCAGTGAGCCTCTCGTGGGGCGCCAGGGAAGTCGGGTCTCCATGCGAGTGGCGAGGGCGAGCGCGTCATTGCTCTCGAGCCATGGTAGGGTGCCGGGGACCAGCCCCGGCTGATCCAGGGTATTCGAAGGAGAGACGGCGTAGGCGAAGATCAGGAAACCACTGCTTAATTAAATGTTAATTAAGGATATAAAGAGTAATAGAATGAGGATAGCTCAGTGAGGAAATTCAGTGGCGAAAAGAGGCTGAATAATTCAGCCAGAAGGTAAGAGAAAGAACGACATGGTGAGACCAAGTTTCGGTGAACAAGGCCCGCACTTTATTTTTCAAAGTAGTTTTTATACCTTAAGTTATGCATAGAGGATAATGGGGGAAGGGGTAGAGTCTTGCAGCAAACCAGGCTTTCTTCCTGCAAACTTATCATATGCAAAAGCTTAGGTGATTTGCATCATCTTCTGGCCCGGAGGCCTGTTAACATTTTAAGACCTTTTCTTCAGAAAACTTATTTTTCTCTAAAGGTGGTTGGTCAGGAGCCACCCTCCAAAAAAGCATTAGATAAAGTTGCATTCCTACAGAGCAAAGGTGTGGTGGGCTATAACAAGAAAAAGAATTAACTCAAGGGTCCCAGGTTACAAACATTAAAGCTACTACTTACACCAATTATATTAATCAATACACTGCCAGGGACACAGCAGGTAAGGGATATGGAAACTTAGCAGCAAACAATGGCCCAACAGGTGAAAAACCATTCACCAATACAATTTCTAATCAATCTTGTAACTACTCAAAAGAATTTGTGTTTAGACAGTTTAGAACATCTCCTGCCTCTCACAGTTGGGAGGCTCTGAACAATCACATGTGGCCGGAAAAACCTATTCAGGCAGGCTAGAGGATTTCCAAAGGAGTTTGTAGGTTAAACACTGTCACACCCAGGAATTATTAACTGGGACTGTAAGCTAACTCTTTTTTCAGAGAGAGGTAGTGGGGCAGAGCCCCCCGTAAAGTCAGAGGTTTAGGTGCAAGCACAAGCAGAAAGTAGGCAGACTCTGGTTTTGGGGGTATATGCTCGAGAATTTCCAGGGGGACTCCTGAAGCTCGATCCCGCCTTTGCGTATGCCGAGCCTCCTTCCTCATGACCTTTGTCATGGGCGGAGTTCCTCACTGGCTCCCAGCAGTGATAGAATTCCAGTGGAGCTATTCCAGATCCTGAAAGATGATGCTGTGGAAAGTGCTGCACTCAATATGCAATATGCAATATGCACTCAATATGCAATATGCCGGCTCACGGCAGTAGGGGAATCTGGCCTCGAGACGTGTTGAAGAAGGTCTCTCGAGGTCTTTCTCGGGTTGAGGCAGGACACCCTGGGGTCCCTCGACTTGTGCAGGTGACCTCAGGGGGCTTCTCATGGTGGCTCTGAGAAGTCAGGGAAACTGGAGGTGGGAGGGGCCTCTCGGCACTCCACTGGGTTTGGTGCATTGGAAGAGGGCCTCATCTCCAGTTGAGGCAGGAACCTCAGGGTTCCTCTGACTTCAGACTCCGACCGCAAGGTCCCTGCAGACTTGGGACAGGAGAGTCAGGCCTCGTCTTGGGTTGAGGCATGGAACTCCGCTTGCCTCTCGAGGTGTTCCCGGGGAGACAGGCCACTTGTCGAGCGGTATTTGGAACCTGGGGGTCTTTTCCCGACGATGCACGGGCGAGTCACTGCCCCTTCGTGTTGACTTCATTCACAGGGTGGAGTTCGAAGAGGTGTCCGGGCATCGGGTTCTTATCAAGAGGGGACCGGGAAATCGGGGTCCTTCGGAATGTGGAACCACCCACGAGGCCACGTCTGGAATGTCGTCGTGAGACCGGCCTCATCCTGAGGTGCGACCGGAAGGCCGGGAACCCCTTCCAGACAAAGCAGGGGAGTCGACCCTCCTGTCCAGATCAGGAGGGTAGAAGGGGCTCAGAGGAAGTGGTGCGGGAAAACCTCGGTGTTCCTCTTGAGGGAGACCGGGATGTCGGGGCACTTTGTGGGTCGCATCAAGGGTGCCAAGTACCGTTTCGACCTCCAATACCTAACGTGGGACTTCTCCTGAGACACTGTAGCGGGAAAGGGCTTCATCTTGCGATGACGGGGGAGCCACGTGGATTTTCTCGAGTTGCAGCGGGATTCTCGAGTTACGACGGGGAATTCAGGATGCCTCTTGTGTTGGCCCAGGGAAGTCCAATCTTCCATTCGAGTTGCGAAGGAAAGCTGGGGATTGCTCTCGAGTGACTGCAGGGCCAATAGAACTCATCTAGGCTTGTGTCCAGAAGCCAATGTTCCTCTCCAGGGGCGAAAGGGATCTCGGGGTTGCATTCCAGACGCACCCGGGGAGACAGGCATCCATCTCGAGTGGGAGCAAAGAACCCCGCTCTGCTCTTGAGTCGCGACGGGTATCTCTTGGAGCTCACTGGGTGGACTAAAGGGAGTCAAGCCTCCTGAGGCGTTTGGAGAGAGGTCGAGAGACTGGTCTCTAGGCCATACAGGAGACGAAGGCCCTCAAGTCGCGATGACGGGGGAGGCTCGGGGTTGTTCTCGAGCGGCGGCCCCAGTGTGCGGTTTCTCGCGAGGTACGACGGCGAGGTCAGTGAGCCTCTCGTGGGGCGGCAAGGAAGTCGGGTCTCCATGCGAATGGCGAGGGGGAGCGCGTCTTTACCCTCAAGTCATAGTAGGGGAATCTGGCCTCGAGACGTGTTGAAGAAGGTCTCTCGAGGTCTTTCTCGGGTTGAGGCAGGACACCCTGGGGTCCCTCGACTTGTGCAGGTGACCTCAGGGGGCTTCTCATGGTGGCTCTGAGAAGTCAGGGAAACTGGAGGTGGGAGGGGCCTCTCGGCACTCCACTGGGTTTGGTGCATTGGAAGAGGGCCTCATCTCCAGTTGAGGCAGGAACCTCAGGGTTCCTCTGACTTCAGACTCCGACCGCAAGGTCCCTGCAGACTTGGGACAGGAGAGTCAGGCCTCGTCTTGGGTTGAGGCATGGAACTCCGCTTGCCTCTCGAGGTGTTCCCGGGGAGACAGGCCACTTGTCGAGCGGTATTTGGAACCTGGGGGTCTTTTCCCGACGATGCACGGGCGAGTCACTGCCCCTTCGTGTTGACTTCATTCACAGGGTGGAGTTCGAAGAGGTGTCCGGGCATCGGGTTCTTATCAAGAGGGGACCGGGAAATTGGGGTCCTTCGGAATGTGGAACCACCCACGAGGCCACGTCTGGAATGTCGTCGTGAGACCGGCCTCATCCTGAGGTTCGACCGGAAGGCCGGGAACCCCTTCCAGACAAAGCAGGGGAGTCGACCCTCCTGTCCAGATCAGGAGGGTAGAAGAGGCTCAGAGGAAGTGTTGCCAGAAAACTTCGGTGTTCCTCTCGAGGGAGACCGGGATGTCGGGGCACTTTGTGGGTCGCATCAAGGGTGACAAGTACCGTTTCGAACTCCAATTCCTAAAGTGGGACTTCTCCTGAGACGCTGTAGCGGCACAGGGCTACATCTTGCGATGACGGGGGAACCACGTGGTTTTTCTCGAGGTGTAGCAGGATTCTCGAATTACGACGGGGAATTCAGGATGCTTCTTGTGTAGGCCCAGGGAAGTCCAATCTTCCATTCGAGTTGCGAAGGAAAGCTGGGGATTTCTCTCGAGTGACTGCAGGGCCAATAGACCTCATCTAGGCTTGTGTCCAGAAGCCAGTGTTCCTCTCCAGGGGCGACAGGGATCTCGGGGTTGCATTCCAGACACACCCGGGGAGACAGGCATCCATCTCGAGTGGAAGCAAAGAACCCCGCTCTGCTCTCGAGTCGCGACGGGTATCTCTTGGAGCTCACTGGGTGGACTAAAGGGAGTCAAGCCTCCTGAGGCTTTTGGAGAGAGGTCGCGAGATTGGTCTCTAGGCCATGCAGGAGACGAAGGCCCTCATCTCGCGATGACGGGGGAGTCTTGGGGTTGTTCTCGAGCGGCGGCCCCAGTGTGCGCTTTCTCACGAGGTACGACGGCGAGGTCAGTGAGCCTCTCGTGGGGCGCCAGGGAAGTCGGTTCTCCATGCGAGTGGCGAGGGCGAGCGCGTCATTGCTCTCGAGCCATGGTAGGGTGCCGGGGACCAGCCCCGGCTGATCCAGGGTATTCGAAGGAGAGACGGCGTAGGCGAAGATCAGGAAACCACTGCTTAATTAAATGTTAATTAAGGATATAAAGAGTAATAGAATGAGGATAGCTCAGTGAGGAAATTCAGTGGCGAAAAGAGGCTGAATAATTCAGCCAGAAGGTAAGAGAAAGAACGACATGGTGAGACCAAGTTTCGGTGAACAAGGCCCGCACTTTATTTTTCAAAGTAGTTTTTATACCTTAAGTTATGCATAGAGGATAATGGGGGAAGGGGTAGAGTCTTGCAGCAAACCAGGCTTTCTTCCTGCAAACTTATCATATGCAAAAGCTTAGGTGATTTGCATCATCTTCTGGCCCGGAGGCCTGTTAACATTTTAAGACCTTTTCTTCAGAAAACTTATTTTTCTCTAAAGGTGGTTGGTCAGGAGCCACCCTCCAAAAAAGCATTAGATAAAGTTGCATTCCTACAGAGCAAAGGTGTGGTGGGCTATAACAAGAAAAAGAATTAACTCAAGGGTCCCAGGTTACAAACATTAAAGCTACTCCTTACACCAATTATATTAATCAATACACTGCCAGGGACACAGCAGGTAAGGGATATGGAAACTTAGCAGCAAACAATGGCCCAACAGGTGAAAAACCATTCACCAATACAATTTCTAATCAATCTTGTAACTACTCAAAAGAATTTGTGTTTAGACAGTTTAGAACATCTCCTGCCTCTCACAGTTGGGAGGCTCTGAACAATCACATGTGGCCGGAAAAACCTATTCAGGCAGGCTAGAGGATTTCCAAAGGAGTTTGTAGGTTAAACACTGTCACACCCAGGAATTATTAACTGGGACTGTAAGCTAACTCTTTTTTCAGAGAGAGGTAGTGGGGCAGAGCCCCCCGTAAAGTCAGAGGTTTAGGTGCAAGCACAAGCAGAAAGTAGGCAGACTCTGGTTTTGGGGGTATATGCTCGAGAATTTCCAGGGGGACTCCTGAAGCTCGATCCCGCCTTTGCGTATGCCGAGCCTCCTTCCTCATGACCTTTGTCATGGGCGGAGTTCCTCACTGGCTCCCAGCAGTGATAGAATTCCAGTGGAGCTATTCCAGATCCTGAAAGATGATGCTGTGGAAAGTGCTGCACTCAATATGCAATATGCAATATGCACTCAATATGCAATATGCCGGCTCACGGCAGTAGGGGAATCTGGCCTCGAGACGTGTTGAAGAAGGTCTCTCGAGGTCTTTCTCGGGTTGAGGCAGGACACCCTGGGGTCCCTCGACTTGTGCAGGTGACCTCAGGGGGCTTCTCATGGTGGCTCTGAGAAGTCAGGGAAACTGGAGGTGGGAGGGGCCTCTCGGCACTCCACTGGGTTTGGTGCATTGGAAGAGGGCCTCATCTCCAGTTGAGGCAGGAACCTCAGGGTTCCTCTGACTTCAGACTCCGACCGCAAGGTCCCTGCAGACTTGGGACAGGAGAGTCAGGCCTCGTCTTGGGTTGAGGCATGGAACTCCGCTTGCCTCTCGAGGTGTTCCCGGGGAGACAGGCCACTTGTCGAGCGGTATTTGGAACCTGGGGGTCTTTTCCCGACGATGCACGGGCGAGTCACTGCCCCTTCGTGTTGACTTCATTCACAGGGTGGAGTTCGAAGAGGTGTCCGGGCATCGGGTTCTTATCAAGAGGGGACCGGGAAATCGGGGTCCTTCGGAATGTGGAACCACCCACGAGGCCACGTCTGGAATGTCGTCGTGAGACCGGCCTCATCCTGAGGTGCGACCGGAAGGCCGGGAACCCCTTCCAGACAAAGCAGGGGAGTCGACCCTCCTGTCCAGATCAGGAGGGTAGAAGGGGCTCAGAGGAAGTGGTGCGGGAAAACCTCGGTGTTCCTCTTGAGGGAGACCGGGATGTCGGGGCACTTTGTGGGTCGCATCAAGGGTGCCAAGTACCGTTTCGACCTCCAATACCTAACGTGGGACTTCTCCTGAGACACTGTAGCGGGAAAGGGCTTCATCTTGCGATGACGGGGGAGCCACGTGGATTTTCTCGAGTTGCAGCGGGATTCTCGAGTTACGACGGGGAATTCAGGATGCCTCTTGTGTTGGCCCAGGGAAGTCCAATCTTCCATTCGAGTTGCGAAGGAAAGCTGGGGATTGCTCTCGAGTGACTGCAGGGCCAATAGAACTCATCTAGGCTTGTGTCCAGAAGCCAATGTTCCTCTCCAGGGGCGAAAGGGATCTCGGGGTTGCATTCCAGACGCACCCGGGGAGACAGGCATCCATCTCGAGTGGGAGCAAAGAACCCCGCTCTGCTCTTGAGTCGCGACGGGTATCTCTTGGAGCTCACTGGGTGGACTAAAGGGAGTCAAGCCTCCTGAGGCGTTTGGAGAGAGGTCGAGAGACTGGTCTCTAGGCCATACAGGAGACGAAGGCCCTCAAGTCGCGATGACGGGGGAGGCTCGGGGTTGTTCTCGAGCGGCGGCCCCAGTGTGCGGTTTCTCGCGAGGTACGACGGCGAGGTCAGTGAGCCTCTCGTGGGGCGGCAAGGAAGTCGGGTCTCCATGCGAATGGCGAGGGGGAGCGCGTCTTTACTCTCAAGTCATAGTAGGGGAATCTGGCCTCGAGACGTGTTGAAGAAGGTCTCTCGAGGTCTTTCTCGGGTTGAGGCAGGACACCCTGGGGTCCCTCGACTTGTGCAGGTGACCTCAGGGGGCTTCTCATGGTGGCTCTGAGAAGTCAGGGAAACTGGAGGTGGGAGGGGCCTCTCGGCACTCCACTGGGTTTGGTGCATTGGAAGAGGGCCTCATCTCCAGTTGAGGCAGGAACCTCAGGGTTCCTCTGACTTCAGACTCCGACCGCAAGGTCCCTGCAGACTTGGGACAGGAGAGTCAGGCCTCGTCTTGGGTTGAGGCATGGAACTCCGCTTGCCTCTCGAGGTGTTCCCGGGGAGACAGGCCACTTGTCGAGCGGTATTTGGAACCTGGGGGTCTTTTCCCGACGATGCACGGGCGAGTCACTGCCCCTTCGTGTTGACTTCATTCACAGGGTGGAGTTCGAAGAGGTGTCCGGGCATCGGGTTCTTATCAAGAGGGGACCGGGAAATCGGGGTCCTTCGGAATGTGGAACCACCCACGAGGCCACGTCTGGAATGTCGTCGTGAGACCGGCCTCATCCTGAGGTGCGACCGGAAGGCCGGGAACCCCTTCCAGACAAAGCAGGGGAGTCGACCCTCCTGTCCAGATCAGGAGGGTAGAAGAGGCTCAGAGGAAGTGTTGCCAGAAAACTTCGGTGTTCCTCTCGAGGGAGACCGGGATGTCGGGGCACTTTGTGGGTCGCATCAAGGGTGACAAGTACCGTTTCGAACTCCAATTCCTAAAGTGGGACTTCTCCTGAGACGCTGTAGCGGCACAGGGCTACATCTTGCGATGACGGGGGAACCACGTGGTTTTTCTCGAGGTGTAGCAGGATTCTCGAATTACGACGGGGAATTCAGGATGCTTCTTGTGTAGGCCCAGGGAAGTCCAATCTTCCATTCGAGTTGCGAAGGAAAGCTGGGGATTTCTCTCGAGTGACTGCAGGGCCAATAGACCTCATCTAGGCTTGTGTCCAGAAGCCAGTGTTCCTCTCCAGGGGCGACAGGGATCTCGGGGTTGCATTCCAGACACACCCGGGGAGACAGGCATCCATCTCGAGTGGAAGCAAAGAACCCCGCTCTGCTCTCGAGTCGCGACGGGTATCTCTTGGAGCTCACTGGGTGGACTAAAGGGAGTCAAGCCTCCTGAGGCTTTTGGAGAGAGGTCGCGAGATTGGTCTCTAGGCCATGCAGGAGACGAAGGCCCTCATCTCGCGATGACGGGGGAGTCTTGGGGTTGTTCTCGAGCGGCGGCCCCAGTGTGCGCTTTCTCACGAGGTACGACGGCGAGGTCAGTGAGCCTCTCGTGGGGCGCCAGGGAAGTCGGGTCTCCATGCGAGTGGCGAGGGCGAGCGCGTCATTGCTCTCGAGCCATGGTAGGGTGCCGGGGACCAGCCCCGGCTGATCCAGGGTATTCGAAGGAGAGACGGCGTAGGCGAAGATCAGGAAACCACTGCTTAATTAAATGTTAATTAAGGATATAAAGAGTAATAGAATGAGGATAGCTCAGTGAGGAAATTCAGTGGCGAAAAGAGGCTGAATAATTCAGCCAGAAGGTAAGAGAAAGAACGACATGGTGAGACCAAGTTTCGGTGAACAAGGCCCGCACTTTATTTTTCAAAGTAGTTTTTATACCTTAAGTTATGCATAGAGGATAATGGGGGAAGGGGTAGAGTCTTGCAGCAAACCAGGCTTTCTTCCTGCAAACTTATCATATGCAAAAGCTTAGGTGATTTGCATCATCTTCTGGCCCGGAGGCCTGTTAACATTTTAAGACCTTTTCTTCAGAAAACTTATTTTTCTCTAAAGGTGGTTGGTCAGGAGCCACCCTCCAAAAAAGCATTAGATAAAGTTGCATTCCTACAGAGCAAAGGTGTGGTGGGCTATAACAAGAAAAAGAATTAACTCAAGGGTCCCAGGTTACAAACATTAAAGCTACTACTTACACCAATTATATTAATCAATACACTGCCAGGGACACAGCAGGTAAGGGATATGGAAACTTAGCAGCAAACAATGGCCCAACAAGTGAAAAACCATTCACCAATACAATTTCTAATCAATCTTGTAACTACTCAAAAGAATTTGTGTTTAGACAGTTTAGAACATCTCCTGCCTCTCACAGTTGGGAGGCTCTGAACAATCACATGTGGCCGGAAAAACCTATTCAGGCAGGCTAGAGGATTTCCAAAGGAGTTTGTAGGTTAAACACTGTCACACCCAGGAATTATTAACTGGGACTGTAAGCTAACTCTTTTTTCAGAGAGAGGTAGTGGGGCAGAGCCCCCGTAAAGTCAGAGGTTTAGGTGCAAGCACAAGCAGAAAGTAGGCAGACTCTGGTTTTGGGGGTATATGCTCGAGAATTTCCAGGGGGACTCCTGAAGCTCGATCCCGCCTTTGCGTATGCCGAGCCTCCTTCCTCATGACCTTTGTCATGGGCGGAGTTCCTCACTGGCTCCCAGCAGTGATAGAATTCCAGTGGAGCTATTCCAGATCCTGAAAGATGATGCTGTGGAAAGTGCTGCACTCAATATGCAATATGCAATATGCACTCAATATGCAATATGCCGGCTCACGGCAGTAGGGGAATCTGGCCTCGAGACGTGTTGAAGAAGGTCTCTCGAGGTCTTTCTCGGGTTGAGGCAGGACACCCTGGGGTCCCTCGACTTGTGCAGGTGACCTCAGGGGGCTTCTCATGGTGGCTCTGAGAAGTCAGGGAAACTGGAGGTGGGAGGGGCCTCTCGGCACTCCACTGGGTTTGGTGCATTGGAAGAGGGCCTCATCTCCAGTTGAGGCAGGAACCTCAG
Organism: Bos javanicus; assembly: GCF_032452875.1. Classification (NCBI taxonomy): domain Eukaryota; kingdom Metazoa; phylum Chordata; class Mammalia; order Artiodactyla; family Bovidae; genus Bos; species Bos javanicus. The sequence continues at coordinate 104,864 of NW_026893742.1, read as the reverse complement.
GGTTCCTCTGACTTCAGACTCCGACCGCAAGGTCCCTGCAGACTTGGGACAGGAGAGTCAGGCCTCGTCTTGGGTTGAGGCATGGAACTCCGCTTGCCTCTCGAGGTGTTCCCGGGGAGACAGGCCACTTGTCGAGCGGTATTTGGAACCTGGGGGTCTTTTCCCGACGATGCACGGGCGAGTCACTGCCCCTTCGTGTTGACTTCATTCACAGGGTGGAGTTCGAAGAGGTGTCCGGGCATCGGGTTCTTATCAAGAGGGGACCGGGAAATCGGGGTCCTTCGGAATGTGGAACCACCCACGAGGCCACGTCTGGAATGTCGTCGTGAGACCGGCCTCATCCTGAGGTGCGACCGGAAGGCCGGGAACCCCTTCCAGACAAAGCAGGGGAGTCGACCCTCCTGTCCAGATCAGGAGGGTAGAAGGGGCTCAGAGGAAGTGGTGCGGGAAAACCTCGGTGTTCCTCTTGAGGGAGACCGGGATGTCGGGGCACTTTGTGGGTCGCATCAAGGGTGCCAAGTACCGTTTCGACCTCCAATACCTAACGTGGGACTTCTCCTGAGACACTGTAGCGGGAAAGGGCTTCATCTTGCGATGACGGGGGAGCCACGTGGATTTTCTCGAGTTGCAGCGGGATTCTCGAGTTACGACGGGGAATTCAGGATGCCTCTTGTGTTGGCCCAGGGAAGTCCAATCTTCCATTCGAGTTGCGAAGGAAAGCTGGGGATTGCTCTCGAGTGACTGCAGGGCCAATAGAACTCATCTAGGCTTGTGTCCAGAAGCCAATGTTCCTCTCCAGGGGCGAAAGGGATCTCGGGGTTGCATTCCAGACGCACCCGGGGAGACAGGCATCCATCTCGAGTGGGAGCAAAGAACCCCGCTCTGCTCTTGAGTCGCGACGGGTATCTCTTGGAGCTCACTGGGTGGACTAAAGGGAGTCAAGCCTCCTGAGGCGTTTGGAGAGAGGTCGAGAGACTGGTCTCTAGGCCATACAGGAGACGAAGGCCCTCAAGTCGCGATGACGGGGGAGGCTCGGGGTTGTTCTCGAGCGGCGGCCCCAGTGTGCGGTTTCTCGCGAGGTACGACGGCGAGGTCAGTGAGCCTCTCGTGGGGCGGCAAGGAAGTCGGGTCTCCATGCGAATGGCGAGGGGGAGCGCGTCTTTACTCTCAAGTCATAGTAGGGGAATCTGGCCTCGAGACGTGTTGAAGAAGGTCTCTCGAGGTCTTTCTCGGGTTGAGGCAGGACACCCTGGGGTCCCTCGACTTGTGCAGGTGACCTCAGGGGGCTTCTCATGGTGGCTCTGAGAAGTCAGGGAAACTGGAGGTGGGAGGGGCCTCTCGGCACTCCACTGGGTTTGGTGCATTGGAAGAGGGCCTCATCTCCAGTTGAGGCAGGAACCTCAGGGTTCCTCTGACTTCAGACTCCGACCGCAAGGTCCCTGCAGACTTGGGACAGGAGAGTCAGGCCTCGTCTTGGGTTGAGGCATGGAACTCCGCTTGCCTCTCGAGGTGTTCCCGGGGAGACAGGCCACTTGTCGAGCGGTATTTGGAACCTGGGGGTCTTTTCCCGACGATGCACGGGCGAGTCACTGCCCCTTCGTGTTGACTTCATTCACAGGGTGGAGTTCGAAGAGGTGTCCGGGCATCGGGTTCTTATCAAGAGGGGACCGGGAAATCGGGGTCCTTCGGAATGTGGAACCACCCACGAGGCCACGTCTGGAATGTCGTCGTGAGACCGGCCTCATCCTGAGGTGCGACCGGAAGGCCGGGAACCCCTTCCAGACAAAGCAGGGGAGTCGACCCTCCTGTCCAGATCAGGAGGGTAGAAGAGGCTCAGAGGAAGTGTTGCCAGAAAACTTCGGTGTTCCTCTCGAGGGAGACCGGGATGTCGGGGCACTTTGTGGGTCGCATCAAGGGTGACAAGTACCGTTTCGAACTCCAATTCCTAAAGTGGGACTTCTCCTGAGACGCTGTAGCGGCACAGGGCTACATCTTGCGATGACGGGGGAACCACGTGGTTTTTCTCGAGGTGTAGCAGGATTCTCGAATTACGACGGGGAATTCAGGATGCTTCTTGTGTAGGCCCAGGGAAGTCCAATCTTCCATTCGAGTTGCGAAGGAAAGCTGGGGATTTCTCTCGAGTGACTGCAGGGCCAATAGACCTCATCTAGGCTTGTGTCCAGAAGCCAGTGTTCCTCTCCAGGGGCGACAGGGATCTCGGGGTTGCATTCCAGACACACCCGGGGAGACAGGCATCCATCTCGAGTGGAAGCAAAGAACCCCGCTCTGCTCTCGAGTCGCGACGGGTATCTCTTGGAGCTCACTGGGTGGACTAAAGGGAGTCAAGCCTCCTGAGGCTTTTGGAGAGAGGTCGCGAGATTGGTCTCTAGGCCATGCAGGAGACGAAGGCCCTCATCTCGCGATGACGGGGGAGTCTTGGGGTTGTTCTCGAGCGGCGGCCCCAGTGTGCGCTTTCTCACGAGGTACGACGGCGAGGTCAGTGAGCCTCTCGTGGGGCGCCAGGGAAGTCGGGTCTCCATGCGAGTGGCGAGGGCGAGCGCGTCATTGCTCTCGAGCCATGGTAGCGTGCCGGGGACCAGCCCCGGCTGATCCAGGGTATTCGAAGGAGAGACGGCGTAGGCGAAGATCAGGAAACCACTGCTTAATTAAATGTTAATTAAGGATATAAAGAGTAATAGAATGAGGATAGCTCAGTGAGGAAATTCAGTGGCGAAAAGAGGCTGAATAATTCAGCCAGAAGGTAAGAGAAAGAACGACATGGTGAGACCAAGTTTCGGTGAACAAGGCCCGCACTTTATTTTTCAAAGTAGTTTTTATACCTTAAGTTATGCATAGAGGATAATGGGGGAAGGGGTAGAGTCTTGCAGCAAACCAGGCTTTCTTCCTGCAAACTTATCATATGCAAAAGCTTAGGTGATTTGCATCATCTTCTGGCCCGGAGGCCTGTTAACATTTTAAGACCTTTTCTTCAGAAAACTTATTTTTCTCTAAAGGTGGTTGGTCAGGAGCCACCCTCCAAAAAAGCATTAGATAAAGTTGCATTCCTACAGAGCAAAGGTGTGGTGGGCTATAACAAGAAAAAGAATTAACTCAAGGGTCCCAGGTTACAAACATTAAAGCTACTACTTACACCAATTATATTAATCAATACACTGCCAGGGACACAGCAGGTAAGGGATATGGAAACTTAGCAGCAAACAATGGCCCAACAAGTGAAAAACCATTCACCAATACAATTTCTAATCAATCTTGTAACTACTCAAAAGAATTTGTGTTTAGACAGTTTAGAACATCTCCTGCCTCTCACAGTTGGGAGGCTCTGAACAATCACATGTGGCCGGAAAAACCTATTCAGGCAGGCTAGAGGATTTCCAAAGGAGTTTGTAGGTTAAACACTGTCACACCCAGGAATTATTAACTGGGACTGTAAGCTAACTCTTTTTTCAGAGAGAGGTAGTGGGGCAGAGCCCCCGTAAAGTCAGAGGTTTAGGTGCAAGCACAAGCAGAAAGTAGGCAGACTCTGGTTTTGGGGGTATATGCTCGAGAATTTCCAGGGGGACTCCTGAAGCTCGATCCCGCCTTTGCGTATGCCGAGCCTCCTTCCTCATGACCTTTGTCATGGGCGGAGTTCCTCACTGGCTCCCAGCAGTGATAGAATTCCAGTGGAGCTATTCCAGATCCTGAAAGATGATGCTGTGGAAAGTGCTGCACTCAATATGCAATATGCAATATGCACTCAATATGCAATATGCCGGCTCACGGCAGTAGGGGAATCTGGCCTCGAGACGTGTTGAAGAAGGTCTCTCGAGGTCTTTCTCGGGTTGAGGCAGGACACCCTGGGGTCCCTCGACTTGTGCAGGTGACCTCAGGGGGCTTCTCATGGTGGCTCTGAGAAGTCAGGGAAACTGGAGGTGGGAGGGGCCTCTCGGCACTCCACTGGGTTTGGTGCATTGGAAGAGGGCCTCATCTCCAGTTGAGGCAGGAACCTCAGGGTTCCTCTGACTTCAGACTCCGACCGCAAGGTCCCTGCAGACTTGGGACAGGAGAGTCAGGCCTCGTCTTGGGTTGAGGCATGGAACTCCGCTTGCCTCTCGAGGTGTTCCCGGGGAGACAGGCCACTTGTCGAGCGGTATTTGGAACCTGGGGGTCTTTTCCCGACGATGCACGGGCGAGTCACTGCCCCTTCGTGTTGACTTCATTCACAGGGTGGAGTTCGAAGAGGTGTCCGGGCATCGGGTTCTTATCAAGAGGGGACCGGGAAATCGGGGTCCTTCGGAATGTGGAACCACCCACGAGGCCACGTCTGGAATGTCGTCGTGAGACCGGCCTCATCCTGAGGTGCGACCGGAAGGCCGGGAACCCCTTCCAGACAAAGCAGGGGAGTCGACCCTCCTGTCCAGATCAGGAGGGTAGAAGAGGCTCAGAGGAAGTGTTGCCAGAAAACTTCGGTGTTCCTCTCGAGGGAGACCGGGATGTCGGGGCACTTTGTGGGTCGCATCAAGGGTGACAAGTACCGTTTCGAACTCCAATTCCTAAAGTGGGACTTCTCCTGAGACGCTGTAGCGGCACAGGGCTACATCTTGCGATGACGGGGGAACCACGTGGTTTTTCTCGAGGTGTAGCAGGATTCTCGAATTACGACGGGGAATTCAGGATGCTTCTTGTGTAGGCCCAGGGAAGTCCAATCTTCCAGTCGAGTTGCGAAGGAAAGCTGGGGATTTCTCTCGAGTGACTGCAGGGCCAATAGACCTCATCTAGGCTTGTGTCCAGAAGCCAGTGTTCCTCTCCAGGGGCGACAGGGATCTCGGGGTTGCATTCCAGACACACCCGGGGAGACAGGCATCCATCTCGAGTGGAAGCAAAGAACCCCGCTCTGCTCTCGAGTCGCGACGGGTATCTCTTGGAGCTCACTGGGTGGACTAAAGGGAGTCAAGCCTCCTGAGGCTTTTGGAGAGAGGTCGCGAGATTGGTCTCTAGGCCATGCAGGAGACGAAGGCCCTCATCTCGCGATGACGGGGGAGTCTTGGGGTTGTTCTCGAGCGGCGGCCCCAGTGTGCGCTTTCTCACGAGGTACGACGGCGAGGTCAGTGAGCCTCTCGTGGGGCGCCAGGGAAGTCGGGTCTCCATGCGAGTGGCGAGGGCGAGCGCGTCATTGCTCTCGAGCCATGGTAGGGTGCCGGGGACCAGCCCCGGCTGATCCAGGGTATTCGAAGGAGAGACGGCGTAGGCGAAGATCAGGAAACCACTGCTTAATTAAATGTTAATTAAGGATATAAAGAGTAATAGAATGAGGATAGCTCAGTGAGGAAATTCAGTGGCGAAAAGAGGCTGAATAATTCAGCCAGAAGGTAAGAGAAAGAACGACATGGTGAGACCAAGTTTCGGTGAACAAGGCCCGCACTTTATTTTTCAAAGTAGTTTTTATACCTTAAGTTATGCATAGAGGATAAGGGGGGAAGGGGTCGAGTCTTGCAGCAAACCAGGCTTTCTTCCTGCAAACTTATCATATGCAAAAGCTTAGGTGATTTGCATCATCTTCTGGCCCGGAGGCCTGTTAACATTTTAAGACCTTTTCTTCAGAAAACTTATTTTTCTATAAAGGTGGTTGGTCAGGAGCCACCCTCCAAAAAAGCATTAGATAAAGTTGCATTCCTACAGAGCAAAGGTGTGGTGGGCTATAACAAGAAAAAGAATTAACTCAAGGGTCCCAGGTTACAAACATTAAAGCTACTCCTTACACCAATTATATTAATCAATACACTGCCAGGGACACAGCAGGTAAGGGATATGGAAACTTAGCAGCAAACAATGGCCCAACAGGTGAAAAACCATTCACCAATACAATTTCTAATCAATCTTGTAACTACTCAAAAGAATTTGTGTTTAGACAGTTTAGAACATCTCCTGCCTCTCACAGTTGGGAGGTTCTGAACAATCACATGTGGCCGGAAAAACCTATTCAGGCAGGCTAGAGGATTTCCAAAGGAGTTTGTAGGTTAAACACTGTCACACCCAGGAATTATTAACTGGGACTGTAAGCTAACTCTTTTTTCAGAGAGAGGTAGTGGGGCAGAGCCCCCGTAAAGTCAGAGGTTTAGGTGCAAGCACAAGCAGAAAGTAGGCAGACTCTGGTTTTGGGGGTATATGCTCGAGAATTTCCAGGGGGACTCCTGAAGCTCGATCCCGCCTTTGCGTATGCCGAGCCTCCTTCCTCATGACCTTTGTCATGGGCGGAGTTCCTCACTGGCTCCCAGCAGTGATAGAATTCCAGTGGAGCTATTCCAGATCCTGAAAGATGATGCTGTGGAAAGTGCTGCACTCAATATGCAATATGCAATATGCACTCAATATGCAATATGCCGGCTCACGGCAGTAGGGGAATCTGGCCTCGAGACGTGTTGAAGAAGGTCTCTCGAGGTCTTTCTCGGGTTGAGGCAGGACACCCTGGGGTCCCTCGACTTGTGCAGGTGACCTCAGGGGGCTTCTCATGGTGGCTCTGAGAAGTCAGGGAAACTGGAGGTGGGAGGGGCCTCTCGGCACTCCACTGGGTTTGGTGCATTGGAAGAGGGCCTCATCTCCAGTTGAGGCAGGAACCTCAGGGTTCCTCTGACTTCAGACTCCGACCGCAAGGTCCCTGCAGACTTGGGACAGGAGAGTCAGGCCTCGTCTTGGGTTGAGGCATGGAACTCCGCTTGCCTCTCGAGGTGTTCCCGGGGAGACAGGCCACTTGTCGAGCGGTATTTGGAACCTGGGGGTCTTTTCCCGACGATGCACGGGCGAGTCACTGCCCCTTCGTGTTGACTTCATTCACAGGGTGGAGTTCGAAGAGGTGTCCGGGCATCGGGTTCTTATCAAGAGGGGACCGGGAAATCGGGGTCCTTCGGAATGTGGAACCACCCACGAGGCCACGTCTGGAATGTCGTCGTGAGACCGGCCTCATCCTGAGGTGCGACCGGAAGGCCGGGAACCCCTTCCAGACAAAGCAGGGGAGTCGACCCTCCTGTCCAGATCAGGAGGGTAGAAGGGGCTCAGAGGAAGTGGTGCGGGAAAACCTCGGTGTTCCTCTTGAGGGAGACCGGGATGTCGGGGCACTTTGTGGGTCGCATCAAGGGTGACAAATACCGTTTCGACCTCCAATACCTAACGTGGGACTTCTCCTGAGACACTGTAGCGGGAAAGGGCTTCATCTTGTGATGACGGGGGAGCCACGTGGATTTTCTCGAGTTGCAGCGGGATTCTCGAGTTACGACGGGGAATTCAGGATGCCTCTTGTGTTGGCCCAGGGAAGTCCAATCTTCCATTCGAGTTGCGAAGGAAAGCTGGGGATTGCACTCGAGTGACTGCAGGGCCAATAGAACTCATCTAGGCTTGTGTCCAGAAGCCAATGTTCCTCTCCAGGGGCGAAAGGGATCTCGGGGTTGCATTCCAGACGCACCCGGGGAGACAGGCATCCATCTCGAGTGGGAGCAAAGAACCCCGCTCTGCTCTTGAGTCGCGACGGGTATCTCTTGGAGCTCACTGGGTGGACTAAAGGGAGTCAAGCCTCCTGAGGCGTTTGGAGAGAGGTCGAGAGACTGGTCTCTAGGCCATACAGGAGACGAAGGCCCTCAAGTCGCGATGACGGGGGAGGCTCGGGGTTGTTCTCGAGCGGCGGCCCCAGTGTGCGGTTTCTCGCGAGGTACGACGGCGAGGTCAGTGAGCCTCTCGTGGGGCGGCAAGGAAGTCGGGTCTCCATGCGAATGGCGAGGGGGAGCGCGTCTTTACCCTCAAGTCATAGTAGGGGAATCTGGCCTCGAGACGTGTTGAAGAAGGTCTCTCGAGGTCTTTCTCGGGTTGAGGCAGGACACCCTGGGGTCCCTCGACTTGTGCAGGTGACCTCAGGGGGCTTCTCATGGTGGCTCTGAGAAGTCAGGGAAACTGGAGGTGGGAGGGGCCTCTCGGCACTCCACTGGGTTTGGTGCATTGGAAGAGGGCCTCATCTCCAGTTGAGGCAGGAACCTCAGGGTTCCTCTGACTTCAGACTCCGACCGCAAGGTCCCTGCAGACTTGGGACAGGAGAGTCAGGCCTCGTCTTGGGTTGAGGCATGGAACTCCGCTTGCCTCTCGAGGTGTTCCCGGGGAGACAGGCCACTTGTCGAGCGGTATTTGGAACCTGGGGGTCTTTTCCCGACGATGCACGGGCGAGTCACTGCCCCTTCGTGTTGACTTCATTCACAGGGTGGAGTTCGAAGAGGTGTCCGGGCATCGGGTTCTTATCAAGAGGGGACCGGGAAATCGGGGTCCTTCGGAATGTGGAACCACCCACGAGGCCACGTCTGGAATGTCGTCGTGAGACCGGCCTCATCCTGAGGTGCGACCGGAAGGCCGGGAACCCCTTCCAGACAAAGCAGGGGAGTCGACCCTCCTGTCCAGATCAGGAGGGTAGAAGGGGCTCAGAGGAAGTGGTGCGGGAAAACCTCGGTGTTCCTCTTGAGGGAGACCGGGATGTCGGGGCACTTTGTGGGTCGCATCAAGGGTGTCAAATACCGTTTCGACCTCCAATACCTAACGTGGGACTTCTCCTGAGACACTGTAGCGGGAAAGGGCTTCATCTTGTGATGACGGGGGAGCCACGTGGATTTTCTCGAGTTGCAGCGGGATTCTCGAGTTACGACGGGGAATTCAGGATGCCTCTTGTGTTGGCCCAGGGAAGTCCAATCTTCCATTCGAGTTGCGAAGGAAAGCTGGGGATTGCTCTCGAGTGACTGCAGGGCCAATAGAACTCATCTAGGCTTGTGTCCAGAAGCCAATGTTCCTCTCCAGGGGCGAAAGGGATCTCGGGGTTGCATTCCAGACGCACCCGGGGAGACAGGCATCCATCTCGAGTGGGAGCAAAGAACCCCGCTCTGCTCTTGAGTCGCGACGGGTATCTCTTGGAGCTCACTGGGTGGACTAAAGGGAGTCAAGCCTCCTGAGGCGTTTGGAGAGAGGTCGAGAGACTGGTCTCTAGGCCATACAGGAGACGAAGGCCCTCAAGTCGCGATGACGGGGGAGGCTCGGGGTTGTTCTCGAGCGGCGGCCCCAGTGTGCGGTTTATCGCGAGGTACGACGGCGAGGTCAGTGAGCCTCTCGTGGGGCGGCAAGGAAGTCGGGTCTCCATGCGAATGGCGAGGGGGAGCGTGTCTTTACCCTCAAGTCATAGTAGGGGAATCTGGCCTCGAGACGTGTTGAAGAAGGTCTCTCGAGGTCTTTCTCGGGTTGAGGCAGGACACCCTGGGGTCCCTCGACTTGTGCAGGTGACCTCAGGGGGCTTCTCATGGTGGCTCTGAGAAGTCAGGGAAACTGGAGGTGGGAGGGGCCTCTCGGCACTCCACTGGGTTTGGTGCATTGGAAGAGGGCCTCATCTCCAGTTGAGGCAGGAACCTCAGGGTTCCTCTGACTTCAGACTCCGACCGCAAGGTCCCTGCAGACTTGGGACAGGAGAGTCAGGCCTCGTCTTGGGTTGAGGCATGGAACTCCGCTTGCCTCTCGAGGTGTTCCCGGGGAGACAGGCCACTTGTCGAGCGGTATTTGGAACCTGGGGGTCTTTTCCCGACGATGCACGGGCGAGTCACTGCCCCTTCGTGTTGACTTCATTCACAGGGTGGAGTTCGAAGAGGTGTCCGGGCATCGGGTTCTTATCAAGAGGGGACCGGGAAATCGGGGTCCTTCGGAATGTGGAACCACCCACGAGGCCACGTCTGGAATGTCGTCGTGAGACCGGCCTCATCCTGAGGTGCGACCGGAAGGCCGGGAACCCCTTCCAGACAAAGCAGGGGAGTCGACCCTCCTGTCCAGATCAGGAGGGTAGAAGAGGCTCAGAGGAAGTGTTGCCAGAAAACTTCGGTGTTCCTCTCGAGGGAGACCGGGATGTCGGGGCACTTTGTGGGTCGCATCAAGGGTGACAAGTACCGTTTCGAACTCCAATTCCTAAAGTGGGACTTCTCCTGAGACGCTGTAGCGGCACAGGGCTACATCTTGCGATGACGGGGGAACCACGTGGTTTTTCTCGAGGTGTAGCAGGATTCTCGAATTACGACGGGGAATTCAGGATGCTTCTTGTGTAGGCCCAGGGAAGTCCAATCTTCCATTCGAGTTGCGAAGGAAAGCTGGGGATTTCTCTCGAGTGACTGCAGGGCCAATAGACCTCATCTAGGCTTGTGTCCAGAAGCCAGTGTTCCTCTCCAGGGGCGACAGGGATCTCGGGGTTGCATTCCAGACACACCCGGGGAGACAGGCATCCATCTCGAGTGGAAGCAAAGAACCCCGCTCTGCTCTCGAGTCGCGACGGGTATCTCTTGGAGCTCACTGGGTGGACTAAAGGGAGTCAAGCCTCCTGAGGCTTTTGGAGAGAGGTCGCGAGATTGGTCTCTAGGCCATGCAGGAGACGAAGGCCCTCATCTCGCGATGACGGGGGAGTCTTGGGGTTGTTCTCGAGCGGCGGCCCCAGTGTGCGCTTTCTCACGAGGTACGACGGCGAGGTCAGTGAGCCTCTCGTGGGGCGCCAGGGAAGTCGGGTCTCCATGCGAGTGGCGAGGGCGAGCGCGTCATTGCTCTCGAGCCATGGTAGCGTGCCGGGGACCAGCCCCGGCTGATCCAGGGTATTCGAAGGAGAGACGGCGTAGGCGAAGATCAGGAAACCACTGCTTAATTAAATGTTAATTAAGGATATAAAGAGTAATAGAATGAGGATAGCTCAGTGAGGAAATTCAGTGGCGAAAAGAGGCTGAATAATTCAGCCAGAAGGTAAGAGAAAGAACGACATGGTGAGACCAAGTTTCGGTGAACAAGGCCCGCACTTTATTTTTCAAAGTAGTTTTTATACCTTAAGTTATGCATAGAGGATAATGGGGGAAGGGGTAGAGTCTTGCAGCAAACCAGGCTTTCTTCCTGCAAACTTATCATATGCAAAAGCTTAGGTGATTTGCATCATCTTCTGGCCCGGAGGCCTGTTAACATTTTAAGACCTTTTCTTCAGAAAACTTATTTTTCTCTAAAGGTGGTTGGTCAGGAGCCACCCTCCAAAAAAGCATTAGATAAAGTTGCATTCCTACAGAGCAAAGGTGTGGTGGGCTATAACAAGAAAAAGAATTAACTCAAGGGTCCCAGGTTACAAACATTAAAGCTACTACTTACACCAATTATATTAATCAATACACTGCCAGGGACACAGCAGGTAAGGGATATGGAAACTTAGCAGCAAACAATGGCCCAACAAGTGAAAAACCATTCACCAATACAATTTCTAATCAATCTTGTAACTACTCAAAAGAATTTGTGTTTAGACAGTTTAGAACATCTCCTGCCTCTCACAGTTGGGAGGCTCTGAACAATCACATGTGGCCGGAAAAACCTATTCAGGCAGGCTAGAGGATTTCCAAAGGAGTTTGTAGGTTAAACACTGTCACACCCAGGAATTATTAACTGGGACTGTAAGCTAACTCTTTTTTCAGAGAGAGGTAGTGGGGCAGAGCCCCCGTAAAGTCAGAGGTTTAGGTGCAAGCACAAGCAGAAAGTAGGCAGACTCTGGTTTTGGGGGTATATGCTCGAGAATTTCCAGGGGGACTCCTGAAGCTCGATCCCGCCTTTGCGTATGCCGAGCCTCCTTCCTCATGACCTTTGTCATGGGCGGAGTTCCTCACTGGCTCCCAGCAGTGATAGAATTCCAGTGGAGCTATTCCAGATCCTGAAAGATGATGCTGTGGAAAGTGCTGCACTCAATATGCAATATGCAATATGCACTCAATATGCAATATGCCGGCTCACGGCAGTAGGGGAATCTGGCCTCGAGACGTGTTGAAGAAGGTCTCTCGAGGTCTTTCTCGGGTTGAGGCAGGACACCCTGGGGTCCCTCGACTTGTGCAGGTGACCTCAGGGGGCTTCTCATGGTGGCTCTGAGAAGTCAGGGAAACTGGAGGTGGGAGGGGCCTCTCGGCACTCCACTGGGTTTGGTGCATTGGAAGAGGGCCTCATCTCCAGTTGAGGCAGGAACCTCAGGGTTCCTCTGACTTCAGACTCCGACCGCAAGGTCCCTGCAGACTTGGGACAGGAGAGTCAGGCCTCGTCTTGGGTTGAGGCATGGAACTCCGCTTGCCTCTCGAGGTGTTCCCGGGGAGACAGGCCACTTGTCGAGCGGTATTTGGAACCTGGGGGTCTTTTCCCGACGATGCACGGGCGAGTCACTGCCCCTTCGTGTTGACTTCATTCACAGGGTGGAGTTCGAAGAGGTGTCCGGGCATCGGGTTCTTATCAAGAGGGGACTGGGAAATCGGGGTCCTTCGGAATGTGGAACCACCCACGAGGCCACGTCTGGAATGTCGTCGTGAGACCGGCCTCATCCTGAGGTGCGACCGGAAGGCCGGGAACCCCTTCCAGACAAAGCAGGGGAGTCGACCCTCCTGTCCAGATCAGGAGGGTAGAAGGGGCTCAGAGGAAGTGGTGCGGGAAAACCTCGGTGTTCCTCTCGAGGGAGACCGGGATGTCGGGGCACTTTGTGGGTCGCATCAAGGGTGCCAAGTACCGTTTCGACCTCCAATACCTAACGTGGGACTTCTCCTGAGACACTGTAGCGGGAAAGGGCTTCATCTTGCGATGACGGGGGAGCCACGTGGATTTTCTCGAGTTGCAGCGGGATTCTCGAGTTACGACGGGGAATTCAGGATGCCTCTTGTGTTGGCCCAGGGAAGTCCAATCTTCCATTCGAGTTGCGAAGGAAAGCTGGGGATTGCTCTCGAGTGACTGCAGGGCCAATAGAACTCATCTAGGCTTGTGTCCAGAAGCCAATGTTCCTCTCCAGGGGCGAAAGGGATCTCGGGGTTGCATTCCAGACGCACCCGGGGAGACAGGCATCCATCTCGAGTGGGAGCAAAGAACCCCGCTCTGCTCTTGAGTCGCGACGGGTATCTCTTGGAGCTCACTGGGTGGACTAAAGGGAGTCAAGCCTCCTGAGGCGTTTGGAGAGAGGTCGAGAGACTGGTCTCTAGGCCATACAGGAGACGAAGGCCCTCAAGTCGCGATGACGGGGGAGGCTCGGGGTTGTTCTCGAGCGGCGGCCCCAGTGTGCGGTTTCTCGCGAGGTACGACGGCGAGGTCAGTGAGCCTCTCGTGGGGCGGCAAGGAAGTCGGGTCTCCATGCGAATGGCGAGGGGGAGCGCGTCTTTACCCTCAAGTCATAGTAGGGGAATCTGGCCTCGAGACGTGTTGAAGAAGGTCTCTCGAGGTCTTTCTCGGGTTGAGGCAGAACACCCTGGGGTCCCTCGACTTGTGCAGGTGACCTCAGGGGGCTTCTCATGGTGGCTCTGAGAAGTCAGGGAAACTGGAGGTGGGAGGGGCCTCTCGGCACTCCACTGGGTTTGGTGCATTGGAAGAGGGCCTCATCTCCAGTTGAGGCAGGAACCTCAGGGTTCCTCTGACTTCAGACTCCGACCGCAAGGTCCCTGCAGACTTGGGACAGGAGAGTCAGGCCTCGTCTTGGGTTGAGGCATGGAACTCCGCTTGCCTCTCGAGGTGTTCCCGGGGAGACAGGCCACTTGTCGAGCGGTATTTGGAACCTGGGGGTCTTTTCCCGACGATGCACGGGCGAGTCACTGCCCCTTCGTGTTGACTTCATTCACAGGGTGGAGTTCGAAGAGGTGTCCGGGCATCGGGTTCTTATCAAGAGGGGACCGGGAAATCGGGGTCCTTCGGAATGTGGAACCACCCACGAGGCCACGTCTGGAATGTCGTCGTGAGACCGGCCTCATCCTGAGGTGCGACCGGAAGGCCGGGAACCCCTTCCAGACAAAGCAGGGGAGTCGACCCTCCTGTCCAGATCAGGAGGGTAGAAGAGGCTCAGAGGAAGTGTTGCCAGTAAACTTCGGTGTTCCTCTCGAGGGAGACCGGGATGTCGGGGCACTTTGTGGGTCGCATCAAGGGTGACAAGTACCGTTTCGAACTCCAATTCCTAAAGTGGGACTTCTCCTGAGACGCTGTAGCGGCACAGGGCTACATCTTGCGATGACGGGGGAACCACGTGGTTTTTCTCGAGGTGTAGCAGGATTCTCGAATTACGACGGGGAATTCAGGATGCTTCTTGTGTAGGCCCAGGGAAGTCCAATCTTCCAGTCGAGTTGCGAAGGAAAGCTGGGGATTTCTCTCGAGTGACTGCAGGGCCAATAGACCTCATCTAGGCTTGTGTCCAGAAGCCAGTGTTCCTCTCCAGGGGCGACAGGGATCTCGGGGTTGCATTCCAGACACACCCGGGGAGACAGGCATCCATCTCGAGTGGAAGCAAAGAACCCCGCTCTGCTCTCGAGTCGCGACGGGTATCTCTTGGAGCTCACTGGGTGGACTAAAGGGAGTCAAGCCTCCTGAGGCTTTTGGAGAGAGGTCGCGAGATTGGTCTCTAGGCCATGCAGGAGACGAAGGCCCTCATCTCGCGATGACGGGGGAGTCTTGGGGTTGTTCTCGAGCGGCGGCCCCAGTGTGCGCTTTCTCACGAGGTACGACGGCGAGGTCAGTGAGCCTCTCGTGGGGCGCCAGGGAAGTCGGGTCTCCATGCGAGTGGCGAGGGCGAGCGCGTCATTGCTCTCGAGCCATGGTAGCGTGCCGGGGACCAGCCCCGGCTGATCCAGGGTATTCGAAGGAGAGACGGCGTAGGCGAAGATCAGGAAACCACTGCTTAATTAAATGTTAATTAAGGATATAAAGAGTAATAGAATGAGGATAGCTCAGTGAGGAAATTCAGTGGCGAAAAGAGGCTGAATAATTCAGCCAGAAGGTAAGAGAAAGAACGACATGGTGAGACCAAGTTTCGGTGAACAAGGCCCGCACTTTATTTTTCAAAGTAGTTTTTATACCTTAAGTTATGCATAGAGGATAATGGGGGAAGGGGTAGAGTCTTGCAGCAAACCAGGCTTTCTTCCTGCAAACTTATCATATGCAAAAGCTTAGGTGATTTGCATCATCTTCTGGCCCGGAGGCCTTTTAACATTTTAAGACCTTTTCTTCAGAAAACTTATTTTTCTCTAAAGGTGGTTGGTCAGGAGCCACCCTCCAAAAAAGCATTAGATAAAGTTGCATTCCTACAGAGCAAAGGTGTGGTGGGCTATAACAAGAAAAAGAATTAACTCAAGGGTCCCAGGTTACAAACATTAAAGCTACTACTTACACCAATTATATTAATCAATACACTGCCAGGGACACAGCAAGTAAGGGATATGGAAACTTAGCAGCAAACAATGGCCCAACAAGTGAAAAACCATTCACCAATACAATTTCTAATCAATCTTGTAACTACTCAAAAGAATTTGTGTTTAGACAGTTTAGAACATCTCCTGCCTCTCACAGTTGGGAGGCTCTGAACAATCACATGTGGCCGGAAAAACCTATTCAGGCAGGCTAGAGGATTTCCAAAGGAGTTTGTAGGTTAAACACTGTCACACCCAGGAATTATTAACTGGGACTGTAAGCTAACTCTTTTTTCAGAGAGAGGTAGTGGGGCAGAGCCCCCGTAAAGTCAGAGGTTTAGGTGCAAGCACAAGCAGAAAGTAGGCAGACTCTGGTTTTGGGGGTATATGCTCGAGAATTTCCAGGGGGACTCCTGAAGCTCGATCCCGCCTTTGCGTATGCCGAGCCTCCTTCCTCATGACCTTTGTCATGGGCGGAGTTCCTCACTGGCTCCCAGCAGTGATAGAATTCCAGTGGAGCTATTCCAGATCCTGAAAGATGATGCTGTGGAAAGTGCTGCACTCAATATGCAATATGCAATATGCACTCAATATGCAATATGCCGGCTCACGGCAGTAGGGGAATCTGGCCTCGAGACGTGTTGAAGAAGGTCTCTCGAGGTCTTTCTCGGGTTGAGGCAGGACACCCTGGGGTCCCTCGACTTGTGCAGGTGACCTCAGGGGGCTTCTCATGGTGGCTCTGAGAAGTCAGGGAAACTGGAGGTGGGAGGGGCCTCTCGGCACTCCACTGGGTTTGGTGCATTGGAAGAGGGCCTCATCTCCAGTTGAGGCAGGAACCTCAGGGTTCCTCTGACTTCAGACTCCGACCGCAAGGTCCCTGCAGACTTGGGACAGGAGAGTCAGGCCTCGTCTTGGGTTGAGGCATGGAACTCCGCTTGCCTCTCGAGGTGTTCCCGGGGAGACAGGCCACTTGTCGAGCGGTATTTGGAACCTGGGGGTCTTTTCCCGACGATGCACGGGCGAGTCACTGCCCCTTCGTGTTGACTTCATTCACAGGGTGGAGTTCGAAGAGGTGTCCGGGCATCGGGTTCTTATCAAGAGGGGACTGGGAAATCGGGGTCCTTCGGAATGTGGAACCACCCACGAGGCCACGTCTGGAATGTCGTGAGACCGGCCTCATCCTGAGGTGCGACCGGAAGGCCGGGAACCCCTTCCAGACAAAGCAGGGGAGTCGACCCTCCTGTCCAGATCAGGAGGGTAGAAGAGGCTCAGAGGAAGTGTTGCCAGAAAACTTCGGTGTTCCTCTCGAGGGAGACCGGGATGTCGGGGCACTTTGTGGGTCGCATCAAGGGTGACAAGTACCGTTTCGAACTCCAATTCCTAAAGTGGGACTTCTCCTGAGACGCTGTAGCGGCACAGGGCTACATCTTGCGATGACGGGGGAACCACGTGGTTTTTCTCGAGGTGTAGCAGGATTCTCGAATTACGACGGGGAATTCAGGATGCTTCTTGTGTAGGCCCAGGGAAGTCCAATCTTCCATTCGAGTTGCGAAGGAAAGCTGGGGATTTCTCTCGAGTGACTGCAGGGCCAATAGACCTCATCTAGGCTTGTGTCCAGAAGCCAGTGTTCCTCTCCAGGGGCGACAGGGATCTCGGGGTTGCATTCCAGACACACCCGGGGAGACAGGCATCCATCTCGAGTGGAAGCAAAGAACCCCGCTCTGCTCTCGAGTCGCGACGGGTATCTCTTGGAGCTCACTGGGTGGACTAAAGGGAGTCAAGCCTCCTGAGGCTTTTGGAGAGAGGTCGCGAGATTGGTCTCTAGGCCATGCAGGAGACGAAGGCCCTCATCTCGCGATGACGGGGGAGTCTTGGGGTTGTTCTCGAGCGGCGGCCCCAGTGTGCGCTTTCTCACGAGGTACGACGGCGAGGTCAGTGAGCCTCTCGTGGGGCGCCAGGGAAGGCGGGTCTCCATGCGAGTGGCGAGGGCGAGCGCGTCATTGCTCTCGAGCCATGGTAGCGTGCCGGGGACCAGCCCCGGCTGATCCAGGGTATTCGAAGGAGAGACGGCGTAGGCGAAGATCAGGAAACCACTGCTTAATTAAATGTTAATTAAGGATATAAAGAGTAATAGAATGAGGATAGCTCAGTGAGGAAATTCAGTGGCGAAAAGAGGCTGAATAATTCAGCCAGAAGGTAAGAGAAAGAACGACATGGTGAGACCAAGTTTCGGTGAACAAGGCCCGCACTTTATTTTTCAAAGTAGTTTTTATACCTTAAGTTATGCATAGAGGATAATGGGGGAAGGGGTAGAGTCTTGCAGCAAACCAGGCTTTCTTCCTGCAAACTTATCATATGCAAAAGCTTAGGTGATTTGCATCATCTTCTGGCCCGGAGGCCTGTTAACATTTTAAGACCTTTTCTTCAGAAAACTTATTTTTCTCTAAAGGTGGTTGGTCAGGAGCCACCCTCCAAAAAAGCATTAGATAAAGTTGCATTCCTACAGAGCAAAGGTGTGGTGGGCTATAACAAGAAAAAGAATTAACTCAAGGGTCCCAGGTTACAAACATTAAAGCTACTACTTACACCAATTATATTAATCAATACACTGCCAGGGACACAGCAGGTAAGGGATATGGAAACTTAGCAGCAAACAATGGCCCAACAAGTGAAAAACCATTCACCAATACAATTTCTAATCAATCTTGTAACTACTCAAAAGAATTTGTGTTTAGACAGTTTAGAACATCTCCTGCCTCTCACAGTTGGGAGGCTCTGAACAATCACATGTGGCCGGAAAAACCTATTCAGGCAGGCTAGAGGATTTCCAAAGGAGTTTGTAGGTTAAACACTGTCACACCCAGGAATTATTAACTGGGACTGTAAACTAACTCTTTTTTCAGAGAGAGGTAGTGGGGGAGAGCCCCCGTAAAGTCAGAGGTTTAGGTGCAAGCACAAGCAGAAAGTAGGCAGACTCTGGTTTTGGGGGTATATGCTCGAGAATTTCCAGGGGGACTCCTGAAGCTCGATCCCGCCTTTGCGTATGCCGAGCCTCCTTCCTCATGACCTTTATCATGGGCGGAGTTCCTCACTGGCTCCCAGCAGTGATAGAATTCTAGTGGAGCTATTCCAGATCCTGAAAGATGATGCTGTGGAAAGTGCTGCACTCAATATGCAATATGCAATATGCACTCAATATGCAATATGCCGGCTCACGGCAGTAGGGGAATCTGGCCTCGAGACGTGTTGAAGAAGGTCTCTCGAGGTCTTTCTCGGGTTGAGGCAGGACACCCTGGGGTCCCTCGACTTGTGCAGGTGACCTCAGGGGGCTTCTCATGGTGGCTCTGAGAAGTCAGGGAAACTGGAGGTGGGAGGGGCCTCTCGGCACTCCACTGGGTTTGGTGCATTGGAAGAGGGCCTCATCTCCAGTTGAGGCAGGAACCTCAGGGTTCCTCTGACTTCAGACTCCGACCGCAAGGTCCCTGCAGACTTGGGACAGGAGAGTCAGGCCTCGTCTTGGGTTGAGGCATGGAACTCCGCTTGCCTCTCGAGGTGTTCCCGGGGAGACAGGCCACTTGTCGAGCGGTATTTGGAACCTGGGGGTCTTTTCCCGACGATGCACGGGCGAGTCACTGCCCCTTCGTGTTGACTTCATTCACAGGGTGGAGTTCGAAGAGGTGTCCGGGCATCGGGTTCTTATCAAGAGGGGACCGGGAAATCGGGGTCCTTCGGAATGTGGAACCACCCACGAGGCCACGTCTGGAATGTCGTCGTGAGACCGGCCTCATCCTGAGGTGCGACCGGAAGGCCGGGAACCCCTTCCAGACAAAGCAGGGGAGTCGACCCTCCTGTCCAGATCAGGAGGGTAGAAGGGGCTCAGAGGAAGTGGTGCGGGAAAACCTCGGTGTTCCTCTTGAGGGAGACCGGGATGTCGGGGCACTTTGTGGGTCGCATCAAGGGTGCCAAGTACCGTTTCGACCTCCAATACCTAACGTGGGACTTCTCCTGAGACACTGTAGCGGGAAAGGGCTTCATCTTGCGATGACGGGGGAACCACGTGGATTTTCTCGAGTTGCAGCGGGATTCTCGAGTTACGATGGGGAATTCAGGATGCCTCTTGTGTTGGCCCAGGGAAGTCCAATCTTCCATTCGAGTTGCGAAGGAAAGCTGGGGATTGCTCTCGAGTGACTGCAGGGCCAATAGAACTCATCTAGGCTTGTGTCCAGAAGCCAATGTTCCTCTCCAGGGGCGAAAGGGATCTCGGGGTTGCATTCCAGACGCACCCGGGGAGACAGGCATCCATCTCGAGTGGGAGCAAAGAACCCCGCTCTGCTCTTGAGTCGCGACGGGTATCTCTTGGAGCTCACTGGGTGGACTAAAGGGAGTCAAGCCTCCTGAGGCGTTTGGAGAGAGGTCGAGAGACTGGTCTCTAGGCCATACAGGAGACGAAGGCCCTCAAGTCGCGATGACGGGGGAGGCTCGGGGTTGTTCTCGAGCGGCGGCCCCAGTGTGCGGTTTCTCGCGAGGTACGACGGCGAGGTCAGTGAGCCTCTCGTGGGGCGGCAAGGAAGTCGGGTCTCCATGCGAATGGCGAGGGGGAGCGCGTCTTTACTCTCAAGTCATAGTAGGGGAATCTGGCCTCGAGACGTGTTGAAGAAGGTCTCTCGAGGTCTTTCTCGGGTTGAGGCAGGACACCCTGGGGTCCCTCGACTTGTGCAGGTGACCTCAGGGGGCTTCTCATGGTGGCTCTGAGAAGTCAGGGAAACTGGAGGTGGGAGGGGCCTCTCGGCACTCCACTGGGTTTGGTGCATTGGAAGAGGGCCTCATCTCCAGTTGAGGCAGGAACCTCAGGGTTCCTCTGACTTCAGACTCCGACCGCAAGGTCCCTGCAGACTTGGGACAGGAGAGTCAGGCCTCGTCTTGGGTTGAGGCATGGAACTCCGCTTGCCTCTCGAGGTGTTCCCGGGGAGACAGGCCACTTGTCGAGCGGTATTTGGAACCTGGGGGTCTTTTCCCGACGATGCACGGGCGAGTCACTGCCCCTTCGTGTTGACTTCATTCACAGGGTGGAGTTCGAAGAGGTGTCCGGGCATCGGGTTCTTATCAAGAGGGGACCGGGAAATCGGGGTCCTTCGGAATGTGGAACCACCCACGAGGCCACGTCTGGAATGTCGTCGTGAGACCGGCCTCATCCTGAGGTGCGACCGGAAGGCCGGGAACCCCTTCCAGACAAAGCAGGGGAGTCGACCCTCCTGTCCAGATCAGGAGGGTAGAAGAGGCTCAGAGGAAGTGTTGCCAGAAAACTTCGGTGTTCCTCTCGAGGGAGACCGGGATGTCGGGGCACTTTGTGGGTCGCATCAAGGGTGACAAGTACCGTTTCGAACTCCAATTCCTAAAGTGGGACTTCTCCTGAGACGCTGTAGCGGCACAGGGCTACATCTTGCGATGACGGGGGAACCACGTGGTTTTTCTCGAGGTGTAGCAGGATTCTCGAATTACGACGGGGAATTCAGGATGCTTCTTGTGTAGGCCCAGGGAAGTCCAATCTTCCATTCGAGTTGCGAAGGAAAGCTGGGGATTTCTCTCGAGTGACTGCAGGGCCAATAGACCTCATCTAGGCTTGTGTCCAGAAGCCAGTGTTCCTCTCCAGGGGCGACAGGGATCTCGGGGTTGCATTCCAGACACACCCGGGGAGACAGGCATCCATCTCGAGTGGAAGCAAAGAACCCCGCTCTGCTCTCGAGTCGCGACGGGTATCTCTTGGAGCTCACTGGGTGGACTAAAGGGAGTCAAGCCTCCTGAGGCTTTTGGAGAGAGGTCGCGAGATTGGTCTCTAGGCCATGCAGGAGACGAAGGCCCTCATCTCGCGATGACGGGGGAGTCTTGGGGTTGTTCTCGAGCGGCGGCCCCAGTGTGCGCTTTCTCACGAGGTACGACGGCGAGGTCAGTGAGCCTCTCGTGGGGCGCCAGGGAAGGCGGGTCTCCATGCGAGTGGCGAGGGCGAGCGCGTCATTGCTCTCGAGCCATGGTAGGGTGCCGGGGACCAGCCCCGGCTGATCCAGGGTATTCGAAGGAGAGACGGCGTAGGCGAAGATCAGGAAACCACTGCTTAATTAAATGTTAATTAAGGATATAAAGAGTAATAGAATGAGGATAGCTCAGTGAGGAAATTCAGTGGCGAAAAGAGGCTGAATAATTCAGCCAGAAGGTAAGAGAAAGAACGACATGGTGAGACCAAGTTTCGGTGAACAAGGCCCGCACTTTATTTTTCAAAGTAGTTTTTATACCTTAAGTTATGCATAGAGGATAATGGGGGAAGGGGTAGAGTCTTGCAGCAAACCAGGCTTTCTTCCTGCAAACTTATCATATGCAAAAGCTTAGGTGATTTGCATCATCTTCTGGCCCGGAGGCCTGTTAACATTTTAAGACCTTTTCTTCAGAAAACTTATTTTTCTCTAAAGGTGGTTGGTCAGGAGCCACCCTCCAAAAAAGCATTAGATAAAGTTGCATTCCTACAGAGCAAAGGTGTGGTGGGCTATAACAAGAAAAAGAATTAACTCAAGGGTCCCAGGTTACAAACATTAAAGCTACTCCTTACACCAATTATATTAATCAATACACTGCCAGGGACACAGCAGGTAAGGGATATGGAAACTTAGCAGCAAACAATGGCCCAACAAGTGAAAAACCATTCACCAATACAATTTCTAATCAATCTTGTAACTACTCAAAAGAATTTGTGTTTAGACAGTTTAGAACATCTCCTGCCTCTCACAGTTGGGAGGCTCTGAACAATCACATGTGGCCGGAAAAACCTATTCAGGCAGGCTAGAGGATTTCCAAAGGAGTTTGTAGGTTAAACACTGTCACACCCAGGAATTATTAACTGGGACTGTAAGCTAACTCTTTTTTCAGAGAGAGGTAGTGGGGCAGAGCCCCCCGTAAAGTCAGAGGTTTAGGTGCAAGCACAAGCAGAAAGTAGGCAGACTCTGGTTTTGGGGGTATATGCTCGAGAATTTCCAGGGGGACTCCTGAAGCTCGATCCCGCCTTTGCGTATGCCGAGCCTCCTTCCTCATGACCTTTGTCATGGGCGGAGTTCCTCACTGGCTCCCAGCAGTGATAGAATTCCAGTGGAGCTATTCCAGATCCTGAAAGATGATGCTGTGGAAAGTGCTGCACTCAATATGCAATATGCAATATGCACTCAATATGCAATATGCCGGCTCACGGCAGTAGGGAATCTGGCCTCGAGACGTGTTGAAGAAGGTCTCTCGAGGTCTTTCTCGGGTTGAGGCAGGACACCCTGGGGTCCTCGACTTGTGCAGGTGACCTCAGGGCTTCTCATGGTGGCTCTGAGAAGTCAGGAAACTGAGTGGAGGGCCTCTCGGCACTCACTGGGTTTGGTGCATTGGAAGAGGCCTCATCTCCAGTTGAGGCAGGAACCTCAGGTTCCTCTGACTTCAGACTCCGACCGCAAGGTCCTGCAGACTTGGGACAGGAGAGTCAGGCCTCGTCTTGGGTTGAGGCATGAACTCCGCTTGCCTCTCGAGGTGTTCCCGGGAGACAGGCCACTTGTCGAGCGGTATTTGGAACCTGGGGGTCTTTTCCCGACGATGCACGGGCGAGTCACTGCCCCTTCGTGTTGACTTCATTCACAGGGTGGAGTTCGAAGAGGTGTCCGGGCATCGGGTTCTTATCAAGAGGGACCGGGAAATCGGGGTCCTTCGGAATGTGGAACCACCCACGAGGCCACGTCTGGAATGTCGTCGTGAGACCGGCCTCATCCTGAGGTGCGACCGGAAGGCCGGGAACCCCTTCCAGACAAAGCAGGGAGTCGACCCTCCTGTCCAGATCAGGAGGGTGAAGGGCTCAGAGGAAGTGGTGCGGGAAAACCTCGGTGTTCCTCTTGAGGGAGACCGGGATGTCGGGGCACTTTGTGGGTCGCATCAAGGGTGCCAAGTACCGTTTCGACCTCCAATACCTAACGTGGGACTTCTCCTGAGACACTGTAGCGGGAAAGGGCTTCATCTTGCGATGACGGGGGAGCCACGTGGATTTTCTCGAGTTGCAGCGGGATTCTCGAGTTACGACGGGGAATTCAGGATGCCTCTTGTGTTGGCCCAGGAAGTCCAATCTTCCATTCGAGTTGCGAAGGAAAGCTGGGGATTGCTCTCGAGTGACTGCAGGGCCAATAGAACTCATCTAGGCTTGTGTCCAGAAGCCAATGTTCCTCTCCAGGGGCGAAAGGATCTCGGGGTTGCATTCCAGACGCACCCGGGGAGACAGGCATCCATCTCGAGTGGGAGCAAAGAACCCCGCTCTGCTCTTGAGTCGCGACGGGTATCTCTTGGAGCTCACTGGGTGGACTAAGGGAGTCAAGCCTCCTGAGGCGTTTGGAGAGAGGTCGAGAGACTGGTCTCTAGGCCATACAGGAGACGAAGGCCCTCAAGTCGCGATGACGGGGGAGGCTCGGGGTTGTTCTCGAGCGGCGGCCCCAGTGTGCGGTTTCTCGCGAGGTACGACGGCGAGGTCAGTGAGCCTCTCGTGGGGCGGCAAGGAAGTCGGGTCTCCATGCGAATGGCGAGGGGAGCGCGTCTTTACCCTCAAGTCATAGTAGGGGAATCTGGCCTCGAGACGTGTTGAAGAAGGTCTCTCGAGGTCTTTCTCGGGTTGAGGCAGGACACCCTGGGGTCCCTCGACTTGTGCAGGTGACCTCAGGGGGCTTCTCATGGTGGCTCTGAGAAGTCAGGGAAACTGGAGGTGGGAGGGGCCTCTCGGCACTCCACTGGGTTTGGTGCATTGGAAGAGGGCCTCATCTCCAGTTGAGGCAGGAACCTCAGGGTTCCTCTGACTTCAGACTCCGACCGCAAGGTCCCTGCAGACTTGGGACAGGAGAGTCAGGCCTCGTCTTGGGTTGAGGCATGGAACTCCGCTTGCCTCTCGAGGTGTTCCCGGGGAGACAGGCCACTTGTCGAGCGGTATTTGGAACCTGGGGTCTTTTCCCGACGATGCACGGGCGAGTCACTGCCCCTTCGTGTTGACTTCATTCACAGGGTGGAGTTCGAGAGGTGTCCGGGCATCGGGTTCTTATCAGAGGGGACCGGGAAATCGGGGTCCTTCGGAATGTGGAACCACCCACGAGGCCACGTCTGGAATGTCGTCGTGAGACCGGCCTCATCCTGAGGTGCGACCGGAAGGCCGGGAACCCCTTCCAGACAAAGCAGGGAGTGACCCTCCTGTCCAGATCAGGAGGGTAGAAGGGGCTCAGAGGAAGTGGTGCGGGAAAACCTCGGTGTTCCTCTTGAGGGAGACCGGGATGTCGGGGCACTTTGTGGGTCGCATCAAGGGTGACAAATACCATTTCGACCTCCAATACCTAACGTGGGACTTCTCCTGAGACACTGTAGCGGGAAAGGGCTTCATCTTGTGATGACGGGGGAGCCACGTGGATTTTCTCGAGTTGCAGCGGGATTCTCGAGTTACGACGGGAATTCAGGATGCCTCTTGTGTTGACCCAGGGAAGTCAATCTTCCATTCGAGTTGCGAAGGAAAGCTGGGGATTGCTCTCGAGTGACTGCAGGGCCAATAGAACTCATCTAGGCTTGTGTCCAGAAGCCAATGTTCCTCTCCAGGGGCGAAAGGGATCTCGGGGTTGCATTCCAGACGCACCCGGGGAGACAGGCATCCATCTCGAGTGGGAGCAAAGAACCCCGCTCTGCTCTTGAGTCGCGACGGGTATCTCTTGGAGCTCACTGGGTGGACTAAAGGGAGTCAAGCCTCCTGAGGCGTTTGGAGAGAGGTCGAGAGACTGGTCTCTAGGCCATACAGGAGACGAAGGCCCTCAAGTCGCGATGACGGGGGAGGCTCGGGGTTGTTCTCGAGCGGCGGCCCCAGTGTGCGGTTTCTCGCGAGGTACGACGGCGAGGTCAGTGAGCCTCTCGTGGGGCGGCAAGGAAGTCGGGTCTCCATGCGAATGGCGAGGGGGAGCGTGTCTTTACCCTCAAGTCATAGTAGGGGAATCTGGCCTCGAGACGTGTTGAAGAAGGTCTCTCGAGGTCTTTCTCGGGTTGAGGCAGGACACCCTGGGGTCCCTCGACTTGTGCAGGTGACCTCAGGGGGCTTCTCATGGTGGCTCTGAGAAGTCAGGGAAACTGGAGGTGGGAGGGGCCTCTCGGCACTCCACTGGGTTTGGTGCATTGGAAGAGGGCCTCATCTCCAGTTGAGGCAGGAACCTCAGGGTTCCTCTGACTTCAGACTCCGACCGCAAGGTCCCTGCAGACTTGGGACAGGAGAGTCAGGCCTCGTCTTGGGTTGAGGCATGGAACTCCGCTTGCCTCTCGAGGTGTTCCCGGGGAGACAGGCCACTTGTCGAGCGGTATTTGGAACCTGGGGTCTTTTCCCGACGATGCACGGGCGAGTCACTGCCCCTTCGTGTTGACTTCATTCACAGGGTGGAGTTCGAAGAGGTGTCCGGGCATCGGGTTCTTATCAGAGGGGACCGGGAAATCGGGGTCCTTCGGAATGTGGAACCACCCACGAGGCCACGTCTGGAATGTCGTCGTGAGACCGGCCTCATCCTGAGGTGCGACCGGAAGGCCGGGAACCCCTTCCAGACAAAGCAGGGGAGTCGACCCTCCTGTCCAGATCAGGAGGGTAGAAGAGGCTCAGAGGAAGTGTTGCCAGAAAACTTCGGTGTTCCTCTCGAGGGAGACCGGGATGTCGGGGCACTTTGTGGGTCGCATCAAGGGTGACAAGTACCGTTTCGAACTCCAATTCCTAAAGTGGGACTTCTCCTGAGACGCTGTAGCGGCACAGGGCTACATCTTGCGATGACGGGGGAACCACGTGGTTTTTCTCGAGGTGTAGCAGGATTCTCGAATTACGACGGGGAATTCAGGATGCTTCTTGTGTAGGCCCAGGGAAGTCCAATCTTCCATTCGAGTTGCGAAGGAAAGCTGGGGATTTCTCTCGAGTGACTGCAGGGCCAATAGACCTCATCTAGGCTTGTGTCCAGAAGCCAGTGTTCCTCTCCAGGGGCGACAGGGATCTCGGGGTTGCATTCCAGACACACCCGGGGAGACAGGCATCCATCTCGAGTGGAAGCAAAGAACCCCGCTCTGCTCTCGAGTCGCGACGGGTATCTCTTGGAGCTCACTGGGTGGACTAAAGGGAGTCAAGCCTCCTGAGGCTTTGGAGAGAGGTCGCGAGATTGGTCTCTAGGCCATGCAGGAGACGAAGGCCCTCATCTCGCGATGACGGGGGAGTCTTGGGGTTGTTCTCGAGCGGCGGCCCCAGTGTGCGCTTTCTCACGAGGTACGACGGCGAGGTCAGTGAGCCTCTCGTGGGGCGCCAGGGAAGGCGGGTCTCCATGCGAGTGGCGAGGGGGCGCGTCATTGCTCTCGAGCCATGGTAGCGTGCCGGGGACCAGCCCCGGCTGATCCAGGGTATTCGAAGGAGAGACGGCGTAGGCGAAGATCAGGAAACCACTGCTTAATTAAATGTTAATTAAGGATATAAAGAGTAATAGAATGAGGATAACTCAGTGAGGAAATTCAGTGGCGAAAAGAGGCTGAATAATTCAGCCAGAAGGTAAGAGAAAGAACGACATGGTGAGACCAAGTTTCGGTGAACAAGGCCCGCACTTTATTTTTCAAAGTAGTTTTTATACCTTAAGTTATGCATAGAGGATAATGGGGGAAGGGGTAGAGTCTTGCAGCAAACCAGGCTTTCTTCCTGCAAACTTATCATATGCAAAAGCTTAGGTGATTTGCATCATCTTCTGGCCCGGAGGCCTGTTAACATTTTAAGACCTTTTCTTCAGAAAACTTATTTTTCTCTAAAGGTGGTTGGTCAGGAGCCACCCTCCAAAAAAGCATTAGATAAAGTTGCATTCCTACAGAGCAAAGGTGTGGTGGGCTATAACAAGAAAAAGAATTAACTCAAGGGTCCCAGGTTACAAACATTAAAGCTACTACATACACCAATTATATTAATCAATACACTGCCAGGGACACAGCAGGTAAGGGATATGGAAACTTAGCAGCAAACAATGGCCCAACAAGTGAAAAACCATTCACCAATACAATTTCTAATCAATCTTGTAACTACTCAAAAGAATTTGTGTTTAGACAGTTTAGAACATCTCCTGCCTCTCACAGTTGGGAGGCTCTGAACAATCACATGTGGCCGGAAAAACCTATTCAGGCAGGCTAGAGGATTTCCAAAGGAGTTTGTAGGTTAAACACTGTCACACCCAGGAATTATTAACTGGGACTGTAAGCTAACTCTTTTTCAGAGAGAGGTAGTGGGGGAGAGCCCCCGTAAAGTCAGAGGTTTAGGTGCAAGCACAAGCAGAAAGTAGGCAGACTCTGGTTTTGGGGGTATATGCTCGAGAATTTCCAGGGGGACTCCTGAAGCTCGATCCCGCCTTTGCGTATGCCGAGCCTCCTTCCTCATGACCTTTATCATGGGCGGAGTTCCTCACTGGCTCCCAGCAGTGATAGAATTCTAGTGGAGCTATTCCAGATCCTGAATGATGATGCTGTGGAAAGTGCTGCACTCAATATGCAATATGCAATATGCACTCAATATGCAATATGCCGGCTCACGGCAGTAGGGGAATCTGGCCTCGAGACGTGTTGAAGAAGGTCTCTCGAGGTCTTTCTCGGGTTGAGGCAGGACACCCTGGGGTCCCTCGACTTGTGCAGGTGACCTCAGGGGGCTTCTCATGGTGGCTCTGAGAAGTCAGGGAAACTGGAGGTGGGAGGGGCCTCTCGGCACTCCACTGGGTTTGGTGCATTGGAAGAGGGCCTCATCTCCAGTTGAGGCAGGAACCTCAGGGTTCCTCTGACTTCAGACTCCGACCGCAAGGTCCCTGCAGACTTGGGACAGGAGAGTCAGGCCTCGTCTTGGGTTGAGGCATGGAACTCCGCTTGCCTCTCGAGGTGTTCCCGGGGAGACAGGCCACTTGTCGAGCGGTATTTGGAACCTGGGGGTCTTTTCCCGACGATGCACGGGCGAGTCACTGCCCCTTCGTGTTGACTTCATTCACAGGGTGGAGTTCGAAGAGGTGTCCGGGCATCGGGTTCTTATCAAGAGGGGACCGGGAAATCGGGGTCCTTCGGAATGTGGAACCACCCACAAGGCCACGTCTGGAATGTCGTCGTGAGACCGGCCTCATCCTGAGGTGCGACCGGAAGGCCGGGAACCCCTTCCAGACAAAGCAGGGGAGTCGACCCTCCTGTCCAGATCAGGAGGGTAGAAGGGGCTCAGAGGAAGTGGTGCGGGAAAACCTCGGTGTTCCTCTTGAGGGAGACCGGGATGTCGGGGCACTTTGTGGGTCGCATCAAGGGTGCCAAGTACCGTTTCGACCTCCAATACCTAACGTGGGACTTCTCCTGAGACACTGTAGCGGGAAAGGGCTTCATCTTGCGATGACGGGGGAACCACGTGGATTTTCTCGAGTTGCAGCGGGATTCTCGAGTTACGACGGGGAATTCAGGATGCCTCTTGTGTTGGCCCAGGGAAGTCCAATCTTCCATTCGAGTTGCGAAGGAAAGCTGGGGATTGCTCTCGAGTGACTGCAGGGCCAATAGAACTCATCTAGGCTTGTGTCCAGAAGCCAATGTTCCTCTCCAGGGGCGAAAGGGATCTCGGGGTTGCATTCCAGACGCACCCGGGGAGACAGGCATCCATCTCGAGTGGGAGCAAAGAACCCCGCTCTGCTCTTGAGTCGCGACGGGTATCTCTTGGAGCTCACTGGGTGGACTAAAGGGAGTCAAGCCTCCTGAGGCGTTTGGAGAGAGGTCGAGAGACTGGTCTCTAGGCCATACAGGAGACGAAGGCCCTCAAGTCGCGATGACGGGGGAGGCTCGGGGTTGTTCTCGAGCGGCGGCCCCAGTGTGCGGTTTCTCGCGAGGTACGACGGCGAGGTCAGTGAGCCTCTCGTGGGGCGGCAAGGAAGTCGGGTCTCCATGCGAATGGCGAGGGGGAGCGTGTCTTTACTCTCAAGTCATAGTAGGGGAATCTGGCCTCGAGACGTGTTGAAGAAGGTCTCTCGAGGTCTTTCTCGGGTTGAGGCAGGACACCCTGGGGTCCCTCGACTTGTGCAGGTGACCTCAGGGGGCTTCTCATGGTGGCTCTGAGAAGTCAGGGAAACTGGAGGTGGGAGGGGCCTCTCGGCACTCCACTGGGTTTGGTGCATTGGAAGAGGGCCTCATCTCCAGTTGAGGCAGGAACCTCAGGGTTCCTCTGACTTCAGACTCCGACCGCAAGGTCCCTGCAGACTTGGGACAGGAGAGTCAGGCCTCGTCTTGGGTTGAGGCATGGAACTCTGCTTGCCTCTCGAGGTGTTTCCGGGGCGACAGGCCACTTGTCGAGCGGTATTTGGAACCTGGGGGTCTTTTCCCGACGATGCACGGGCGAGTCACTGCCCCTTCGTGTTGACTTCATTCACAGGGTGGAGTTCGAAGAGGTGTCCGGGCATCGGGTTCTTATCAAGAGGGGACCGGGAAATCGGGGTCCTTCGGAATGTGGAACCACCCACGAGGCCACGTCTGGAATGTCGTCGTGAGACCGGCCTCATCCTGAGGTGCGACCGGAAGGCCGGGAACCCCTTCCAGACAAAGCAGGGGAGTCGACCCTCCTGTCCAGATCAGGAGGGTAGAAGAGGCTCAGAGGAAGTGTTGCCAGAAAACTTCGGTGTTCCTCTCGAGGGAGACCGGGATGTCGGGGCACTTTGTGGGTCGCATCAAGGGTGACAAGTACCGTTTCGAACTCCAATTCCTAACGTGGGACTTCTCCTGAGACGCTGTAGCAGCACAGGGCTACATCTTGCGATGACGGGGGAACCACGTGGTTTTTCTCGAGGTGTAGCAGGATTCTCGAATTACGACGGGGAATTCAGGATGCTTCTTGTGTAGGCCCAGGGAAGTCCAATCTTCCATTCGAGTTGCGAAGGAAAGCTGGGGATTTCTCTCGAGTGACTGCAGGGCCAATAGACCTCATCTGGGCTTGTGTCCAGAAGCCAGTGTTCCTCTCCAGGGGCGACAGGGATCTCGGGGTTGCATTCCAGACACACCCGGGGAGACAGGCATCCATCTCGAGTGGAAGCAAAGAACCCCGCTCTGCTCTCGAGTCGCGACGGGTATCTCTTGGAGCTCACTGGGTGGACTAAAGGGAGTCAAGCCTCCTGAGGCTTTTGGAGAGAGGTCGCGAGATTGGTCTCTAGGCCATGCAGGAGACGAAGGCCCTCATCTCGCGATGACGGGGGAGTCTTGGGGTTGTTCTCGAGCGGCGGCCCCAGTGTGCGCTTTCTCACGAGGTACGACGGCAAGGTCAGTGAGCCTCTCGTGGGGCGCCAGGGAAGTCGGGTCTCCATGCGAGTGGCGAGGGCGAGCGCGTCATTGCTCTCGAGCCATGGTAGGGTGCCGGGGACCAGCCCCGGCTGATCCAGGGTATTCGAAGGAGAGACGGCGTAGGCGAAGATCAGGAAACCACTGCTTAATTAAATGTTAATTAAGGATATAAAGAGTAATAGAATGAGGATAGCTCAGTGAGGAAATTCAGTGGCGAAAAGAGGCTGAATAATTCAGCCAGAAGGTAAGAGAAAGAACGACATGGTGAGACCAAGTTTCGGTGAACAAGGCCCGCACTTTATTTTTCAAAGTAGTTTTTATACCTTAAGTTATGCATAGAGGATAATGGGGGAAGGGGTAGAGTCTTGCAGCAAACCAGGCTTTCTTCCTGCAAACTTATCATATGCAAAAGCTTAGGTGATTTGCATCATCTTCTGGCCCGGAGGCCTGTTAACATTTTAAGACCTTTTCTTCAGAAAACTTATTTTTCTCTAAAGGTGGTTGGTCAGGAGCCACCCTCCAAAAAAGCATTAGATAAAGTTGCATTCCTACAGAGCAAAGGTGTGGTGGGCTATAACAAGAAAAAGAATTAACTCAAGGGTCCCAGGTTACAAACATTAAAGCTACTCCTTACACCAATTATATTAATCAATACACTGCCAGGGACACAGCAGGTAAGGGATATGGAAACTTAGCAGCAAACAATGGCCCAACAAGTGAAAAACCATTCACCAATACAATTTCTAATCAATCTTGTAACTACTCAAAAGAATTTGTGTTTAGACAGTTTAGAACATCTCCTGCCTCTCACAGTTGGGAGGCTCTGAACAATCACATGTGGCCGGAAAAACCTATTCAGGCAGGCTAGAGGATTTCCAAAGGAGTTTGTAGGTTAAACACTGTCACACCCAGGAATTATTAACTGGGACTGTAAGCTAACTCTTTTTCAGAGAGAGGTAGTGGGGCAGAGCCCCCGTAAAGTCAGAGGTTTAGGTGCAAGCACAAGCAGAAAGTAGGCAGACTCTGGTTTTGGGGGTATATGCTCGAGAATTTCCAGGGGGACTCCTGAAGCTCGATCCCGCCTTTGCGTATGCCGAGCCTCCTTCCTCATGACCTTTGTCATGGGCGGAGTTCCTCACTGGCTCCCAGCAGTGATAGAATTCCAGTGGAGCTATTCCAGATCCTGAAAGATGATGCTGTGGAAAGTGCTGCACTCAATATGCAATATGCAATATGCACTCAATATGCAATATGCCGGCTCACGGCAGTAGGGGAATCTGGCCTCGAGACGTGTTGAAGAAGGTCTCTCGAGGTCTTTCTCGGGTTGAGGCAGGACACCCTGGGGTCCCTCGACTTGTGCAGGTGACCTCAGGGGGCTTCTCATGGTGGCTCTGAGAAGTCAGGGAAACTGGAGGTGGGAGGGGCCTCTCGGCACTCCACTGGGTTTGGTGCATTGGAAGAGGGCCTCATCTCCAGTTGAGGCAGGAACCTCAGGGTTCCTCTGACTTCAGACTCCGACCGCAAGGTCCCTGCAGACTTGGGACAGGAGAGTCAGGCCTCGTCTTGGGTTGAGGCATGGAACTCCGCTTGCCTCTCGAGGTGTTCCCGGGGAGACAGGCCACTTGTCGAGCGGTATTTGGAACCTGGGGGTCTTTTCCCGACGATGCACGGGCGAGTCACTGCCCCTTCGTGTTGACTTCATTCACAGGGTGGAGTTCGAAGAGGTGTCCGGGCATCGGGTTCTTATCAAGAGGGGACCGGGAAATCGGGGTCCTTCGGAATGTGGAACCACCCACGAGGCCACGTCTGGAATGTCGTCGTGAGACCGGCCTCATCCTGAGGTGCGACCGGAAGGCCGGGAACCCCTTCCAGACAAAGCAGGGGAGTCGACCCTCCTGTCCAGATCAGGAGGGTAGAAGAGGCTCAGAGGAAGTGTTGCCAGAAAACCTCGGTGTTCCTCTCGAGGGAGACCGGGATGTCGGGGCACTTTGTGGGTCGCATCAAGGGTGACAAGTACCGTTTCGACCTCCAATTCCTAAAGTGGGACTTCTCCTGAGACGCTGTAGCGGCACAGGGCTACATCTTGCGATGACGGGGGAACCACGTGGTTTTTCTCGAGGTGTAGCGGGATTCTCGAGTTACGACGGGGAATTCAGGATGCCTCTTGTGTTGGCCCAGGGAAGTCCAATCTTCCATTCGAGTTGCGAAGGAAAGCTGGGGATTTCTCTCGAGTGACTGCAGGGCCAATAGACCTCATCTAGGCTTGTGTCCAGAAGCCAGTGTTCCTCTCCAGGGGCGACAGGGATCTCGGGGTTGCATTCCAGACACACCCGGGGAGACAGGCATCCATCTCGAGTGGAAGCAAAGAACCCCGCTCTGCTCTCGAGTCGCGACGGGTATCTCTTGGAGCTCACTGGGTGGACTAAAGGGAGTCAAGCCTCCTGAGGCTTTTGGAAAGAGGTCGCGAGACTGGTCTCTAGGCCATGCAGGAGACGAAGGCCCTCAACTCGCGATGACGGGGGAGTCTTGGGGTTGTTCTCGAGCGGCGGCCCCAGTGTGCTTTCTCACGAGGTACGACGGCGAGGTCAGTGAGCCTCTCGTGGGGCGCCAGGGAAGTCGGGTCTCCATGCGAGTGGCGAGGGCGAGCGCGTCATTGCTCTCGAGCCATGGTAGGGTGCTGACTCGAAGGAGACGGCGTAGGCGAAGATCAGGATAAAGAGTAATAGAATGAGGATAGCTCAGTGAGGAAATTCAGTGGCGAAAAGAGGCTGAATAATTCTGGTGAGACCAAGAACAAGGCCCGCACTTTATTTTTCAAAGTAGTTTATACCTTAAGTTATGCATAGAGGATAATAGGGGTAGAGTCTTGCAGCAAACCAGGCTTTCTTCCTGCAAACTTATCATATGCAAAAGCTTAGGTGATTTGCATCATCTTCTGGCCCGGAGGCCTGTTAACATTTTAAGACCTTTTCTTCAGAAAACTTATTTTTCTCTAAAGGTGGTTGGTCAGGAGCCACCCTCCGCATTAGATAAAGTTGCATTCCTACAGAGCAAAGGTGTGGTGGGCTATAACAAGAAAAAGAATTAACTCAAGGGTCCCAGGTTACAAACATTAAAGCTACTACTTACACCAATTATATTAATCAATACACTGCCAGGGACACAGCAGGTAAGGGATATGGAAACTTAGCAGCAAACAATGGCCCAACAAGTGAAAAACCATTCACCAATACAATTTCTAATCAATCTTGTAACTACTCAAAAGAATTTGTGTTTAGACAGTTTAGAACATCTCCTGCCTCTCACAGTTGGGAGGCTCTGAACAATCACATGTGGCCGGAAAACCTATTCAGGCAGGCTAGAGGATTTCCAAAGGAGTTTGTAGGTTAAACACTGTCACACCCAGGAATTATTAACTGGTGTAAGCTAACTCTTCGTAAAGTCAGAGGTTTAGGTGCAAGCACAAGCAGAAAGGGGGAGCTCGAGTCGGAGTCATCCATGGGCGGAGTTCCTCACTGGCTCCCAGCAGGCAGTGGAGCAGATCCGATGCTGTGGAAAGTGCTGCACTCAATATGCAATATGCAATATGCACTCAATATGCAATATGCCGGCTCACGGCAGTAGGGGAATCTGGCCTCGAGACGTGTTGAAGAAGGTCTCTCGAGGTCTTTCTCGGGTTGAGGCAGGACACCCTGGGGTCCCTCGACTTGTGCAGGTGACCTCAGGGGGCTTCTCATGGTGGCTCTGAGAAGTCAGGGAAACTGGAGGTGGGAGGGGCCTCTCGGCACTCCACTGGGTTTGGTGCATTGGAAGAGGGCCTCATCTCCAGTTGAGGCAGGAACCTCAGGGTTCCTCTGACTTCAGACTCCGACCGCAAGGTCCCTGCAGACTTGGGACAGGAGAGTCAGGCCTCGTCTTGGGTTGAGGCATGGAACTCCGCTTGCCTCTCGAGGTGTTCCCGGGGAGACAGGCCACTTGTCGAGCGGTATTTGGAACCTGGGGGTCTTTTCCCGACGATGCACGGGCGAGTCACTGCCCCTTCGTGTTGACTTCATTCACAGGGTGGAGTTCGAAGAGGTGTCCGGGCATCGGGTTCTTATCAAGAGGGGACCGGGAAATCGGGGTCCTTCGGAATGTGGAACCACCCACGAGGCCACGTCTGGAATGTCGTCGTGAGACCGGCCTCATCCTGAGGTGCGACCGGAAGGCCGGGAACCCCTTCCAGACAAAGCAGGGGAGTCGACCCTCCTGTCCAGATCAGGAGGGTAGAAGAGGCTCAGAGGAAGTGTTGCCAGAAAACTTCGGTGTTCCTCTCGAGGGAGACCGGGATGTCGGGGCACTTTGTGGGTCGCATCAAGGGTGACAAGTACCGTTTCGAACTCCAATTCCTAAAGTGGGACTTCTCCTGAGACGCTGTAGCGGCACAGGGCTACATCTTGCGATGACGGGGGAACCACGTGGTTTTTCTCGAGGTGTAGCAGGATTCTCGACCTACGACGGGGAATTCAGGATGCTTCTTGTGTAGGCCCAGGGAAGTCCAATCTTCCATTCGAGTTGCGAAGGAAAGCTGGGGATTTCTCTCGAGTGACTGCAGGGCCAATAGACCTCATCTAGGCTTGTGTCCAGAAGCCAGTGTTCCTCTCCAGGGGCGACAGGGATCTCGGGGTTGCATTCCAGACACACCCGGGGAGACAGGCATCCATCTCGAGTGGAAGCAAAGAACCCCGCTCTGCTCTCGAGTCGCGACGGGTATCTCTTGGAGCTCACTGGGTGGACTAAAGGGAGTCAAGCCTCCTGAGGCTTTTGGAAAGAGGTCGCGAGATTGGTCTCTAGGCCATGCAGGAGACGAAGGCCCTCATCTCGCGATGACGGGGGAGTCTTGGGGTTGTTCTCGAGCGGCGGCCCCAGTGTGCGGTTTCTCACGAGGTACGACGGCGAGGTCAGTGAGCCTCTCGTGGGGCGCCAGGGAAGTCGGGTCTCCATGCGAGTGGCGAGGGCGAGCGCGTCATTGCTCTCGAGCCATGGTAGTGCCGGGGACCAGCCCCGGCTGATCCAGGGTATTCGAAGGAGAGACGGCGTAGGCGAAGATCCGGAAACCACTGCTTAATTAAATGTTAATTAAGGATATAAAGAGTAATAGAATGAGGATAGCTCAGTGAGGAAATTCAGTGGCGAAAAGAGGCTGAATAATTCAGCCAGAAGGTAAGAGAAAGAACGACATGGTGAGACCAAGTTTCGGTGAACAAGGCCCGCACTTTATTTTTCAAAGTAGTTTTTATACCTTAAGTTATGCATAGAGGATAAGGGGGGAAGGGGTAGAGTCTTGCAGCAAACCAGGCTTTCTTCCTGCAAACTTATCATATGCAAAAGCTTAGGTGATTTGCATCATCTTCTGGCCCGGAGGCCTGTTAACATTTTAAGACCTTTTCTTCAGAAAACTTATTTTTCTCTAAAGGTGGTTGGTCAGGAGCCACCCTCCAAAAAGCATTAGATAAAGTTGCATTCCTACAGAGCAAAGGTGTGGTGGGCTATAACAAGAAAAAGAATTAACTCAAGGGTCCCAGGTTACAAACATTAAAGCTACTACTTACACCAATTATATTAATCAATACACTGCCAGGGACACAGCAGGTAAGGGATATGGAAACTTAGCAGCAAACAATGGCCCAACAAGTGAAAAACCATTCACCAATACAATTTCTAATCAATCTTGTAACTACTCAAAAGAATTTGTGTTTAGACAGTTTAGAACATCTCCTGCCTCTCACAGTTGGGAGGCTCTGAACAATCACATGTGGCCGGAAAAACCTATTCAGGCAGGCTAGAGGATTTCCAAAGGAGTTTGTAGGTTAAACACTGTCACACCCAGGAATTATTAACTGGGACTGTAAGCTAACTCTTTTTTCAGAGAGAGTAGTGGGGCAGAGCCCCCGTAAAGTCAGAGGTTTAGGTGCAAGCACAAGCAGAAAGTAGGCAGACTCTGGTTTTGGGGGTATATGCTCGAGAATTTCCAGGGGACTCCTGAAGCTCGATCCCGCCTTTGCGTATGCCGAGCCTCCTTCCTCATGACCTTTGTCATGGGCGGAGTTCCTCACTGGCTCCCAGCAGTGATAGAATTCCAGTGGAGCTATTCCAGATCCTGAAGATGATGCTGTGGAAAGTGCTGCACTCAATATGCAATATGCAATATGCACTCAATATGCAATATGCCGGCTCACGGCAGTAGGGGAATCTGGCCTCGAGACGTGTTGAAGAAGGTCTCTCGAGGTCTTTCTCGGGTTGAGGCAGGACACCCTGGGGTCCCTCGACTTGTGCAGGTGACCTCAGGGGGCTTCTCATGGTGGCTCTGAGAAGTCAGGGAAACTGGAGGTGGGAGGGGCCTCTCGGCACTCCACTGGGTTTGGTGCATTGGAAGAGGGCCTCATCTCCAGTTGAGGCAGGAACCTCAGGGTTCCTCTGACTTCAGACTCCGACCGCAAGGTCCCTGCAGACTTGGGACAGGAGAGTCAGGCCTCGTCTTGGGTTGAGGCATGGAACTCCGCTTGCCTCTCGAGGTGTTCCCGGGGAGACAGGCCACTTGTCGAGCGGTATTTGGAACCTGGGGGTCTTTTCCCGACGATGCACGGGCGAGTCACTGCCCCTTCGTGTTGACTTCATTCACAGGGTGGAGTTCGAAGAGGTGTCCGGGCATCGGGTTCTTATCAAGAGGGGACCGGGAAATCGGGGTCCTTCGGAATGTGGAACCACCCACGAGGCCACGTCTGGAATGTCGTCGTGAGACCGGCCTCATCCTGAGGTGCGACCGGAAGGCCGGGAACCCCTTCCAGACAAAGCAGGGGAGTCGACCCTCCTGTCCAGATCAGGAGGGTAGAAGGGGCTCAGAGGAAGTGGTGCGGGAAAACCTCGGTGTTCCTCTTGAGGGAGACCGGGATGTCGGGGCACTTTGTGGGTCGCATCAAGGGTGCCAAGTACCGTTTCGACCTCCAATACCTAACGTGGGACTTCTCCTGAGACACTGTAGCGGGAAAGGGCTTCATCTTGCGATGACGGGGGAGCCACGTGGATTTTCTCGAGTTGCAGCGGGATTCTCGAGTTACGACGGGGAATTCAGGATGCCTCTTGTGTTGGCCCAGGGAAGTCCAATCTTCCATTCGAGTTGCGAAGGAAAGCTGGGGATTGCTCTCGAGTGACTGCAGGGCCAATAGAACTCATCTAGGCTTGTGTCCAGAAGCCAATGTTCCTCTCCAGGGGCGAAAGGGATCTCGGGGTTGCATTCCAGACGCACCCGGGGAGACAGGCATCCATCTCGAGTGGGAGCAAAGAACCCCGCTCTGCTCTTGAGTCGCGACGGGTATCTCTTGGAGCTCACTGGGTGGACTAAAGGGAGTCAAGCCTCCTGAGGCGTTTGGAGAGAGGTCGAGAGACTGGTCTCTAGGCCATACAGGAGACGAAGGCCCTCAAGTCGCGATGACGGGGGAGGCTCGGGGTTGTTCTCGAGCGGCGGCCCCAGTGTGCGGTTTCTCGCGAGGTACGACGGCGAGGTCAGTGAGCCTCTCGTGGGGCGGCAAGGAAGTCGGGTCTCCATGCGAATGGCGAGGGGGAGCGCGTCTTTACTCTCAAGTCATAGTAGGGGAATCTGGCCTCGAGACGTGTTGAAGAAGGTCTCTCGAGGTCTTTCTCGGGTTGAGGCAGGACACCCTGGGGTCCCTCGACTTGTGCAGGTGACCTCAGGGGGCTTCTCATGGTGGCTCTGAGAAGTCAGGGAAACTGGAGGTGGGAGGGGCCTCTCGGCACTCCACTGGGTTTGGTGCATTGGAAGAGGGCCTCATCTCCAGTTGAGGCAGGAACCTCAGGGTTCCTCTGACTTCAGACTCCGACCGCAAGGTCCCTGCAGACTTGGGACAGGAGAGTCAGGCCTCGTCTTGGGTTGAGGCATGGAACTCCGCTTGCCTCTCGAGGTGTTCCCGGGGAGACAGGCCACTTGTCGAGCGGTATTTGGAACCTGGGGGTCTTTTCCCGACGATGCACGGGCGAGTCACTGCCCCTTCGTGTTGACTTCATTCACAGGGTGGAGTTCGAAGAGGTGTCCGGGCATCGGGTTCTTATCAAGAGGGGACCGGGAAATCGGGGTCCTTCGGAATGTGGAACCACCCACGAGGCCACGTCTGGAATGTCGTCGTGAGACCGGCCTCATCCTGAGGTGCGACCGGAAGGCCGGGAACCCCTTCCAGACAAAGCAGGGGAGTCGACCCTCCTGTCCAGATCAGGAGGGTAGAAGAGGCTCAGAGGAAGTGTTGCCAGAAAACTTCGGTGTTCCTCTCGAGGGAGACCGGGATGTCGGGGCACTTTGTGGGTCGCATCAAGGGTGACAAGTACCGTTTCGAACTCCAATTCCTAAAGTGGGACTTCTCCTGAGACGCTGTAGCGGCACAGGGCTACATCTTGCGATGACGGGGGAACCACGTGGTTTTTCTCGAGGTGTAGCAGGATTCTCGAATTACGACGGGGAATTCAGGATGCTTCTTGTGTAGGCCCAGGGAAGTCCAATCTTCCATTCGAGTTGCGAAGGAAAGCTGGGGATTTCTCTCGAGTGACTGCAGGGCCAATAGACCTCATCTAGGCTTGTGTCCAGAAGCCAGTGTTCCTCTCCAGGGGCGACAGGGATCTCGGGGTTGCATTCCAGACACACCCGGGGAGACAGGCATCCATCTCGAGTGGAAGCAAAGAACCCCGCTCTGCTCTCGAGTCGCGACGGGTATCTCTTGGAGCTCACTGGGTGGACTAAAGGGAGTCAAGCCTCCTGAGGCTTTTGGAGAGAGGTCGCGAGATTGGTCTCTAGGCCATGCAGGAGACGAAGGCCCTCATCTCGCGATGACGGGGGAGTCTTGGGGTTGTTCTCGAGCGGCGGCCCCAGTGTGCGCTTTCTCACGAGGTACGACGGCGAGGTCAGTGAGCCTCTCGTGGGGCGCCAGGGAAGTCGGGTCTCCATGCGAGTGGCGAGGGCGAGCGCGTCATTGCTCTCGAGCCATGGTAGGGTGCCGGGGACCAGCCCCGGCTGATCCAGGGTATTCGAAGGAGAGACGGCGTAGGCGAAGATCAGGAAACCACTGCTTAATTAAATGTTAATTAAGGATATAAAGAGTAATAGAATGAGGATAGCTCAGTGAGGAAATTCAGTGGCGAAAAGAGGCTGAATAATTCAGCCAGAAGGTAAGAGAAAGAACGACATGGTGAGACCAAGTTTCGGTGAACAAGGCCCGCACTTTATTTTTCAAAGTAGTTTTTATACCTTAAGTTATGCATAGAGGATAATGGGGGAAGGGGTAGAGTCTTGCAGCAAACCAGGCTTTCTTCCTGCAAACTTATCATATGCAAAAGCTTAGGTGATTTGCATCATCTTCTGGCCCGGAGGCCTGTTAACATTTTAAGACCTTTTCTTCAGAAAACTTATTTTTCTCTAAAGGTGGTTGGTCAGGAGCCACCCTCCAAAAAAGCATTAGATAAAGTTGCATTCCTACAGAGCAAAGGTGTGGTGGGCTATAACAAGAAAAAGAATTAACTCAAGGGTCCCAGGTTACAAACATTAAAGCTACTACTTACACCAATTATATTAATCAATACACTGCCAGGGACACAGCAGGTAAGGGATATGGAAACTTAGCAGCAAACAATGGCCCAACAAGTGAAAAACCATTCACCAATACAATTTCTAATCAATCTTGTAACTACTCAAAAGAATTTGTGTTTAGACAGTTTAGAACATCTCCTGCCTCTCACAGTTGGGAGGCTCTGAACAATCACATGTGGCCGGAAAAACCTATTCAGGCAGGCTAGAGGATTTCCAAAGGAGTTTGTAGGTTAAACACTGTCACACCCAGGAATTATTAACTGGGACTGTAAGCTAACTCTTTTTTCAGAGAGGTAGTGGGGCAGAGCCCCCGTAAAGTCAGAGGTTTAGGTGCAAGCACAAGCAGAAAGTAGGCAGACTCTGGTTTTGGGGGTATATGCTCGAGAATTTCCAGGGGGACTCCTGAAGCTCGATCCCGCCTTTGCGTATGCCGAGCCTCCTTCCTCATGACCTTTGTCATGGGCGGAGTTCCTCACTGGCTCCCAGCAGTGATAGAATTCCAGTGGAGCTATTCCAGATCCTGAAAGATGATGCTGTGGAAAGTGCTGCACTCAATATGCAATATGCAATATGCACTCAATATGCAATATGCCGGCTCACGGCAGTAGGGGAATCTGGCCTCGAGACGTGTTGAAGAAGGTCTCTCGAGGTCTTTCTCGGGTTGAGGCAGGACACCCTGGGGTCCCTCGACTTGTGCAGGTGACCCCAGGGGGCTTCTCATGGTGGCTCTGAGAAGTCAGGGAAACTGGAGGTGGGAGGGGCCTCTCGGCACTCCACTGGGTTTGGTGCATTGGAAGAGGGCCTCATCTCCAGTTGAGGCAGGAACCTC
Source organism: Bos javanicus (assembly GCF_032452875.1). Lineage (NCBI taxonomy): Eukaryota > Metazoa > Chordata > Mammalia > Artiodactyla > Bovidae > Bos > Bos javanicus. The sequence continues at coordinate 63,844 of NW_026893742.1, read as the reverse complement.
AGGGTTCCTCTGACTTCAGACTCCGACCGCAAGGTCCCTGCAGACTTGGGACAGGAGAGTCAGGCCTCGTCTTGGGTTGAGGCATGGAACTCCGCTTGCCTCTCGAGGTGTTCCCGGGGAGACAGGCCACTTGTCGAGCGGTATTTGGAACCTGGGGGTCTTTTCCCGACGATGCACGGGCGAGTCACTGCCCCTTCGTGTTGACTTCATTCACAGGGTGGAGTTCGAAGAGGTGTCCGCGTATCGGGTTCTTATCAAGAGGGGACCGGGAAATCGGGGTCCTTCGGAATGTGGAACCACCCACGAGGCCACGTCTGGAATGTCGTCGTGAGACCGGCCTCATCCTGAGGTGCGACCGGAAGGCCGGGAACCCCTTCCAGACAAAGCAGGGGAGTCGACCCTCCTGTCCAGATCAGGAGGGTAGAAGGGGCTCAGAGGAAGTGGTGCGGGAAAACCTCGGTGTTCCTCTTGAGGGAGACCGGGATGTCGGGGCACTTTGTGGGTCGCATCAAGGGTGCCAAGTACCGTTTCGACCTCCAATACCTAACGTGGGACTTCTCCTGAGACACTGTAGCGGGAAAGGGCTTCATCTTGCGATGACGGGGGAGCCACGTGGATTTTCTCGAGTTGCAGCGGGATTCTCGAGTTACGACGGGGAATTCAGGATGCCTCTTGTGTTGGCCCAGGGAAGTCCAATCTTCCATTCGAGTTGCGAAGGAAAGCTGGGGATTGCTCTCGAGTGACTGCAGGGCCAAAAGAACTCATCTAGGCTTGTGTCCAGAAGCCAATGTTCCTCTCCAGGGGCGAAAGGGATCTCGGGGTTGCATTCCAGACGCACCCGGGGAGACAGGCATCCATCTCGAGTGGAAGCAAAGAACCCCGCTCTGCTCTCGAGTCGCGACGGGTATCTCTTGGAGCTCACTGGGTGGACTAAAGGGAGCCAAGCCTCCTGAGGCGTTTGGAGAGAGGTCGAGAGACTGGTCTCTAGGCCATGCAGGAGACGAAGGCCCTCAAGTCGCGATGACGGGGGAGGCTCGGGGTTGTTCTCGAGCGGCGGCCCCAGTGTGCGGTTTCTCGCGAGGTACGACGGCGAGGTCAGTGAGCCTCTCGTGGGGCGGCAAGGAAGTCGGGTCTCCATGCGAATGGCGAGGGGGAGCGCGTCTTTACTCTCAAGTCATAGTAGGGGAATCTGGCCTCGAGACATGTTGAAGAAGGTCTCTCGAGGTCTTTCTCGGGTTGAGGCAGGACACCCTGGGGTCCCTCGACTTGTGCAGGTGACCTCAGGGGGCTTCTCATGGTGGCTCTGAGAAGTCAGGGAAACTGGAGGTGGGAGGGGCCTCTCGGCACTCCACTGGGTTTGGTGCATTGGAAGAGGGCCTCATCTCCAGTTGAGGCAGGAACCTCAGGGTTCCTCTGACTTCAGACTCCGACCGCAAGGTCCCTGCAGACTTGGGACAGGAGAGTCAGGCCTCGTCTTGGGTTGAGGCATGGAACTCCGCTTGCCTCTCGAGGTGTTCCCGGGGAGACAGGCCACTTGTCGAGCGGTATTTGGAACCTGGGGGTCTTTTCCCGACGATGCACGGGCGAGTCACTGCCCCTTCGTGTTGACTTCATTCACAGGGTGGAGTTCGAAGAGGTGTCCGGGCATCGGGTTCTTATCAAGAGGGGACCGGGAAATCGGGGTCCTTCGGAATGTGGAACCACCCACGAGGCCACGTCTGGAATGTCGTCGTGAGACCGGCCTCATCCTGAGGTGCGACCGGAAGGCCGGGAACCCCTTCCAGACAAAGCAGGGGAGTCGACCCTCCTGTCCAGATCAGGAGGGTAGAAGAGGCTCAGAGGAAGTGTTGCCAGAAAACTTCGGTGTTCCTCTCGAGGGAGACCGGGATGTCGGGGCACTTTGTGGGTCGCATCAAGGGTGACAAGTACCGTTTCGAACTCCAATTCCTAAAGTGGGACTTCTCCTGAGACGCTGTAGCGGCACAGGGCTACATCTTGCGATGACGGGGAACCACGTGGTTTTTCTCGAGGTGAGCAGGATTCTCGAATTACGACGGGGAATTCAGGATGCTTCTTGTGTAGGCCCAGGGAAGTCCAATCTTCCATTCGAGTTGCGAAGGAAAGCTGGGGATTTCTCTCGAGTGACTGCAGGGCCAATAGACCTCATCTAGGCTTGTGTCCAGAAGCCAGTGTTCCTCTCCAGGGGCGACAGGGATCTCGGGGTTGCATTCCAGACACACCCGGGGAGACAGGCATCCATCTCGAGTGGAAGCAAAGAACCCCGCTCTGCTCTCGAGTCGCGACGGGTATCTCTTGGAGCTCACTGGGTGGACTAAAGGGAGTCAAGCCTCCTGAGGCTTTTGGAGAGAGGTCGCGAGATTGGTCTCTAGGCCATGCAGGAGACGAAGGCCCTCATCTCGCGATGACGGGGGAGTCTTGGGGTTGTTCTCGAGCGGCGGCCCCAGTGTGCGCTTTCTCACGAGGTACGACGGCGAGGTCAGTGAGCCTCTCGTGGGGCGCCAGGGAAGTCGGGTCTCCATGCGAGTGGCGAGGGCGAGCGCGTCATTGCTCTCGAGCCATGGTAGGGTGCCGGGGACCAGCCCCGGCTGATCCAGGGTATTCGAAGGAGAGACGGCGTAGGCGAAGATCAGGAAACCACTGCTTAATTAAATGTTAATTAAGGATATAAAGAGTAATAGAATGAGGATAGCTCAGTGAGGAAATTCAGTGGCGAAAAGAGGCTGAATAATTCAGCCAGAAGGTAAGAGAAAGAACGACATGGTGAGACCAAGTTTCGGTGAACAAGGCCCGCACTTTATTTTTCAAAGTAGTTTTTATACCTTAAGTTATGCATAGAGGATAATGGGGGAAGGGGTAGAGTCTTGCAGCAAACCAGGCTTTCTTCCTGCAAACTTATCATATGCAAAAGCTTAGGTGATTTGCATCATCTTCTGGCCCGGAGGCCTGTTAACATTTTAAGACCTTTTCTTCAGAAAACTTATTTTTCTCTAAAGGTGGTTGGTCAGGAGCCACCCTCCAAAAAAGCATTAGATAAAGTTGCATTCCTACAGAGCAAAGGATGTGGTGGGAACTATGAAGGAATTAACTCAAGGGTCCCAGGTTACAAACATTAAACCTTACACCTACACATAATCAATACACTGCCAGGGACACAGCAGGTAAGGGATATGGAAACTTAGCAGCAAACAATGGCCCAACAAGTGAAAAACCATTCACCAATACAATTTCTAATCAATCTTGTAACTACTCAAAAGAATTTGTGTTTAGACAGTTTAGAACATCTCCTGCCTCTCACAGTTGGGAGGCTCTGAACAATCACATGTGGCCGGAAAAACCTATTCAGGCAGGCTAGAGGATTTCCAAAGGAGTTTGTAGGTTAAACACTGTCACACCCAGGAATTATTAACTGGAACTGTAAGACTAAGCTCTTTTTCAGAGAGTGGAGCAGAGCCCCCCGCTCAGCTCTTGAGGTGCGACAAGTCACAAAGTAGCAGACTGTGGTTTTGGGGGTATATGCTCTGAGGAGTTTCCAGGGAAGTCCTGAGAGCTCGATCTCCGCCTTGCGTATGACGAGGCCCTCCGTCGCGATGACCTTGGAGGGGCGGAGTTCTCTCGACTGGCTCCCAGCGTGATAGAATCTCGCAGTGGAGCTAGGCCAGTGATCCTGAAAGATGATGCGGTGGAAAGTGCGGCACTCAATATGCAATATGCAATATGCACTCAATATGCAATATGCCGGCTCACGGCAGTAGGGGAATCTGGCCTCGAGACGTGTTGAAGAAGGTCTCTCGAGGTCTTTCTCGGGTTGAGGCAGGACACCCTGGGGTCCCTCGACTTGTGCAGGTGACCTCAGGGGGCTTCTCATGGTGGCTCTGAGAAGTCAGGGAAACTGGAGGTGGGAGGGGCCTCTCGGCACTCCACTGGGTTTGGTGCATTGGAAGAGGGCCTCATCTCCAGTTGAGGCAGGAACCTCAGGGTTCCTCTGACTTCAGACTCCGACCGCAAGGTCCCTGCAGACTTGGGACAGGAGAGTCAGGCCTCGTCTTGGGTTGAGGCATGGAACTCCGCTTGCCTCTCGAGGTGTTCCCGGGGAGACAGGCCACTTGTCGAGCGGTATTTGGAACCTGGGGGTCTTTTCCCGACAATGCACGGGCGAGTCACTGCCCCTTCGTGTTGACTTCATTCACAGGGTGGAGTTCGAAGAGGTGTCCGGGCATCGGGTTCTTATCAAGAGGGGACCGGGAAATCGGGGTCCTTCGGAATGTGGAACCACCCACGAGGCCACGTCTGGAATGTCGTCGTGAGACCGGCCTCATCCTGAGGTGCGACCGGAAGGCCGGGAACCCCTTCCAGACAAAGCAGGGGAGTCGACCCTCCTGTCCAGATCAGGAGGGTAGAAGAGGCTCAGAGGAAGTGTTGCCAGAAAACTTCGGTGTTCCTCTCGAGGGAGACCGGGATGTCGGGGCACTTTGTGGGTCGCATCAAGGGTGACAAGTACCGTTTCGAACTCCAATTCCTAAAGTGGGACTTCTCCTGAGACGCTGTAGCGGCACAGGGCTACATCTTGCGATGACGGGGGAACCACGTGGTTTTTCTCGAGGTGTAGCAGGATTCTCGAATTACGACGGGGAATTCAGGATGCTTCTTGTGTAGGCCCAGGGAAGTCCAATCTTCCATTCGAGTTGCGAAGGAAAGCTGGGGATTTCTCTCGAGTGACTGCAGGGCCAATAGACCTCATCTAGGCTTGTGTCCAGAAGCCAGTGTTCCTCTCCAGGGGCGACAGGGATCTCGGGGTTGCATTCCAGACACACCCGGGGAGACAGGCATCCATCTCGAGTGGAAGCAAAGAACCCCGCTCTGCTCTCGAGTCGCGACGGGTATCTCTTGGAGCTCACTGGGTGGACTAAAGGGAGTCAAGCCTCCTGAGGCTTTTGGAGAGAGGTCGCGAGATTGGTCTCTAGGCCATGCAGGAGACGAAGGCCCTCATCTCGCGATGACGGGGGAGTCTTGGGGTTGTTCTCGAGCGGCGGCCCCAGTGTGCGCTTTCTCACGAGGTACGACGGCGAGGTCAGTGAGCCTCTCGTGGGGCGCCAGGGAAGTCGGGTCTCCATGCGAGTGGCGAGGGCGAGCGCGTCATTGCTCCCGAGCCATGGTAGGGTGCCGGGGACCAGCCCCGGCTGATCCAGGGTATTCGAAGGAGAGACGGCGTAGGCGAAGATCAGGAAACCACTGCTTAATTAAATGTTAATTAAGGATATAAAGAGTAATAGAATGAGGATAGCTCAGTGAGGAAATTCAGTGGCGAAAAGAGGCTGAATAATTCAGCCAGAAGGTAAGAGAAAGAACGACATGGTGAGACCAAGTTTCGGTGAACAAGGCCCGCACTTTATTTTTCAAAGTAGTTTTTATACCTTAAGTTATGCATAGAGGATAATGGGGGAAGGGGTAGAGTCTTGCAGCAAACCAGGCTTTCTTCCTGCAAACTTATCATATGCAAAAGCTTAGGTGATTTGCATCATCTTCTGGCCCGGAGGCCTGTTAACATTTTAAGACCTTTTCTTCAGAAAAGCTACTACTTACACCAATTATATTAATCAATACACTGCCAGGGACACAGCACGTAAGGGATATGGAAACTTAGCAGCAAACAATGGCCCAACAAGTGAAAAACCATTCACCAATACAATTTCTAATCAATCTTGTAACTACTCAAAAGAATTTGTGTTTAGACAGTTTAGAACATCTCCTGCCTCTCACAGTTGGGAGGCTCTGAACAATCACATGTGGCCGGAAAAACCTATTCAGGCAGGCTAGAGGATTTCCAAAGGAGTTTATAGGTTAAACACTGTCACACCCAGGAATTATTAACTGGGACTGTAAGCTAACTCTTTTTTCAGAGAGAGGTAGTGGGGCAGAGCCCCCCGTAAAGTCAGAGGTTTAGGTGCAAGCACAAGCAGAAAGTAGGCAGACTCTGGTTTTGGGGGTATATGCTCGAGAATTTCCAGGGGGACTCCTGAAGCTCGATCCCGCCTTTGCGTATGCCGAGCCTCCTTCCTCATGACCTTTGTCATGGGCGGAGTTCCTCACTGGCTCCCAGCAGTGATAGAATTCCAGTGGAGCTATTCCAGATCCTGAAAGATGATGCTGTGGAAAGTGCTGCACTCAATATGCAATATGCAATATGCACTCAATATGCAATATGCCGGCTCACGGCAGTAGGGGAATCTGGCCTCGAGACGTGTTGAAGAAGGTCTCTCGAGGTCTTTCTCGGGTTGAGGCAGGACACCCTGGGGTCCCTCGACTTGTGCAGGTGACCTCAGGGGGCTTCTCATGGTGGCTCTGAGAAGTCAGGGAAACTGGAGGTGGGAGGGGCCTCTCGGCACTCCACTGGGTTTGGTGCATTGGAAGAGGGCCTCATCTCCAGTTGAGGCAGGAACCTCAGGGTTCCTCTGACTTCAGACTCCGACCGCAAGGTCCCTGCAGACTTGGGACAGGAGAGTCAGGCCTCGTCTTGGGTTGAGGCATGGAACTCCGCTTGCCTCTCGAGGTGTTCCCGGGGAGACAGGCCACTTGTCGAGCGGTATTTGGAACCTGGGGGTCTTTTCCCGACGATGCACGGGCGAGTCACTGCCCCTTCGTGTTGACTTCATTCACAGGGTGGAGTTCGAAGAGGTGTCCGGGCATCGGGTTCTTATCAAGAGGGGACCGGGAAATCGGGGTCCTTCGGAATGTGGAACCACCCACGAGGCCACGTCTGGAATGTCGTCGTGAGACCGGCCTCATCCTGAGGTGCGACCGGAAGGCCGGGAACCCCTTCCAGACAAAGCAGGGGAGTCGACCCTCCTGTCCAGATCAGGAGGGTAGAAGAGGCTCAGAGGAAGTGTTGCCAGAAAACTTCGGTGTTCCTCTCGAGGGAGACCGGGATGTCGGGGCACTTTGTGGGTCGCATCAAGGGTGACAAGTACCGTTTCGAACTCCAATTCCTAAAGTGGGACTTCTCCTGAGACGCTGTAGCGGCACAGGGCTACATCTTGCGATGACGGGGGAACCACGTGGTTTTTCTCGAGGTGTAGCAGGATTCTCGAATTACGACGGGGAATTCAGGATGCTTCTTGTGTAGGCCCAGGGAAGTCCAATCTTCCAGTCGAGTTGCGAAGGAAAGCTGGGGATTTCTCTCGAGTGACTGCAGGGCCAATAGACCTCATCTAGGCTTGTGTCCAGAAGCCAGTGTTCCTCTCCAGGGGCGACAGGGATCTCGGGGTTGCATTCCAGACACACCCGGGGAGACAGGCATCCATCTCGAGTGGAAGCAAAGAACCCCGCTCTGCTCTCGAGTCGCGACGGGTATCTCTTGGAGCTCACTGGGTGGACTAAAGGGAGTCAAGCCTCCTGAGGCTTTTGGAGAGAGGTCGCGTGATTGGTCTCTAGGCCATGCAGGAGACGAAGGCCCTCATCTCGCGATGACGGGGGAGTCTTGGGGTTGTTCTCGAGCGGCGGCCCCAGTGTGCGCTTTCTCACGAGGTACGACGGCGAGGTCAGTGAGCCTCTCGTGGGGCGCCAGGGAAGTCGGGTCTCCATGCGAGTGGCGAGGGCGAGCGCGTCATTGCTCTCGAGCCATGGTAGGGTGCCGGGGACCAGCCCCGGCTGATCCAGGGTATTCGAAGGAGAGACGGCGTAGGCGAAGATCAGGAAACCACTGCTTAATTAAATGTTAATTAAGGATATAAAGAGTAATAGAATGAGGATAGCTCAGTGAGGAAATTCAGTGGCGAAAAGAGGCTGAATAATTCAGCCAGAAGGTAAGAGAAAGAACGACATGGTGAGACCAAGTTTCGGTGAACAAGGCCCGCACTTTATTTTTCAAAGTAGTTTTTATACCTTAAGTTATGCATAGAGGATAATGGGGGAAGGGGTAGAGTCTTGCAGCAAACCAGGCTTTCTTCCTGCAAACTTATCATATGCAAAAGCTTAGGTGATTTGCATCATCTTCTGGCCCGGAGGCCTGTTAACATTTTAAGACCTTTTCTTCAGAAAAGCTACTACTTACACCAATTATATTAATCAATACACTGCCAGGGACACAGCACGTAAGGGATATGGAAACTTAGCAGCAAACAATGGCCCAACAAGTGAAAAACCATTCACCAATACAATTTCTAATCAATCTTGTAACTACTCAAAAGAATTTGTGTTTAGACAGTTTAGAACATCTCCTGCCTCTCACAGTTGGGAGGCTCTGAACAATCACATGTGGCCGGAAAAACCTATTCAGGCAGGCTAGAGGATTTCCAAAGGAGTTTATAGGTTAAACACTGTCACACCCAGGAATTATTAACTGGGACTGTAAGCTAACTCTTTTTCAGAGAGAGGTAGTGGGGCAGAGCCCCCGTAAAGTCAGAGGTTTAGGTGCAAGCACAAGCAGAAAGTAGGCAGACTCTGGTTTTGGGGGTATATGCTCGAGAATTTCCAGGGGGACTCCTGAAGCTCGATCCCGCCTTTGCGTATGCCGAGCCTCCTTCCTCATGACCTTTGTCATGGGCGGAGTTCCTCACTGGCTCCCAGCAGTGATAGAATTCCAGTGGAGCTATTCCAGATCCTGAAAGATGATGCTGTGGAAAGTGCTGCACTCAATATGCAATATGCAATATGCACTCAATATGCAATATGCCGGCTCACGGCAGTAGGGGAATCTGGCCTCGAGACGTGTTGAAGAAGGTCTCTCGAGGTCTTTCTCGGGTTGAGGCAGGACACCCTGGGGTCCCTCGACTTGTGCAGGTGACCTCAGGGGGCTTCTCATGGTGGCTCTGAGAAGTCAGGGAAACTGGAGGTGGGAGGGGCCTCTCGGCACTCCACTGGGTTTGGTGCATTGGAAGAGGGCCTCATCTCCAGTTGAGGCAGGAACCTCAGGGTTCCTCTGACTTCAGACTCCGACCGCAAGGTCCCTGCAGACTTGGGACAGGAGAGTCAGGCCTCGTCTTGGGTTGAGGCATGGAACTCCGCTTGCCTCTCGAGGTGTTCCCGGGGAGACAGGCCACTTGTCGAGCGGTATTTGGAACCTGGGGGTCTTTTCCCGACGATGCACGGGCGAGTCACTGCCCCTTCGTGTTGACTTCATTCACAGGGTGGAGTTCGAAGAGGTGTCCGGGCATCGGGTTCTTATCAAGAGGGGACCGGGAAATCGGGGTCCTTCGGAATGTGGAACCACCCACGAGGCCACGTCTGGAATGTCGTCGTGAGACCGGCCTCATCCTGAGGTGCGACCGGAAGGCCGGGAACCCCTTCCAGACAAAGCAGGGGAGTCGACCCTCCTGTCCAGATCAGGAGGGTAGAAGAGGCTCAGAGGAAGTGTTGCCAGAAAACTTCGGTGTTCCTCTCGAGGGAGACCGGGATGTCGGGGCACTTTGTGGGTCGCATCAAGGGTGACAAGTACCGTTTCGAACTCCAATTCCTAAAGTGGGACTTCTCCTGAGACGCTGTAGCGGCACAGGGCTACATCTTGCGATGACGGGGGAACCACGTGGTTTTTCTCGAGGTGTAGCAGGATTCTCGAATTACGACGGGGAATTCAGGATGCTTCTTGTGTAGGCCCAGGGAAGTCCAATCTTCCAGTCGAGTTGCGAAGGAAAGCTGGGGATTTCTCTCGAGTGACTGCAGGGCCAATAGACCTCATCTAGGCTTGTGTCCAGAAGCCAGTGTTCCTCTCCAGGGGCGACAGGGATCTCGGGGTTGCATTCCAGACACACCCGGGGAGACAGGCATCCATCTCGAGTGGAAGCAAAGAACCCCGCTCTGCTCTCGAGTCGCGACGGGTATCTCTTGGAGCTCACTGGGTGGACTAAAGGGAGTCAAGCCTCCTGAGGCTTTTGGAGAGAGGTCGCGTGATTGGTCTCTAGGCCATGCAGGAGACGAAGGCCCTCATCTCGCGATGACGGGGGAGTCTTGGGGTTGTTCTCGAGCGGCGGCCCCAGTGTGCGCTTTCTCACGAGGTACGACGGCGAGGTCAGTGAGCCTCTCGTGGGGCGCCAGGGAAGTCGGGTCTCCATGCGAGTGGCGAGGGCGAGCGCGTCATTGCTCTCGAGCCATGGTAGGGTGCCGGGGACCAGCCCCGGCTGATCCAGGGTATTCGAAGGAGAGACGGCGTAGGCGAAGATCAGGAAACCACTGCTTAATTAAATGTTAATTAAGGATATAAAGAGTAATAGAATGAGGATAGCTCAGTGAGGAAATTCAGTGGCGAAAAGAGGCTGAATAATTCAGCCAGAAGGTAAGAGAAAGAACGACATGGTGAGACCAAGTTTCGGTGAACAAGGCCCGCACTTTATTTTTCAAAGTAGTTTTTATACCTTAAGTTATGCATAGAGGATAATGGGGGAAGGGGTAGAGTCTTGCAGCAAACCAGGCTTTCTTCCTGCAAACTTATCATATGCAAAAGCTTAGGTGATTTGCATCATCTTCTGGCCCGGAGGCCTGTTAACATTTTAAGACCTTTTCTTCAGAAAACTTATTTTTCTCTAAAGGTGGTTGGTCAGGAGCCACCCTCCAAAAAGCATTAGATAAAGTTGCATTCCTACAGAGCAAAGGTGTGGTGGGCTATAACAAGAAAAAGAATTAACTCAAGGGTCCCAGGTTACAAACATTAAAGCTACTACTTACACCAATTATATTAATCAATACACTGCCAGGGACACAGCAGGTAAGGGATATGGAAACTTAGCAGCAAACAATGGCCCAACAAGTGAAAAACCATTCACCAATACAATTTCTAATCAATCTTGTAACTACTCAAAAGAATTTGTGTTTAGACAGTTTAGAACATCTCCTGCCTCTCACAGTTGGGAGGCTCTGAACAATCACATGTGGCCGGAAAAACCTATTCAGGCAGGCTAGAGGATTTCCAAAGGAGTTTGTAGGTTAAACACTGTCACACCCAGGAATTATTAACTGGAACTGTAAGCTAACTCTTTTTCAGAGAGAGGTAGTGGGGCAGAGCCCCCGTAAAGTCAGAGGTTTAGGTGCAAGCACAAGCAGAAAGTAGGCAGACTCTGGTTTTGGGGGTATATGCTCGAGAATTTCCAGGGGGACTCCTGAAGCTCGATCCCGCCTTTGCGTATGCCGAGCCTCCTTCCTCATGACCTTTGTCATGGGCGGAGTTCCTCACTGGCTCCCAGCAGTGATAGAATTCCAGTGGAGCTATTCCAGATCCTGAAAGATGATGCTGTGGAAAGTGCTGCACTCAATATGCAATATGCAATATGCACTCAATATGCAATATGCCGGCTCACGGCAGTAGGGGAATCTGGCCTCGAGACGTGTTGAAGAAGGTCTCTCGAGGTCTTTCTCGGGTTGAGGCAGGACACCCTGGGGTCCCTCGACTTGTGCAGGTGACCTCAGGGGGCTTCTCATGGTGGCTCTGAGAAGTCAGGGAAACTGGAGGTGGGAGGGGCCTCTCGGCACTCCACTGGGTTTGGTGCATTGGAAGAGGGCCTCATCTCCAGTTGAGGCAGGAAGCTCAGGGTTCCTCTGACTTCAGACTCCGACCGCAAGGTCCCTGCAGACTTGGGACAGGAGAGTCAGGCCTCGTCTTGGGTTGAGGCATGGAACTCCGCTTGCCTCTCGAGGTGTTCCCAGGGAGACAGGCCACTTGTCGAGCGGTATTTGGAACCTGGGGGTCTTTTCCCGACGATGCACGGGCGAGTCACTGCCCCTTCGTGTTGACTTCATTCACAGGGTGGAGTTCGAAGAGGTGTCCGGGCATCGGGTTCTTATCAAGAGGGGACCGGGAAATCGGGGTCCTTCGGAATGTGGAACCACCCACGAGGCCACGACTGGAATGTCGTCGTGAGACCGGCCTCATCCTGAGGTGCGACCGGAAGGCCGGGAACCCCTTCCAGACAAAGCAGGGGAGTCGACCCTCCTGTCCAGATCAGGAGGGTAGAAGAGGCTCAGAGGAAGTGTTGCCAGAAAACTTCGGTGTTCCTCTCGAGGGAGACCGGGATGTCGGGGCACTTTGTGGGTCGCATCAAGGGTGACAAGTACCGTTTCGAACTCCAATTCCTAAAGTGGGACTTCTCCTGAGACGCTGTAGCGGCACAGGGCTACATCTTGCGATGACGGGGGAACCACGTGGTTTTTCTCGAGGTGTAGCAGGATTCTCGAATTACGACGGGGAATTCAGGATGCTTCTTGTGTAGGCCCAGGGAAGTCCAATCTTCCATTCGAGTTGCGAAGGAAAGCTGGGGATTTCTCTCGAGTGACTGCAGGGCCAATAGACCTCATCTAGGCTTGTGTCCAGAAGCCAGTGTTCCTCTCCAGGGGCGACAGGGATCTCGGGGTTGCATTCCAGACACACCCGGGGAGACAGGCATCCATCTCGAGTGGAAGCAAAGAACCCCGCTCTGCTCTCGAGTCGCGACGGGTATCTCTTGGAGCTCACTGGGTGGACTAAAGGGAGTCAAGCCTCCTGAGGCTTTTGGAGAGAGGTCGCGAGATTGGTCTCTAGGCCATGCAGGAGACGAAGGCCCTCATCTCGCGATGACGGGGGAGTCTTGGGGTTGTTCTCGAGCGGCGGCCCCAGTGTGCGCTTTCTCACGAGGTACGACGGCGAGGTCAGTGAGCCTCTCGTGGGGCGCCAGGGAAGTCGGGTCTCCATGCGAGTGGCGAGGGCGAGCGCGTCATTGCTCTCGAGCCATGGTAGGGTGCCGGGGACCAGCCCCGGCTGATCCAGGGTATTCGAAGGAGAGACGGCGTAGGCGAAGATCAGGAAACCACTGCTTAATTAAATGTTAATTAAGGATATAAAGAGTAATAGAATGAGGATAGCTCAGTGAGGAAATTCAGTGGCGAAAAGAGGCTGAATAATTCAGCCAGAAGGTAAGAGAAAGAACGACATGGTGAGACCAAGTTTCGGTGAACAAGGCCCGCACTTTATTTTTCAAAGTAGTTTTTATACCTTAAGTTATGCATAGAGGATAATGGGGGAAGGGGTAGAGTCTTGCAGCAAACCAGGCTTTCTTCCTGCAAACTTATCATATGCAAAAGCTTAGGTGATTTGCATCATCTTCTGGCCCGGAGGCCTGTTAACATTTTAAGACCTTTTCTTCAGAAAACTTATTTTTCTCTAAAGGTGGTTGGTCAGGAGCCACCCTCCAAAAAAGCATTAGATAAAGTTGCATTCCTACAGAGCAAAGGTGTGGTGGGCTATAACAAGAAAAAGAATTAACTCAAGGGTCCCAGGTTACAAACATTAAAGCTACTCCTTACACCAATTATATTAATCAATACACTGCCAGGGACACAGCAGGTAAGGGATATGGAAACTTAGCAGCAAACAATGGCCCAACAAGTGAAAAACCATTCACCAATACAATTTCTAATCAATCTTGTAACTACTCAAAAGAATTTGTGTTTAGACAGTTTAGAACATCTCCTGCCTCTCACAGTTGGGAGGCTCTGAACAATCACATGTGGCCGGAAAAACCTATTCAGGCAGGCTAGAGGATTTCCAAAGGAGTTTGTAGGTTAAACACTGTCACACCCAGGAATTATTAACTGGAACTGTAAGCTAACTCTTTTTCAGAGAGAGGTAGTGGGGCAGAGCCCCCCGTAAAGTCAGAGGTTTAGGTGCAAGCACAAGCAGAAAGTAGGCAGACTCTGGTTTTGGGGGTATATGCTCGAGAATTTCCAGGGGGACTCCTGAAGCTCGATCCCGCCTTTGCGTATGCCGAGCCTCCTTCCTCATGACCTTTGTCATGGGCGGAGTTCCTCACTGGCTCCCAGCAGTGATAGAATTCCAGTGGAGCTATTCCAGATCCTGAAAGATGATGCTGTGGAAAGTGCTGCACTCAATATGCAATATGCAATATGCACTCAATATGCAATATGCCGGCTCACGGCAGTAGGGGAATCTGGCCTCGAGACGTGTTGAAGAAGGTCTCTCGAGGTCTTTCTCGGGTTGAGGCAGGACACCCTGGGGTCCCTCGACTTGTGCAGGTGACCTCAGGGGGCTTCTCATGGTGGCTCTGAGAAGTCAGGGAAACTGGAGGTGGGAGGGGCCTCTCGGCACTCCACTGGGTTTGGTGCATTGGAAGAGGGCCTCATCTCCAGTTGAGGCAGGAACCTCAGGGTTCCTCTGACTTCAGACTCCGACCGCAAGGTCCCTGCAGACTTGGGACAGGAGAGTCAGGCCTCGTCTTGGGTTGAGGCATGGAACTCCGCTTGCCTCTCGAGGTGTTCCCGGGGAGACAGGCCACTTGTCGAGCGGTATTTGGAACCTGGGGGTCTTTTCCCGACGATGCACGGGCGAGTCACTGCCCCTTCGTGTTGACTTCATTCACAGGGTGGAGTTCGAAGAGGTGTCCGGGCATCGGGTTCTTATCAAGAGGGGACCGGGAAATCGGGGTCCTTCGGAATGTGGAACCACCCACGAGGCCACGTCTGGAATGTCGTCGTGAGACCGGCCTCATCCTGAGGTGCGACCGGAAGGCCGGGAACCCCTTCCAGACAAAGCAGGGGAGTCGACCCTCCTGTCCAGATCAGGAGGGTAGAAGGGGCTCAGAGGAAGTGGTGCGGGAAAACCTCGGTGTTCCTCTTGAGGGAGACCGGGATGTCGGGGCACTTTGTGGGTCGCATCAAGGGTGCCAAGTACCGTTTTGACCTCCAATACCTAACGTGGGACTTCTCCTGAGACACTGTAGCGGGAAAGGGCTTCATCTTGCGATGACGGGGGAGCCACGTGGATTTTCTCGAGTTGCAGCGGGATTCTCGAGTTACGACGGGGAATTCAGGATGCCTCTTGTGTTGGCCCAGGGAAGTCCAATCTTCCATTCGAGTTGCGAAGGAAAGCTGGGGATTGCTCTCGAGTGACTGCAGGGCCAATAGAACTCATCTAGGCTTGTGTCCAGAAGCCAATGTTCCTCTCCAGGGGCGAAAGGGATCTCGGGGTTGCATTCCAGACGCACCCGGGGAGACAGGCATCCATCTCGAGTGGGAGCAAAGAACCCCGCTCTGCTCTTGAGTCGCGACGGGTATCTCTTGGAGCTCACTGGGTGGACTAAAGGGAGTCAAGCCTCCTGAGGCGTTTGGAGAGAGGTCGAGAGACTGGTCTCTAGGCCATACAGGAGACGAAGGCCCTCAAGTCGCGATGACGGGGGAGGCTCGGGGTTGTTCTCGAGCGGCAGCCCCAGTGTGCGGTTTCTCGCGAGGTACGAAGGCGAGGTCAGTGAGCCTCTCGTGGGGCGGCAAGGAAGTCGGGTCTCCATGCGAATGGCGAGGGGGAGCGCGTCTTTACTCTCAAGTCATAGTAGGGGAATCTGGCCTCGAGACGTGTTGAAGAAGGTCTCTCGAGGTCTTTCTCGGGTTGAGGCAGGACACCCTGGGGTCCCTCGACTTGTGCAGGTGACCTCAGGGGGCTTCTCATGGTGGCTCTGAGAAGTCAGGGAAACTGGAGGTGGGAGGGGCCTCTCGGCACTCCACTGGGTTTGGTGCATTGGAAGAGGGCCTCATCTCCAGTTGAGGCAGGAACCTCAGGGTTCCTCTGACTTCAGACTCCGACCGCAAGGTCCCTGCAGACTTGGGACAGGAGAGTC
Source organism: Bos javanicus (assembly GCF_032452875.1). NCBI lineage: Eukaryota > Metazoa > Chordata > Mammalia > Artiodactyla > Bovidae > Bos > Bos javanicus. The sequence continues at coordinate 48,239 of NW_026893742.1, read as the reverse complement.
AGGCCTCGTCTTGGGTTGAGGCATGGAACTCCGCTTGCCTCTCGAGGTGTTCCCGGGGAGACAGGCCACTTGTCGAGCGGTATTTGGAACCTGGGGGTCTTTTCCCGACGATGCACGGGCGAGTCACTGCCCCTTCGTGTTGACTTCATTCACAGGGTGGAGTTCGAAGAGGTGTCCGGGCATCGGGTTCTTATCAAGAGGGGACCGGGAAATCGGGGTCCTTCGGAATGTGGAACCACCCACGAGGCCACGTCTGGAATGTCGTCGTGAGACCGGCCTCATCCTGAGGTGCGACCGGAAGGCCGGGAACCCCTTCCAGACAAAGCAGGGGAGTCGACCCTCCTGTCCAGATCAGGAGGGTAGAAGGGGCTCAGAGGAAGTGGTGCGGGAAAACCTCGGTGTTCCTCTTGAGGGAGACCGGGATGTCGGGGCACTTTGTGGGTCGCATCAAGGGTGCCAAGTACCGTTTCGACCTCCAATACCTAACGTGGGACTTCTCCTGAGACACTGTAGCGGGAAAGGGCTTCATCTTGCGATGACGGGGGAGCCACGTGGATTTTCTCGAGTTGCAGCGGGATTCTCGAGTTACGACGGGGAATTCAGGATGCCTCTTGTGTTGGCCCAGGGAAGTCCAATCTTCCATTCGAGTTGCGAAGGAAAGCTGGGGATTGCTCTCGAGTGACTGCAGGGCCAATAGAACTCATCTAGGCTTGTGTCCAGAAGCCAATGTTCCTCTCCAGGGGCGAAAGGGATCTCGGGGTTGCATTCCAGACGCACCCGGGGAGACAGGCATCCATCTCGAGTGGGAGCAAAGAACCCCGCTCTGCTCTTGAGTCGCGACGGGTATCTCTTGGAGCTCACTGGGTGGACTAAAGGGAGTCAAGCCTCCTGAGGCGTTTGGAGAGAGGTCGAGAGACTGGTCTCTAGGCCATACAGGAGACGAAGGCCCTCAAGTCGCGATGACGGGGGAGGCTCGGGGTTGTTCTCAAGCGGCGGCCCCAGTGTGCGGTTTCTCGCGAGGTACGACGGCGAGGTCAGTGAGCCTCTCGTGGGGCGGCAAGGAAGTCGGGTCTCCATGCGAATGGCGAGGGGGAGCGCGTCTTTACTCTCAAGTCATAGTAGGGGAATCTGGCCTCGAGACGTGTTGAAGAAGGTCTCTCGAGGTCTTTCTCGGGTTGAGGCAGGACACCCTGGGGTCCCTCGACTTGTGCAGGTGACCTCAGGGGGCTTCTCATGGTGGCTCTGAGAAGTCAGGGAAACTGGAGGTGGGAGGGGCCTCTCGGCACTCCACTGGGTTTGGTGCATTGGAAGAGGGCCTCATCTCCAGTTGAGGCAGGAACCTCAGGGTTCCTCTGACTTCAGACTCCGACCGCAAGGTCCCTGCAGACTTGGGACAGGAGAGTCAGGCCTCGTCTTGGGTTGAGGCATGGAACTCCGCTTGCCTCTCGAGGTGTTCCCGGGGAGACAGGCCACTTGTCGAGCGGTATTTGGAACCTGGGGGTCTTTTCCCGACGATGCACGGGCGAGTCACTGCCCCTTCGTGTTGACTTCATTCACAGGGTGGAGTTCGAAGAGGTGTCCGGGCATCGGGTTCTTATCAAGAGGGGACCGGGAAATCGGGGTCCTTCGGAATGTGGAACCACCCACGAGGCCACGTCTGGAATGTCGTCGTGAGACCGGCCTCATCCTGAGGTGCGACCGGAAGGCCGGGAACCCCTTCCAGACAAAGCAGGGGAGTCGACCCTCCTGTCCAGATCAGGAGGGTAGAAGAGGCTCAGAGGAAGTGTTGCCAGAAAACTTCGGTGTTCCTCTCGAGGGAGACCGGGATGTCGGGGCACTTTGTGGGTCGCATCAAGGGTGACAAGTACCGTTTCGAACTCCAATTCCTAAAGTGGGACTTCTCCTGAGACGCTGTAGCGGCACAGGGCTACATCTTGCGATGACGGGGGAACCACGTGGTTTTTCTCGAGGTGTAGCAGGATTCTCGAATTACGACGGGGAATTCAGGATGCTTCTTGTGTAGGCCCAGGGAAGTCCAATCTTCCATTCGAGTTGCGAAGGAAAGCTGGGGATTTCTCTCGAGTGACTGCAGGGCCAATAGACCTCATCTAGGCTTGTGTCCAGAAGCCAGTGTTCCTCTCCAGGGGCGACAGGGATCTCGGGGTTGCATTCCAGACACACCCGGGGAGACAGGCATCCATCTCGAGTGGAAGCAAAGAACCCCGCTCTGCTCTCGAGTCGCGACGGGTATCTCTTGGAGCTCACTGGGTGGACTAAAGGGAGTCAAGCCTCCTGAGGCTTTTGGAGAGAGGTCGCGAGATTGGTCTCTAGGCCATGCAGGAGACGAAGGCCCTCATCTCGCGATGACGGGGGAGTCTTGGGGTTGTTCTCGAGCGGCGGCCCCAGTGTGCGCTTTCTCACGAGGTACGACGGCGAGGTCAGTGAGCCTCTCGTGGGGCGCCAGGGAAGTCGGGTCTCCATGCGAGTGGCGAGGGCGAGCGCGTCATTGCTCTCGAGCCATGGTAGGGTGCCGGGGACCAGCCCCGGCTGATCCAGGGTATTCGAAGGAGAGACGGCGTAGGCGAAGATCAGGAAACCACTGCTTAATTAAATGTTAATTAAGGATATAAAGAGTAATAGAATGAGGATAGCTCAGTGAGGAAATTCAGTGGCGAAAAGAGGCTGAATAATTCAGCCAGAAGGTAAGAGAAAGAACGACATGGTGAGACCAAGTTTCGGTGAACAAGGCCCGCACTTTATTTTTCAAAGTAGTTTTTATACCTTAAGTTATGCATAGAGGATAATGGGGGAAGGGGTAGAGTCTTGCAGCAAACCAGGCTTTCTTCCTGCAAACTTATCATATGCAAAAGCTTAGGTGATTTGCATCATCTTCTGGCCCGGAGGCCTGTTAACATTTTAAGACCTTTTCTTCAGAAAACTTATTTTTCTCTAAAGGTGGTTGGTCAGGAGCCACCCTCCAAAAAAGCATTAGATAAAGTTGCATTCCTACAGAGCAAAGGTGTGGTGGGCTATAACAAGAAAAAGAATTAACTCAAGGGTCCCAGGTTACAAACATTAAAGCTCCTCCTTACACCAATTATATTAATCAATACACTGCCAGGGACACAGCAGGTAAGGGATATGGAAACTTAGCAGCAAACAATGGCCCAACAAGTGAAAAACCATTCACCAATACAATTTCTAATCAATCTTGTAACTACTCAAAAGAATTTGTGTTTAGACAGTTTAGAACATCTCCTGCCTCTCACAGTTGGGAGGCTCTGAACAATCACATGTGGCCGGAAAAACCTATTCAGGCAGGCTAGAGGATTTCCAAAGGAGTTTGTAGGTTAAACACTGTCACACCCAGGAATTATTAACTGGAACTGTAAGCTAACTCTTTTTTCAGAGAGAGGTAGTGGGGCAGAGCCCCCGTAAAGTCAGAGGTTTAGGTGCAAGCACAAGCAGAAAGTAGGCAGACTCTGGTTTTGGGGGTATATGCTCGAGAATTTCCAGGGGGACTCCTGAAGCTCGATCCCGCCTTTGCGTATGCCGAGCCTCCTTCCTCATGACCTTTGTCATGGGCGGAGTTCCTCACTGGCTCCCAGCAGTGATAGAATTCCAGTGGAGCTATTCCAGATCCTGAAAGATGATGCTGTGGAAAGTGCTGCACTCAATATGCAATATGCAATATGCACTCAATATGCAATATGCCGGCTCACGGCAGTAGGGGAATCTGGCCTCGAGACGTGTTGAAGAAGGTCTCTCGAGGTCTTTCTCGGGTTGAGGCAGGACACCCTGGGGTCCCTCGACTTGTGCAGGTGACCTCAGGGGGCTTCTCATGGTGGCTCTGAGAAGTCAGGGAAACTGGAGGTGGGAGGGGCCTCTCGGCACTCCACTGGGTTTGGTGCATTGGAAGAGGGCCTCATCTCCAGTTGAGGCAGGAACCTCAGGGTTCCTCTGACTTCAGACTCCGACCGCAAGGTCCCTGCAGACTTGGGACAGGAGAGTCAGGCCTCGTCTTGGGTTGAGGCATGGAACTCCGCTTGCCTCTCGAGGTGTTCCCGGGGAGACAGGCCACTTGTCGAGCGGTATTTGGAACCTGGGGGTCTTTTCCCGACGATGCACGGGCGAGTCACTGCCCCTTCGTGTTGACTTCATTCACAGGGTGGAGTTCGAAGAGGTGTCCGGGCATCGGGTTCTTATCAAGAGGGGACCGGGAAATCGGGGTCCTTCGGAATGTGGAACCACCCACGAGGCCACGTCTGGAATGTCGTCGTGAGACCGGCCTCATCCTGAGGTGCGACCGGAAGGCCGGGAACCCCTTCCAGACAAAGCAGGGGAGTCGACCCTCCTGTCCAGATCAGGAGGGTAGAAGGGGCTCAGAGGAAGTGGTGCGGGAAAACCTCGGTGTTCCTCTCGAGGGAGACCGGGATGTCGGGGCACTTTGTGGGTCGCATCAAGGGTGCCAAGTACCGTTTCGACCTCCAATACCTAACGTGGGACTTCTCCTGAGACACTGTAGCGGGAAAGGGCTTCATCTTGCGATGACGGGGGAGCCACGTGGATTTTCTCGAGTTGAAGCGGGATTCTCGAGTTACGACGGGGAATTCAGGATGCCTCTTGTGTTGGCCCAGGGAAGTCCAATCTTCCATTCGAGTTGCGAAGGAAAGCTGGGGATTGCTCTCGAGTGACTGCAGGGCCAATAGAACTCATCTAGGCTTGTGTCCAGAAGCCAATGTTCCTCTCCAGGGGCGAAAGGGATCTCGGGGTTGCATTCCAGACGCACCCGGGGAGACAGGCATCCATCTCGAGTGGGAGCAAAGAACCCCGCTCTGCTCTTGAGTCGCGACGGGTATCTCTTGGAGCTCACTGGGTGGACTAAAGGGAGTCAAGCCTCCTGAGGCGTTTGGAGAGAGGTCGAGAGACTGGTCTCTAGGCCATACAGGAGACGAAGGCCCTCAAGTCGCGATGACGGGGGAGGCTCAGGGTTGTTCTCGAGCGGCGGCCCCAGTGTGCGGTTTCTCGCGAGGTACGACGGCGAGGTCAGTGAGCCTCTCGTGGGGCGGCAAGGAAGTCGGGTCTCCATGCGAATGGCGAGGGGGAGCGCGTCTTTACCCTCAAGTCATAGTAGGGGAATCTGGCCTCGAGACGTGTTGAAGAAGGTCTCTCGAGGTCTTTCTCGGGTTGAGGCAGGACACCCTGGGGTCCCTCGACTTGTGCAGGTGACCTCAGGGGGCTTCTCATGGTGGCTCTGAGAAGTCAGGGAAACTGGAGGTGGGAGGGGCCTCTCGGCACTCCACTGGGTTTGGTGCATTGGAAGAGGGCCTCATCTCCAGTTGAGGCAGGAACCTCAGGGTTCCTCTGACTTCAGACTCCGACCGCAAGGTCCCTGCAGACTTGGGACAGGAGAGTCAGGCCTCGTCTTGGGTTGAGGCATGGAACTCCGCTTGCCTCTCGAGGTGTTCCCGGGGAGACAGGCCACTTGTCGAGCGGTATTTGGAACCTGGGGGTCTTTTCCCGACGATGCACGGGCGAGTCACTGCCCCTTCGTGTTGACTTCATTCACAGGGTGGAGTTCGAAGAGGTGTCCGGGCATCGGGTTCTTATCAAGAGGGGACCGGGAAATCGGGGTCCTTCGGAATGTGGAAGCACCCACGAGGCCACGTCTGGAATGTCGTCGTGAGACCGGCCTCATCCTGAGGTGCGACCGGAAGGCCGGGAACCCCTTCCAGACAAAGCAGGGGAGTCGACCCTCCTGTCCAGATCAGGAGGGTAGAAGAGGCTCAGAGGAAGTGTTGCCAGAAAACTTCGGTGTTCCTCTCGAGGGAGACCGGGATGTCGGGGCACTTTGTGGGTCGCATCAAGGGTGACAAGTACCGTTTCGAACTCCAATTCCTAAAGTGGGACTTCTCCTGAGACGCTGTAGCGGCACAGGGCTACATCTTGCGATGACGGGGGAACCACGTGGTTTTTCTCGAGGTGTAGCAGGATTCTCGAATTACGACGGGGAATTCAGGATGCTTCTTGTGTAGGCCCAGGGAAGTCCAATCTTCCATTCGAGTTGCGAAGGAAAGCTGGGGATTTCTCTCGAGTGACTGCAGGGCCAATAGACCTCATCTAGGCTTGTGTCCAGAAGCCAGTGTTCCTCTCCAGGGGCGACAGGGATCTCGGGGTTGCATTCCAGACGCACCCGGGGAGACAGGCATCCATCTCCAGTGGAAGCAAAGAACCCCGCTCTGCTCTCGAGTCGCGACGGGTATCTCTTGGAGCTCACTGGGTGGACTAAAGGGAGTCAAGCCTCCTGAGGCTTTTGGAGAGAGGTCGCGAGATTGGTCTCTAGGCCATGCAGGAGACGAAGGCCCTCATCTCGCGATGACGGGGGAGTCTTGGGGTTGTTCTCGAGCGGCGGCCCCAGTGTGCGCTTTCTCACAAGGTACGACGGCGAGGTCAGTGAGCCTCTCGTGGGGCGCCAGGGAAGTCGGGTCTCCATGCGAGTGGCGAGGGCGAGCGCGTCATTGCTCTCGAGCCATGGTAGCGTGCCGGGGACCAGCCCCGGCTGATCCAGGGTATTCGAAGGAGAGACGGCGTAGGCGAAGATCAGGAAACCACTGCTTAATTAAATGTTAATTAAGGATATAAAGAGTAATAGAATGAGGATAGCTCAGTGAGGAAATTCAGTGGCGAAAAGAGGCTGAATAATTCAGCCAGAAAGTAAGAGAAAGAACGACATGGTGAGACCAAGTTTCGGTGAACAAGGCCCGCACTTTATTTTTCAAAGTAGTTTTTATACCTTAAGTTATGCATAGAGGATAATGGGGGAAGGGGTAGAGTCTTGCAGCAAACCAGGCTTTCTTCCTGCAAACTTATCATATGCAAAAGCTTAGGTGATTTGCATCATCTTCTGGCCCGGAGGCCTGTTAACATTTTAAGACCTTTTCTTCAGAAAACTTATTTTTCTCTAAAGGTGGTTGGTCAGGAGCCACCCTCCAAAAAAGCATTAGATAAAGTTGCATTCCTACAGAGCAAAGGTGTGGTGGGCTATAACAAGAAAAAGAATTAACTCAAGGGTCCCAGGTTACAAACATTAAAGCTACTACTTACACCAATTATATTAATCAATACACTGCCAGGGACACAGCAGGTAAGGGATATGGAAACTTAGCAGCAAACAATGGCCCAACAAGTGAAAAACCATTCACCAATAAAATTTCTAATCAATCTTGTAACTACTCAAAAGAATTTGTGTTTAGACAGTTTAGAACATCTCCTGCCTCTCACAGTTGGGAGGCTCTGAACAATCACATGTGGCCGGAAAAACCTATTCAGGCAGGCTAGAGGATTTCCAAAGTGGTTTGTAGGTTAAACACTGTCACACCCAGGAATTATTAACTGGAACTGTAAGCTAACTCTTTTTTCAGAGAGAGGTAGTGGGGCAGAGCCCCCCGTAAAGTCAGAGGTTTAGGTGCAAGCACAAGCAGAAAGTAGGCAGACTCTGGTTTTGGGGGTATATGCTCGAGAATTTCCAGGGGGACTCCTGAAGCTCGATCCTGCCTTTGCGTATGCCGAGCCTCCTTCCTCATGACCTTTGTCATGGGCGGAGTTCCTCACTGGCTCCCAGCAGTGATAGAATTCCAGTGGAGCTATTCCAGATCCTGAAAGATGATGCTGTGGAAAGTGCTGCACTCAATATGCAATATGCACTCAATATGCAATATGCCGGCTCACGGCAGTAGGGGAATCTGGCCTCGAGACGTGTTGAAGAAGGTCTCTCGAGGTCTTTCTCGGGTTGAGGCAGGACACCCTGGGGTCCCTCGACTTGTGCAGGTGACCTCAGGGGGCTTCTCATGGTGGCTCTGAGAAGTCAGGGAAACTGGAGGTGGGAGGGGCCTCTCGGCACTCCACTGGGTTTGGTGCATTGGAAGAGGGCCTCATCTCCAGTTGAGGCAGGAACCTCAGGGTTCCTCTGACTTCAGACTCCGACCGCAAGGTCCCTGCAGACTTGGGACAGGAGAGTCAGGCCTCGTCTTGGGTTGAGGCATGGAACTCCGCTTGCCTCTCGAGGTGTTCCCGGGGAGACAGGCCACTTGTCAAGCGGTATTTGGAACCTGGGGGTCTTTTCCCGACGATGCACGGGCGAGTCACTGCCCCTTCGTGTTGACTTCATTCACAGGGTGGAGTTCGAAGAGGTGTCCGGGCATCGGGTTCTTATCAAGAGGGGACCGGGAAATCGGGGTCCTTCGGAATGTGGAACCACCCACGAGGCCACGTCTGGAATGTCCTCGTGAGACCGGCCTCATCCTGAGGTGCGACCGGAAGGCCGGGAACCCCTTCCAGACAAAGCAGGGGAGTCGACCCTCCTGTCCAGATCAGGAGGGTAGAAGGGGCTCAGAGGAAGTGGTGCGGGAAAACCTCGGTGTTCCTCTTGAGGGAGACCGGGATGTCGGGGCACTTTGTGGGTCGCATCAAGGGTGCCAAGTACCGTTTCGACCTCCAATACCTAACGTGGGACTTCTCCTGAGACACTGTAGCGGGAAAGGGCTTCATCTTGCGATGACGGGGGAGCCACGTGGATTTTCTCGAGTTGCAGCGGGATTCTCGAGTTACGACGGGGAATTCAGGATGCCTCTTGTGTTGGCCCAGGGAAGTCCAATCTTCCATTCGAGTTGCGAAGGAAAGCTGGGGATTGCTCTCGAGTGACTGCAGGGCCAATAGAACTCATCTAGGCTTGTGTCCAGAAGCCAATGTTCCTCTCCAGGGGCGAAAGGGATCTCGGGGTTGCATTCCAGACGCACCCGGGGAGACAGGCATCCATCTCGAGTGGGAGCAAAGAACCCCGCTCTGCTCTTGAGTCGCAACGGGTATCTCTTGGAGCTCACTGGGTGGACTAAAGGGAGTCAAGCCTCCTGAGGCGTTTGGAGAGAGGTCGAGAGACTGGTCTCTAGGCCATACAGGAGACGAAGGCCCTCAAGTCGCGATGACGGGGGAGGCTCGGGGTTGTTCTCGAGCGGCGGCCCCAGTGTGCGGTTTCTCGCGAGGTACGACGGCGAGGTCAGTGAGCCTCTCGTGGGGCGGCAAGGAAGTCGGGTCTCCATGCGAATGGCGAGGGGGAGCGCGTCTTTACCCTCAAGTCATAGTAGGGGAATCTGGCCTCGAGACGTGTTGAAGAAGGTCTCTCGAGGTCTTTCTCGGGTTGAGGCAGGACACCCTGGGGTCCCTCGACTTGTGCAGGTGACCTCAGGGGGCTTCTCATGGTGGCTCTGAGAAGTCAGGGAAACTGGAGGTGGGAGGGGCCTCTCGGCACTCCACTGGGTTTGGTGCATTGGAAGAGGGCCTCATCTCCAGTTGAGGCAGGAACCTCAGGGTTCCTCTGACTTCAGACTCCGACCGCAAGGTCCCTGCAGACTTGGGACAGGAGAGTCAGGCCTCGTCTTGGGTTGAGGCATGGAACTCCGCTTGCCTCTCGAGGTGTTCCCGGGGAGACAGGCCACTTGTCGAGCGGTATTTGGAACCTGGGGGTCTTTTCCCGACGATGCACGGGCGAGTCACTGCCCCTTCGTGTTGACTTCATTCACAGGGTGGAGTTCAAAGAGGTGTCCGGGCATCGGGTTCTTATCAAGAGGGGACCGGGAAATCGGGGTCCTTCGGAATGTGGAACCACCCACGAGGCCACGTCTGGAATGTCGTCGTGAGACCGGCCTCATCCTGAGGTGCGACCGGAAGGCCGGGAACCCCTTCCAGACAAAGCAGGGGAGTCGACCCTCCTGTCCAGATCAGGAGGGTAGAAGAGGCTCAGAGGAAGTGTTGCCAGAAAACTTCGGTGTTCCTCTCGAGGGAGACCGGGATGTCGGGGCACTTTGTGGGTCGCATCAAGGGTGACAAGTACCGTTTCGAACTCCAATTCCTAAAGTGGGACTTCTCCTGAGACGCTGTAGCGGCACAGGGCTACATCTTGCGATGACGGGGGAACCACGTGGTTTTTCTCGAGGTGTAGCAGGATTCTCGAATTACGACGGGGAATTCAGGATGCTTCTTGTGTGGGCCCAGGGAAGTCCAATCTTCCATTCGAGTTGCGAAGGAAAGCTGGGGATTTCTCTCGAGTGACTGCAGGGCCAATAGACCTCATCTAGGCTTGTGTCCAGAAGCCAGTGTTCCTCTCCAGGGGCGACAGGGATCTCGGGGTTGCATTCCAGACACACCCGGGGAGACAGGCATCCATCTCGAGTGGAAGCAAAGAACCCCGCTCTGCTCTCGAGTCGCGACGGGTATCTCTTGGAGCTCACTGGGTGGACTAAAGGGAGTCAAGCCTCCTGAGGCTTTTGGAGAGAGGTCGCGAGATTGGTCTCTAGGCCATGCAGGAGACGAAGGCCCTCATCTCGCGATGACGGGGGAGTCTTGGTGTTGTACTCGAGCGGCGGCCCCAGTGTGCGCTTTCTCACGAGGTACGACGGCGAGGTCAGTGAGCCTCTCGTGGGGCGCCAGGGAAGTCGGGTCTCCATGCGAGTGGCGAGGGCGAGCGCGTCATTGCTCTCGAGCCATGGTAGCGTGCCGGGGACCAGCCCCGGCTGATCCAGGGTATTCGAAGGAGAGACGGCGTAGGCGAAGATCAGGAAACCACTGCTTAATTAAATGTTAATTAAGGATATAAAGAGTAATAGAATGAGGATAGCTCAGTGAGGAAATTCAGTGGCGAAAAGAGGCTGAATAATTCAACCAGAAGGTAAGAGAAAGAACGACATGGTGAGACCAAGTTTCGGTGAACAAGGCCCGCACTTTATTTTTCAAAGTAGTTTTTATACCTTAAGTTATGCATAGAGGATAAGGGGGAAGGGGTCGAGTCTTGCAGCAAACCAGGCTTTCTTCCTGCAAACTTATCATATGCAAAAGCTTAGGTGATTTGCATCATCTTCTGGCCCGGAGGCCTGTTAACATTTTAAGACCTTTTCTTCAGAAAACTTATTTTTCTCTAAAGGTGGTTGGTCAGGAGCCACCCCCCAAAAAAGCATTAGATAAAGTTGCATTCCTACAGAGCAAAGGTGTGGTGGGCTATAACAAGAAAAAGAATTAACTCAAGGGTCCCAGGTTACAAACATTAAAGCTACTACTTACACCAATTATATTAATCAATACACTGCCAGGGACACAGCAGGTAAGGGATATGGAAACTTAGCAGCAAACAATGGCCCAACAAGTGAAAAACCATTCACCAATACAATTTCTAATCAATCTTGTAACTACTCAAAAGAATCTGTGTTTAGACAGTTTAGAACATCTCCTGCCTCTCACAGTTGGGAGGCTCTGAACAATCACATGTGGCCGGAAAAACCTATTCAGGCAGGCTAGAGGATTTCCAAAGGAGTTTGTAGGTTAAACACTGTCACACCCAGGAATTATTAACTGGAACTGTAAGCTAACTCTTTTTCAGAGAGAGGTAGTGGGGGAGAGCCCCCGTAAAGTCAGAGGTTTAGGTGCAAGCACAAGCAGAAAGTAGGCAGACTCTGGTTTTGGGGGTATATGCTCGAGAATTTCCAGGGGGACTCCTGAAGCTCGATCCCGCCTTTGCGTATGCCGAGCCTCCTTCCTCATGACCTTTGTCATGGGCGGAGTTCCTCACTGGCTCCCAGCAGTGATAGAATTCCAGTGGAGCTATTCCAGATCCTGAAAGATGATGCTGTGGAAAGTGCTGCACTCAATATGCAATATGCAATATGCACTCAATATGCAATATGCCGGCTCACGGCAGTAGGGGAATCTGGCCTCGAGACGTGTTGAAGAAGGTCTCTCGAGGTCTTTCTCGGGTTGAGGCAGGACACCCTGGGGTCCCTCGACTTGTGCAGGTGACCTCAGGGGGCTTCTCATGGTGGCTCTGAGAAGTCAGGGAAACTGGAGGTGGGAGGGGCCTCTCGGCACTCCACTGGGTTTGGTGCATTGGAAGAGGGCCTCATCTCCAGTTGAGGCAGGAACCTCAGGGTTCCTCTGACTTCAGACTCCGACCGCAAGGTCCCTGCAGACTTGGGACAGGAGAGTCAGGCCTCGTCTTGGGTTGAGGCATGGAACTCCGCTTGCCTCTCGAGGTGTTCCCGGGGAGACAGGCCACTTGTCGAGCGGTATTTGGAACCTGGGGGTCTTTTCCCGACGATGCACGGGCGAGTCACTGCCCCTTCGTGTTGACTTCATTCACAGGGTGGAGTTCGAAGAGGTGTCCGGGCATCGGGTTCTTATCAAGAGGGGACCGGGAAATCGGGGTCCTTCGGAATGTGGAACCACCCACGAGGCCACGTCTGGAATGTCGTCGTGAGACCGGCCTCATCCTGAGGTGCGACCGGAAGGCCGGGAACCCCTTCCAGACAAAGCAGGGGAGTCGACCCTCCTGTCCAGATCAGGAGGGTAGAAGGGGCTCAGAGGAAGTGGTGCGGGAAAACCTCGGTGTTCCTCTTGAGGGAGACCGGGATGTCGGGGCACTTTGTGGGTCGCATCAAGGGTGCCAAGTACCGTTTCGACCTCCAATACCTAACGTGGGACTTCTCCTGAGACACTGTAGCGGGAAAGGGCTTCATCTTGCGATGACGGGGGAACCACGTGGATTTTCTCGAGTTGCAGCGGGATTCTCGAGTTACGACGGGGAATTCAGGATGCCTCTTGTGTTGGCCCAGGGAAGTCCAATCTTCCATTCGAGTTGCGAAGGAAAGCTGGGGATTGCTCTCGAGTGACTGCAGGGCCAATAGAACTCATCTAGGCTTGTGTCCAGAAGCCAATGTTCCTCTCCAGGGGCGAAAGGGATCTCGGGGTTGCATTCCAGACGCACCCGGGGAGACAGGCATCCATCTCGAGTGGGAGCAAAGAACCCCGCTCTGCTCTTGAGTCGCGACGGGTATCTCTTGGAGCTCACTGGGTGGACTAAAGGGAGTCAAGCCTCCTGAGGCGTTTGGAGAGAGGTCGAGAGACTGGTCTCTAGGCCATACAGGAGACGAAGGCCCTCAAGTCGCGATGACGGGGGAGGCTCGGGGTTGTTCTCGAGCGGCGGCCCCAGTGTGCGGTTTCTCGCGAGGTACGACGGCGAGGTCAGTGAGCCTCTCGTGGGGCGGCAAGGAAGTCGGGTCTCCATGCGAATGGCGAGGGGGAGCGCGTCTTTACTCTCAAGTCATAGTAGGGGAATCTGGCCTCGAGACGTGTTGAAGAAGGTCTCTCGAGGTCTTTCTCGGGTTGAGGCAGGACACCCTGGGGTCCCTCGACTTGTGCAGGTGACCTCAGGGGGCTTCTCATGGTGGCTCTGAGAAGTCAGGGAAACTGGAGGTGGGAGGGGCCTCTCGGCACTCCACTGGGTTTGGTGCATTGGAAGAGGGCCTCATCTCCAGTTGAGGCAGGAACCTCAGGGTTCCTCTGACTTCAGACTCCGACCGCAAGGTCCCTGCAGACTTGGGACAGGAGAGTCAGGCCTCGTCTTGGGTTGAGGCATGGAACTCCGCTTGCCTCTCGAGGTGTTCCCGGGGAGACAGGCCACTTGTCGAGCGGTATTTGGAACCTGGGGGTCTTTTCCCGACGATGCACGGGCGAGTCACTGCCCCTTCGTGTTGACTTCATTCACAGGGTGGAGTTCGAAGAGGTGTCCGGGCATCGGGTTCTTATCAAGAGGGGACCGGGAAATCGGGGTCCTTCGGAATGTGGAACCACCCACGAGGCCACGTCTGGAATGTCGTCGTGAGACCGGCCTCATCCTGAGGTGCGACCGGAAGGCCGGGAACCCCTTCCAGACAAAGCAGGGGAGTCGACCCTCCTGTCCAGATCAGGAGGGTAGAAGGGGCTCAGAGGAAGTGGTGCGGGAAAACCTCGGTGTTCCTCTTGAGGGAGAACGGGATGTCGGGGAATTTTGTGGGTCGCATCAAGGGTGCCAAGTACCGTTTCGACCTCCAATACCTAACGTGGGACTTCTCCTGAGACACTGTAGCGGGAAAGGGCTTCATCTTGCGATGACGGGGGAACCACGTGGATTTTCTCGAGTTGCAGCGGGATTCTCGAGTTACGACGGGGAATTCAGGATGCCTCTTGTGTTGGCCCAGGGAAGTCCAATCTTCCATTCGAGTTGCGAAGGAAAGCTGGGGATTGCTCTCGAGTGACTGCAGGGCCAATAGAACTCATCTAGGCTTGTGTCCAGAAGCCAATGTTCCTCTCCAGGGGCGAAAGGGATCTCGGGGTTGCATTCCAGACGCACCCGGGGAGACAGGCATCCATCTCGAGTGGGAGCAAAGAACCCCGCTCTGCTCTTGAGTCGCGACGGGTATCTCTTGGAGCTCACTGGGTGGACTAAAGGGAGTCAAGCCTCCTGAGGCGTTTGGAGAGAGGTCGAGAGACTGGTCTCTAGGCCATACAGGAGATGAAGGCCCTCAAGTCGCGATGACGGGGGAGGCTCGGGGTTGTTCTCGAGCGGCGGCCCCAGTGTGCGGTTTCTCGCGAGGTACGACGGCGAGGTCAGTGAGCCTCTCGTGGGGCGGCAAGGAAGTCGGGTCTCCATGCGAATGGCGAGGGGGAGCGCGTCTTTACTCTCAAGTCATAGTAGGGGAATCTGGCCTCGAGACGTGTTGAAGAAGGTCTCTCGAGGTCTTTCTCGGGTTGAGGCAGGACACCCTGGGGTCCCTCGACTTGTGCAGGTGACCTCAGGGGGCTTCTCATGGTGGCTCTGAGAAGTCAGGGAAACTGGAGGTGGGAGGGGCCTCTCGGCACTCCACTGGGTTTGGTGCATTGGAAGAGGGCCTCATCTCCAGTTGAGGCAGGAACCTCAGGGTTCCTCTGACTTCAGACTCCGACCGCAAGGTCCCTGCAGACTTGGGACAGGAGAGTCAGGCCTCGTCTTGGGTTGAGGCATGGAACTCCGCTTGCCTCTCGAGGTGTTCCCGGGGAGACAGGCCACTTGTCGAGCGGTATTTGGAACCTGGGGGTCTTTTCCCGACGATGCACGGGCGAGTCACTGCCCCTTCGTGTTGACTTCATTCACAGGGTGGAGTTCAAAGAGGTGTCCGGGCATCGGGTTCTTATCAAGAGGGGACCGGGAAATCGGGGTCCTTCGGAATGTGGAACCACCCACGAGGCCACGTCTGGAATGTCGTCGTGAGACCGGCCTCATCCTGAGGTGCGACCGGAAGGCCGGGAACCCCTTCCAGACAAAGCAGGGGAGTCGACCCTCCTGTCCAGATCAGGAGGGTAGAAGAGGCTCAGAGGAAGTGTTGCCAGAAAACTTCGGTGTTCCTCTCGAGGGAGACCGGGATGTCGGGGCACTTTGTGGGTCGCATCAAGGGTGACAAGTACCGTTTCGAACTCCAATTCCTAAAGTGGGACTTCTCCTGAGACGCTGTAGCGGCACAGGGCTACATCTTGCGATGACGGGGGAACCACGTGGTTTTTCTCGAGGTGTAGCAGGATTCTCGAATTACGACGGGGAATTCAGGATGCTTCTTGTGTGGGCCCAGGGAAGTCCAATCTTCCATTCGAGTTGCGAAGGAAAGCTGGGGATTTCTCTCGAGTGACTGCAGGGCCAATAGACCTCATCTAGGCTTGTGTCCAGAAGCCAGTGTTCCTCTCCAGGGGCGACAGGGATCTCGGGGTTGCATTCCAGACACACCCGGGGAGACAGGCATCCATCTCGAGTGGAAGCAAAGAACCCCGCTCTGCTCTCGAGTCGCGACGGGTATCTCTTGGAGCTCACTGGGTGGACTAAAGGGAGTCAAGCCTCCTGAGGCTTTTGGAGAGAGGTCGCGAGATTGGTCTCTAGGCCATGCAGGAGACGAAGGCCCTCATCTCGCGATGACGGGGGAGTCTTGGGGTTGTTCTCGAGCGGCGGCCCCAGTGTGCGCTTTCTCACGAGGTACGACGGCGAGGTCAGTGAGCCTCTCGTGGGGCGCCAGGGAAGTCGGGTCTCCATGCGAGTGGCGAGGGCGAGCGCGTCATTGCTCTCGAGCCATGGTAGCGTGCCGGGGACCAGCCCCGGCTGATCCAGGGTATTCGAAGGAGAGACGGCGTAGGCGAAGATCAGGAAACCACTGCTTAATTAAATGTTAATTAAGGATATAAAGAGTAATAGAATGAGGATAGCTCAGTGAGGAAATTCAGTGGCGAAAAGAGGCTGAATAATTCAACCAGAAGGTAAGAGAAAGAACGACATGGTGAGACCAAGTTTCGGTGAACAAGGCCCGCACTTTATTTTTCAAAGTAGTTTTTATACCTTAAGTTATGCATAGAGGATAAGGGGGAAGGGGTCGAGTCTTGCAGCAAACCAGGCTTTCTTCCTGCAAACTTATCATATGCAAAAGCTTAGGTGATTTGCATCATCTTCTGGCCCGGAGGCCTGTTAACATTTTAAGACCTTTTCTTCAGAAAACTTATTTTTCTCTAAAGGTGGTTGGTCAGGAGCCACCCCCCAAAAAAGCATTAGATAAAGTTGCATTCCTACAGAGCAAAGGTGTGGTGGGCTATAACAAGAAAAAGAATTAACTCAAGGGTCCCAGGTTACAAACATTAAAGCTACTACTTACACCAATTATATTAATCAATACACTGCCAGGGACACAGCAGGTAAGGGATATGGAAACTTAGCAGCAAACAATGGCCCAACAAGTGAAAAACCATTCACCAATACAATTTCTAATCAATCTTGTAACTACTCAAAAGAATCTGTGTTTAGACAGTTTAGAACATCTCCTGCCTCTCACAGTTGGGAGGCTCTGAACAATCACATGTGGCCGGAAAAACCTATTCAGGCAGGCTAGAGGATTTCCAAAGGAGTTTGTAGGTTAAACACTGTCACACCCAGGAATTATTAACTGGAACTGTAAGCTAACTCTTTTTTCAGAGAGAGGTAGTGGGGGAGAGCCCCCGTAAAGTCAGAGGTTTAGGTGCAAGCACAAGCAGAAAGTAGGCAGACTCTGGTTTTGGGGGTATATGCTCGAGAATTTCCAGGGGGACTCCTGAAGCTCGATCCCGCCTTTGCGTATGCCGAGCCTCCTTCCTCATGACCTTTGTCATGGGCGGAGTTCCTCACTGGCTCCCAGCAGTGATAGAATTCCAGTGGAGCTATTCCAGATCCTGAATGATGATGCTGTGGAAAGTGCTGCACTCAATATGCAATATGCACTCAATATGCAATATGCCGGCTCACGGCAGTAGGGGAATCTGGCCTCGAGACGTGTTGAAGAAGGTCTCTCGAGGTCTTTCTCGGGTTGAGGCAGGACACCCTGGGGTCCCTCGACTTGTGCAGGTGACCTCAGGGGGCTTCTCATGGTGGCTCTGAGAAGTCAGGGAAACTGGAGGTGGGAGGGGCCTCTCGGCACTCCACTGGGTTTGGTGCATTGGAAGAGGGCCTCATCTCCAGTTGAGGCAGGAACCTCAGGGTTCCTCTGACTTCAGACTCCGACCGCAAGGTCCCTGCAGACTTGGGACAGGAGAGTCAGGCCTCGTCTTGGGTTGAGGCATGGAACTCCGCTTGCCTCTCGAGGTGTTCCCGGGGAGACAGGCCACTTGTCGAGCGGTATTTGGAACCTGGGGGTCTTTTCCCGACGATGCACGGGCGAGTCACTGCCCCTTCGTGTTGACTTCATTCACAGGGTGGAGTTCGAAGAGGTGTCCGGGCATCGGGTTCTTATCAAGAGGGGACCGGGAAATCGGGGTCCTTCGGAATGTGGAACCACCCACGAGGCCACGTCTGGAATGTCGTCGTGAGACCGGCCTCATCCTGAGGTGCGACCGGAAGGCCGGGAACCCCTTCCAGACAAAGCAGGGGAGTCGACCCTCCTGTCCAGATCAGGAGGGTAGAAGGGGCTCAGAGGAAGTGGTGCGGGAAAACCTCGGTGTTCGTCTTGAGGGAGACCGGGATGTCGGGGAATTTTGTGGGTCGCATCAAGGGTGCCAAGTACCGTTTCGACCTCCAATACCTAACGTGGGACTTCTCCTGAGACACTGTAGCGGGAAAGGGCTTCATCTTGCGATGACGGGGGAACCACGTGGATTTTCTCGAGTTGCAGCGGGATTCTCGAGTACGACGGGAATTCAGGATGCCTCTTGTGTTGGCCCAGGAAGTCAATCTTCCATTCGAGTTGCGAAGGAAAGCTGGGGATTGCTCTCGAGTGACTGCAGGGCCAAAGAACTCATCTAGGCTTGTGTCAAGCCAATGTTCCTCTCCAGGGGCGAAAGGGATCTCGGGTTGCATTCCAGACGCACCCGGGAGACAGGCATCCATCTCGAGTGGGGCAAAGAACCCCGCCTGCTCTTGAGTCGCGACGGGTATCTCTTGAGCTCACTGGGTGGACTAAAGGAGTCAAGCCTCCTGAGGCGTTTGGAGAGAGGTCGAGAGACTGGTCCTAGGCCATACAGGAGACGAAGGCCTCAAGTCGCGATGACGGGGAGGCTCGGGGTTGTTCTCGAGCGGCGGCCCCAGTGTGCGGTTTCTCGAGGTACGACGGCGAGGTCAGTGAGCCTCTCGTGGGGCGGCAAGGAAGTCGGGTCTCCATGCGAATGGCGAGGGGGAGCGCGTCTTTACTCTCAAGTCATAGTAGGGGAATCTGGCCTCGAGACGTGTTGAAGAAGGTCTCTCGAGGTCTTTCTCGGGTTGAGGCAGGACACCCTGGGGTCCCTCGACTTGTGCAGGTGACCTCAGGGGGCTTCTCATGGTGGCTCTGAGAAGTCAGGGAAACTGGAGGTGGGAGGGGCCTCTCGGCACTCCACTGGGTTTGGTGCATTGGAAGAGGGCCTCATCTCCAGTTGAGGCAGGAACCTCAGGGTTCCTCTGACTTCAGACTCCGACCGCAAGGTCCCTGCAGACTTGGGACAGGAGAGTCAGGCCTCGTCTTGGGTTGAGGCATGGAACTCCGCTTGCCTCTCGAGGTGTTCCCGGGGAGACAGGCCACTTATCGAGCGGTATTTGGAACCTGGGGGTCTTTTCCCGACGATGCACGGGCGAGTCACTGCCCCTTCGTGTTGACTTCATTCACAGGGTGGAGTTCGAAGAGGTGTCCGGGCATCGGGTTCTTATCAAGAGGGGACCGGGAAATCGGGGTCCTTCGGAATGTGGAACCACCCACGAGGCCACGTCTGGAATGTCGTCGTGAGACCGGCCTCATCCTGAGGTGCGACCGGAAGGTCGGGAACCCCTTCCAGACAAAGCAGGGGAGTCGACCCTCCTGTCCAGATCAGGAGGGTAGAAGAGGCTCAGAGGAAGTGTTGCCAGAAAACTTCGGTGTTCCTCTCGAGGGAGACCGGGATGTCGGTGCACTTTGTGGGTCGCATCAAGGGTGACAAGTACCGATTCGAACTCCAATTCCTAAAGTGGGACTTCACCTGAGACGCTGTAGCGGCACAGGGCAACATTTTGCGATGACGGGGGAACCACGTGGTTTTTCTCGAGGTGTAGCAGGATTCTCGAATTACGACGGGGAATTCAGGATGCCTCTTGTGTAGGCCCAGGGAAGTCCAATCTTCCATTCGAGTTGCGAAGGAAAGCTGGGGATTGCTCTCGAGTGACTGCAGGGCCAATAGACCTCATCTAGGCTTGTGTCCAGAAGCCAGTGTTCCTCTCCAGGGGCGACAGGGATTTCGGGGTTGCATTCCAGACACACCCGGGGAGACAGGCATCCATCTCGAGTGGAAGCAAAGAACCCCGCTCTGCTCTCGAGTCGCGACGGGTATCTCTTGGAGCTCACTGGGTGGACTAAAGGGAGTCAAGCCTCCTGAGGCTTTTGGAGAGAGGTCGCGAGATTGGTCTCTAGGCCATGCAGGAGACGAAGGCCCTCATCTCGCGATGACGGGGGAGTCTTGGGGTTGTTCTCGAGCGGCGGCCCCAGTGTGCGCTTTCTCTCGAGGTACGACGGCGAGGTCAGTGAGCCTCTCGTGGGGCGCCAGGGAAGTCGGGTCTCCATGCGAGTGGCGAGGGCGAGCGCGTCATTGCTCTCGAGCCATGGTAGGGTGCCGGGGACCAGCCCCGGCTGATCCAGGGTATTCGAAGGAGAGACGGCGTAGGCGAAGATCAGGAAACCACTGCTTAATTAAATGTTAATTAAGGATATAAAGAGTAATAGAATGAGGATAGCTCAGTGAGGAAATTCAGTGGCGAAAAGAGGCTGAATAATTCAGCCAGAAGGTAAGAGAAAGAACGACATGGTGAGACCAAGTTTCGGTGAACAAGGCCCGCACTTTATTTTTCAAAGTAGTTTTTATACCTTAAGTTATGCATAGAGGATAATGGGGGAAGGGGTAGAGTCTTGCAGCAAACCAGGCTTTCTTCCTGCAAACTTATCATATGCAAAAGCTTAGGTGATTTGCATCATCTTCTGGCCCGGAGGCCTGTTAACATTTTAAGACCTTTTCTTCAGAAAACTTATTTTTCTCTAAAGGTGGTTGGTCAGGAGCCACCCTCCAAAAAAGCATTAGATAAAGTTGCATTCCTACAGAGCAAAGGTGTGGTGGGCTATAACAAGAAAAAGAATTAACTCAAGGGTCCCAGGTTACAAACATTAAAGCTACTACTTACACCAATTATATTAATCAATACACTGCCAGGGACACAGCAGGTAAGGGATATGGAAACTTAGCAGCAAACAATGGCCCAACAAGTGAAAAACCATTCACCAATACAATTTCTAATCAATCTTGTAACTACTCAAAAGAATCTGTGTTTAGACAGTTTAGAACATCTCCTGCCTCTCACAGTTGGGAGGCTCTGAACAATCACATGTGGCCAGAAAAACCTATTCAGGCAGGCTAGAGGATTTCCAAAGGAGTTTGTAGGTTAAACACTGTCACACCCAGGAATTATTAACTGGAACTGTAAGCTAACTCTTTTTTCAGAGAGAGGTAGTGGGGGAGAGCCCCCCGTAAAGTCAGAGGTTTAGGTGAAAGCACAAGCAGAAAGTAGGCAGACTCTGGTTTTGTGGGTATATGCTCGAGAATTTCAAGGGGGACTCCTGAAGCTCGATCCCGCCTTTGCGTATGCCGAGCCTCCTTCCTCATGACCTTTGTCATGGGCGGAGTTCCTCACTGGCTCCCAGCAGTGATAGAATTCCAGTGGAGCTATTCCAGATCCTGAAAGATGATGCTGTGGAAAGTGCTGCACTCAATATGCAATATGCAATATGCACTCAATATGCAATATGCCGGCTCACGGCAGTAGGGGAATCTGGCCTCGAGACGTGTTGAAGAAGGTCTCTCGAGGTCTTTCTCGGGTTGAGGCAGGACACCCTGGGGTCCCTCGACTTGTGCAGGTGACCTCAGGGGGCTTCTCATGGTGGCTCTGAGAAGTCAGGGAAACTGGAGGTGGGAGGGGCCTCTCGGCACTCCACTGGGTTTGGTGCATTGGAAGAGGGCCTCATCTCCAGTTGAGGCAGGAACCTCAGGGTTCCTCTGACTTCAGACTCCGACCGCAAGGTCCCTGCAGACTTGGGACAGGAGAGTCAGGCCTCGTCTTGGGTTGAGGCATGGAACTCCGCTTGCCTCTCGAGGTGTCCCCGGGGAGACAGGCCACTTGTCGAGCGGTATTTGGAACCTGGGGGTCTTTTCCCGACGATGCACGGGCGAGTCACTGCCCCTTCGTGTTGACTTCATTCACAGGGTGGAGTTCGAAGAGGTGTCCGGGCATCGGGTTCTTATCAAGAGGGGACCGGGAAATCGGGGTCCTTCGGAATGTGGAACCACCCACGAGGCCACGTCTGGAATGTCGTCGTGAGACCGGCCTCATCCTGAGGTGCGACCGGAAGGCCGGGAACCCCTTCCAGACAAAGCAGGGGAGTCGACCCTCCTGTCCAGATCAGGAGGGTAGAAGAGGCTCAGAGGAAGTGTTGCCAGAAAACTTCAGTGTTCCTCTCGAGGGAGACCGGGATGTCGGTGCACTTTGTGGGTCGCATCAAGGGTGACAAGTACCGATTCGAACTCCAATTCCTAAAGTGGGACTTCACCTGAGACGCTGTAGCGGCACAGGGCAACATTTTGCGATGACGGGGGAACCACGTGGTTTTTCTCGAGGTGTAGCAGGATTCTCGAATTACGACGGGGAATTCAGGATGCCTCTTGTGTAGGCCCAGGGAAGTCCAATCTTCCATTCGAGTTGCGAAGGAAAGCTGGGGATTGCTCTCGAGTGACTGCAGGGCCAATAGACCTCATCTAGGCTTGTGTCCAGAAGCCAGTGTTCCTCTCCAGGGGCGACAGGGATTTCGGGGTTGCATTCCAGACACACCCGGGGAGACAGGCATCCATCTCGAGTGGAAGCAAAGAACCCCGCTCTGCTCTCGAGTCGCGACGGGTATCTCTTGGAGCTCACTGGGTGGACTAAAGGGAGTCAAGCCTCCTGAGGCTTTTGGAGAGAGGTCGCGAGATTGGTCTCTAGGCCATGCAGGAGACGAAGGCCCTCATCTCGCGATGACGGGGGAGTCTTGGGGTTGTTCTCGAGCGGCGGCCCCAGTGTGCGCTTTCTCTCGAGGTACGACGGCGAGGTCAGTGAGCCTCTCGTGGGGCGCCAGGGAAGTCGGGTCTCCATGCGAGTGGCGAGGGCGAGCGCGTCATTGCTCTCGAGCCATGGTAGGGTGCCGGGGACCAGCCCCGGCTGATCCAGGGTATTCGAAGGAGAGACGGCGTAGGCGAAGATCAGGAAACCACTGCTTAATTAAATGTTAATTAAGGATATAAAGAGTAATAGAATGAGGATAGCTCAGTGAGGAAATTCAGTGGCGAAAAGAGGCTGAATAATTCAGCCAGAAGGTAAGAGAAAGAACGACATGGTGAGACCAAGTTTCGGTGAACAAGGCCCGCACTTTATTTTTCAAAGTAGTTTTTATACCTTAAGTTATGCATAGAGGATAATGGGGGAAGGGGTAGAGTCTTGCAGCAAACCAGGCTTTCTTCCTGCAAACTTATCATATGCAAAAGCTTAGGTGATTTGCATCATCTTCTGGCCCGGAGGCCTGTTAACATTTTAAGACCTTTTCTTCAGAAAACTTATTTTTCTCTAAAGGTGGTTGGTCAGGAGCCACCCTCCAAAAAAGCATTAGATAAAGTTGCATTCCTACAGAGCAAAGGTGTGGTGGGCTATAACAAGAAAAAGAATTAACTCAAGGGTCCCAGGTTACAAACATTAAAGCTACTACTTACACCAATTATATTAATCAATACACTGCCAGGGACACAGCAGGTAAGGGATATGGAAACTTAGCAGCAAACAATGGCCCAACAAGTGAAAAACCATTCACCAATACAATTTCTAATCAATCTTGTAACTACTCAAAAGAATCTGTGTTTAGACAGTTTAGAACATCTCCTGCCTCTCACAGTTGGGAGGCTCTGAACAATCACATGTGGCCAGAAAAACCTATTCAGGCAGGCTAGAGGATTTCCAAAGGAGTTTGTAGGTTAAACACTGTCACACCCAGGAATTATTAACTGGAACTGTAAGCTAACTCTTTTTTCAGAGAGAGGTAGTGGGGGAGAGCCCCCGTAAAGTCAGAGGTTTAGGTGAAAGCACAAGCAGAAAGTAGGCAGACTCTGGTTTTGTGGGTATATGCTCGAGAATTTCAAGGGGGACTCCTGAAGCTCGATCCCGCCTTTGCGTATGCCGAGCCTCCTTCCTCATGACCTTTGTCATGGGCGGAGTTCCTCACTGGCTCCCAGCAGTGATAGAATTCCAGTGGAGCTATTCCAGATCCTGAAAGATGATGCTGTGGAAAGTGCTGCACTCAATATGCAATATGCAATATGCACTCAATATGCAATATGCCGGCTCACGGCAGTAGGGGAATCTGGCCTCGAGACGTGTTGAAGAAGGTCTCTCGAGGTCTTTCTCGGGTTGAGGCAGGACACCCTGGGGTCCCTCGACTTGTGCAGGTGACCTCAGGGGGCTTCTCATGGTGGCTCTGAGAAGTCAGGGAAACTGGAGGTGGGAGGGGCCTCTCGGCACTCCACTGGATTTGGTGCATTGGAAGAGGGCCTCATCTCCAGTTGAGGCAGGAACCTCAGGGTTCCTCTGACTTCAGACTCCGACCGCAAGGTCCCTGCAGACTTGGGACAGGAGAGTCAGGCCTCGTCTTGGGTTGAGGCATGGAACTCCGCTTGCCTCTCGAGGTGTTCCCGGGGAGACAGGCCACTTGTCGAGCGGTATTTGGAACCTGGGGTCTTTTCCCGACGATGCACGGGCGAGTCACTGCCCCTTCGTGTTGACTTCATTCACAGGGTGGAGTTCGAAGAGGTGTCCGGGCATCGGGTTCTTATCAAGAGGGGACCGGGAAATTGGGGTCCTTCGGAATGTGGAACCACCCACGAGGCCACGTCTGGAATGTCGTCGTGAGACCGGCCTCATCCTGAGGTGCGACCGGAAGGCCGGGAACCCCTTCCAGACAAAGCAGGGGAGTCGACCCTCCTGTCCAGATCAGGAGGGTAGAAGGGGCTCAGAGGAAGTGGTGCGGGAAATCCTCGGTGTTCCTCTTGAGGGAGACCGGGATGTCGGGGCACTTTGTGGGTCGCATCAAGGGTGCCAAGTACCGTTTCGACCTCCAATACCTAACGTGGGACTTCTCCTGAGACACTGTAGCGGGAAAGGGCTTCATCTTGCGATGACGGGGGAACCACGTGGATTTTCTCGAGTTGCAGCGGGATTCTCGAGTTACGACGGGGAATTCAGGATGCCTCTTGTGTTGGCCCAGGGAAGTCCAATCTTCCATTCGAGTTGCGAAGGAAAGCTGGGGATTGCTCTCGAGTGACTGCAGGGCCAATAGAACTCATCTAGGCTTGTGTCCAGAAGCCAATGTTCCTCTCCAGGGGCGAAAGGGATCTCGGGGTTGCATTCCAGACGCACCCGGGGAGACAGGCATCCATCTCGAGTGGGAGCAAAGAACCCCGCTCTGCTCTTGAGTCGCGACGGGTATCTCTTGGAGCTCACTGGGTGGACTAAAGGGAGTCAAGCCTCCTGAGGCGTTTGGAGAGAGGTCGAGAGACTGGTCTCTAGGCCATACAGGAGACGAAGGCCCTCAAGTCGCGATGACGGGGGAGGCTCGGGGTTGTTCTCGAGCGGCGGCCCCAGTGTGCGGTTTCTCGCGAGGTACGACGGCGAGGTCAGTGAGCCTCTCGTGGGGCGGCAAGGAAGTCGGGTCTCCATGCGAATGGCGAGGGGGAGCGCGTCTTTACTCTCAAGTCATAGTAGGGGAATCTGGCCTCGAGACGTGTTGAAGAAGGTCTCTCGAGGTCTTTCTCGGGTTGAGGCAGGACACCCTGGGGTCCCTCGACTTGTGCAGGTGACCTCAGGGGGCTTCTCATGGTGGCTCTGAGAAGTCAGGGAAACTGGAGGTGGGAGGGGCCTCTCGGCACACCACTGGGTTTGGTGCATTGGAAGAGGGCCTCATCTCCAGTTGAGGCAGGAACCTCAGGGTTCCTCGGAATGTGGACGCACCCACGAGGCCACGTCTGGAATGTCGTCGTGAGACCGGCCTCATCCTGAGGTGCGACCGGAAGGTCGGGAACCCCTTCCAAACAAAGCAGCGGAGTCGACCCTCCTGTCCAGATCAGGAGGGTAGAAGGGGCTCAGAGGACGTGGTGCCGGAAAACCTCGGTGTTCCTCTTGAGGGAGACCGGGATGTCGGGGAACTTTGTGGGTCGCATGAAGGGTGACAAGTACCGTTTCGACCTCCAATAACTAACGTGGGACTTCTCCTGAGACACTGTAGCGGGAAAGGGCTTCATCTTGCGATGACGGGGGAACCACGTGGATTTTCTCGAGTTGCAGCGGGATTCTCGAGTTACGATGGGGAACTCAGGATGCCTCTTGTGTTGGCCCAGGGAAGTCCAATCTTCCATTCGAGTTGCGAAGGAAAGCTGGGGATTGCTCTCGAGTGACTGCAGGGCCAATAGACCTCATCTAGGCTTGTGTCCAGAAGCCAATCTTCCTCTCCGGGGCGAAAGGGATCTCGGGGTTGCATTCCAGACGCACCCGGGGAGACAGGCATCCATCTCGAGTGGAAGCAAAGAACCCCGCTCTGCTCTCGAGTCGCGACGGGTATCTCTTGGAGCTCACTGGGTGGACTAAAGGGAGTCAAGCCTCCTGAGGCGTTTGGAGAGAGGTCGCGAGATTGGTCTCTAGGCCATGCAGGAGACGAAGGCCCTCATCTCGCGATGACGGGGGAGTCTTGGGGTTGTTCTCGAGCGGCGGCCCCAGTGTGTGCTTTCTCGCGAGGTACGACGGCGAGGTCAGTGAGCCTCTCGTGGGGCGCCAGGGAAGTCGGGTCTCCATGCGAGTGGCGAGGGCGAGCGCGTCATTGCTCTCGAGCCATGGTAGGGTGCCGGGGACCAGCCCCGGCTGATCCAGGGTATTCGAAGGAGAGACGGCGTAGGCGAAGATCAGGAAACCACTGCTTAATTAAATGTTAATTAAGGATATAAAGAGTAATAGAATGAGGATAGCTCAGTGAGGAAATTCAGTGGCGAAAAGAGGCTGAATAATTCAGCCAGAAGGTAAGAGAAAGAACCACATGGTGAGACCAAGTTTCAGTGAACAAGGCCCGCACTTTATTTTTCAAAGTAGTTTTTATACCTTAAGTTATGCATAGAGGATAATGGCGGAAGGGGTAGAGTCTTGCAGCAAACCAGGCTTTCTTCCTGCAAACTTATCATATGCAAAAGCTTAGGTGATTTGCATCATCTTCTGGCCCGGAGGCCTGTTAACATTTTAAGACCTTTTCTTCAGAAAACTTATTTTTCTCTAAAGGTGGTTGGTCAGGAGCCACCCTCCAAAAAAGCATTAGATAAAGTTGCATTCCTACAGAGCAAAGGTGTGGTGGGCTATAACAAGAAAAAGAATTAACTCAAGGGTCCCAGGTTACAAACATTAAAGCTACTACTTACACCAATTATATTAATCAATACACTGCCAGGGACACAGCAGGTAAGGGATATGGAAACTTAGCAGCAAACAATGGCCCAACAAGTGAAAAACCATTCACCAATACAATTTCTAATCAATCTTGTAACTACTCAAAAGAATCTGTGTTTAGACAGTTTAGAACATCTCCTGCCTCTCACAGTTGGGAGGCTCTGAACAATCACATGTGGCCGGAAAAACCTATTCAGGCAGGCTAGAGGATTTCCAAAGGAGTTTGTAGGTTAAACACTGTCACACCCAGGAATTATTAACTGGAACTGTAAGCTAACTCTTTTTCCAGAGAGAGGTAGTGGGGGAGAGCCCCCGTAAAGTCAGAGGTTTAGGTGAAAGCACAAGCAGAAAGTAGGCAGACTCTGGTTTTGGGGGTATATGCTCTAGAATTTCCAGGGGGACTCCTGAAGCTCGATCCCGCCTTTGCGTATGCCGAGCCTCCTTCCTCATGACCTTTGTCATGGGCGGAGTTCCTCACTGGCTCCCAGCAGTGATAGAATTCCAGTGGAGCTATTCCAGATCCTGAAAGATGATGCTGTGGAAAGTGCTGCACTCAATATGCAATATGCAATATGCACTCAATATGCAATATGCCGGCTCACGGCAGTAGGGGAATCTGGCCTCGAGACGTGTTGAAGAAGGTCTCTCGAGGTCTTTCTCGGGTTGAGGCAGGACACCCTGGGGTCCCTCGACTTGTGCAGGTGACCTCAGGGGGCTTCTCATGGTGGCTCTGAGAAGTCAGGGAAACTGGAGGTGGGAGGGGCCTCTCGGCACTCCACTGGGTTTGGTGCATTGGAAGAGGGCCTCATCTCCAGTTGAGGCAGGAACCTCAGGGTTCCTCTGACTTCAGACTCCGACCGCAAGGTCCCTGCAGACTTGGGACAGGAGAGTCAGGCCTCGTCTTGGGTTGAGGCATGGAACTCCGCTTGCCTCTCGAGGTGTTCCCGGGGAGACAGGCCACTTGTCGAGCGGTATTTGGAACCTGGGGGTCTTTTCCCGACGATGCACGGGCGAGTCACTGCCCCTTCGTGTTGACTTCATTCACAGGGTGGAGTTCGAAGAGGTGTCCGGGCATCGGGTTCTTATCAAGAGGGGACCGGGAAATCGGGGTCCTTCGGAATGTGGAACCACCCACGAGGCCACGTCTGGAATGTCGTCGTGAGACCGGCCTCATCCTGAGGTGCGACCGGAAGGCCGGGAACCCCTTCCAGACAAAGCAGGGGAGTCGACCCTCCTGTCCAGATCAGGAGGGTAGAAGGGGCTCAGAGGAAGTGGTGCGGGAAATCCTCGGTGTTCCTCTTGAGGGAGACCGGGATGTCGGGGCACTTTGTGGGTCGCATCAAGGGTGCCAAGTACCGTTTCGACCTCCAATACCTAACGTGGGACTTCTCCTGAGACACTGTAGCGGGAAAGGGCTTCATCTTGCGATGACGGGGGAACCACGTGGATTTTCTCGAGTTGCAGCGGGATTCTCGAGTTACGACGGGGAATTCAGGATGCCTCTTGTGTTGGCCCAGGGAAGTCCAATCTTCCATTCGAGTTGCGAAGGAAAGCTGGGGATTGCTCTCGAGTGACTGCAGGGCCAATAGAACTCATCTAGGCTTGTGTCCAGAAGCCAATGTTCCTCTCCAGGGGCGAAAGGGATCTCGGGGTTGCATTCCAGACGCACCCGGGGAGACAGGCATCCATCTCGAGTGGGAGCAAAGAACCCCGCTCTGCTCTTGAGTCGCGACGGGTATCTCTTGGAGCTCACTGGGTGGACTAAAGGGAGTCAAGCCTCCTGAGGCGTTTGGAGAGAGGTCGAGAGACTGGTCTCTAGGCCATACAGGAGACGAAGGCCCTCAAGTCGCGATGACGGGGGAGGCTCGGGGTTGTTCTCGAGCGGCGGCCCCAGTGTGCGGTTTCTCGCGAGGTACGACGGCGAGGTCAGTGAGCCTCTCGTGGGGCGGCAAGGAAGTCGGGTCTCCATGCGAATGGCGAGGGGGAGCGCGTCTTTACTCTCAAGTCATAGTAGGGGAATCTGGCCTCGAGACGTGTTGAAGAAGGTCTCTCGAGGTCTTTCTCGGGTTGAGGCAGGACACCCTGGGGTCCCTCGACTTGTGCAGGTGACCTCAGGGGGCTTCTCATGGTGGCTCTGAGAAGTCAGGGAAACTGGAGGTGGGAGGGGCCTCTCGGCACACCACTGGGTTTGGTGCATTGGAAGAGGGCCTCATCTCCAGTTGAGGCAGGAACCTCAGGGTTCCTCGGAATGTGGACGCACCCACGAGGCCACGTCTGGAATGTCGTCGTGAGACCGGCCTCATCCTGAGGTGCGACCGGAAGGTCGGGAACCCCTTCCAAACAAAGCAGCGGAGTCGACCCTCCTGTCCAGATCAGGAGGGTAGAAGGGGCTCAGAGGACGTGGTGCCGGAAAACCTCGGTGTTCCTCTTGAGGGAGACCGGGATGTCGGGGCACTTTGTGGGTCGCATCAAGGGTGACAAGTACCGATTCGAACTCCAATTCCTAAAGTGGGACTTCACCTGAGACGCTGTAGCGGCACAGGGCAACATTTTGCGATGACGGGGGAACCACGTGGTTTTTCTCGAGGTGTAGCAGGATTCTCGAATTACGACGGGGAATTCAGGATGCCTCTTGTGTAGGCCCAGGGAAGTCCAATCTTCCATTCGAGTTGCGAAGGAAAGCTGGGGATTGCTCTCGAGTGACTGCAGGGCCAATAGACCTCATCTAGGCTTGTGTCCAGAAGCCAGTGTTCCTCTCCAGGGGCGACAGGGATTTCGGGGTTGCATTCCAGACACACCCGGGGAGACAGGCATCCATCTCGAGTGGAAGCAAAGAACCCCGCTCTGCTCTCGAGTCGCGACGGGTATCTCTTGGAGCTCACTGGGTGGACTAAAGGGAGTCAAGCCTCCTGAGGCTTTTGGAGAGAGGTCGCGAGATTGGTCTCTAGGCCATGCAGGAGACGAAGGCCCTCATCTCGCGATGACGGGGGAGTCTTGGGGTTGTTCTCGAGCGGCGGCCCCAGTGTGCGCTTTCTCACGAGGTACGACGGCGAGGTCAGTGAGCCTCTCGTGGGGCGCCAGGGAAGTCGGGTCTCCATGCGAGTGGCGAGGGCGAGCGCGTCATTGCTCTCGAGCCATGGTAGGGTGCCGGGGACCAGCCCCGGCTGATCCAGGGTATTCGAAGGAGAGACGGCGTAGGCGAAGATCAGGAAACCACTGCTTAATTAAATGTTAATTAAGGATATAAAGAGTAATAGAATGAGGATAGCTCAGTGAGGAAATTCAGTGGCGAAAAGAGGCTGAATAATTCAGCCAGAAGGTAAGAGAAAGAACGACATGGTGAGACCAAGTTTCGGTGAACAAGGCCCGCACTTTATTTTTCAAAGTAGTTTTTATACCTTAAGTTATGCATAGAGGATAATGGGGGAAGGGGTAGAGTCTTGCAGCAAACCAGGCTTTCTTCCTGCAAACTTATCATATGCAAAAGCTTAGGTGATTTGCATCATCTTCTGGCCCGGAGGCCTGTTAACATTTTAAGACCTTTTCTTCAGAAAACTTATTTTTCTCTAAAGGTGGTTGGTCAGGAGCCACCCTCCAAAAAAGCATTAGATAAAGTTGCATTCCTACAGAGCAAAGGTGTGGTGGGCTATAACAAGAAAAAGAATTAACTCAAGGGTCCCAGGTTACAAACATTAAAGCTACTACTTACACCAATTATATTAATCAATACACTGCCAGGGACACAGCAGGTAAGGGATATGGAAACTTAGCAGCAAACAATGGCCCAACAAGTGAAAAACCATTCACCAATACAATTTCTAATCAATCTTGTAACTACTCAAAAGAATCTGTGTTTAGACAGTTTAGAACATCTCCTGCCTCTAACAGTTGGGAGGCTCTGAACAATCACATGTGGCCGGAAAAACCTATTCAGGCAGGCTAGAGGATTTCCAAAGGAGTTTGTAGGTTAAACACTGTCACACCCAGGAATTATTAACTGGAACTGTAAGCTAACTCTTTTTTCAGAGAGAGGTAGTGGGGGAGAGCCCCCGTAAAGTCAGAGGTTTAGGTGAAAGCACAAGCAGAAAGTAGGCAGACTCTGGTTTTGTGGGTATATGCTCGAGAATTTCCAGGGGGACTCCTGAAGCTCGATCCCGCCTTTGCGTATGCCGAGCCTCCTTCCTCATGACCTTTGTCATGGGCGGAGTTCCTCACTGGCTCCCAGCAGTGATAGAATTCCAGTGGAGCTATTCCAGATCCTGAAAGATGATGCTGTGGAAAGTGCTGCACTCAATATGCAATATGCAATATGCAATATGCACTCAATATGCAATATGCCGGCTCACGGCAGTAGGGGAATCTGGCCTCGAGACGTGTTGAAGAAGGTCTCTCGAGGTCTTTCTCGGGTTGAGGCAGGACACCCTGGGGTCACTCGACTTGTGCAGGTGACCTCAGGGGGCTTCTCATGGTGGCTCTGAGAAGTCAGGGAAACTGGAGGTGGGAGGGGCCTCTCGGCACTCCACTGGGTTTGGTGCATTGGAAGAGGGCCTCATCTCCAGTTGAGGCAGGAACCTCAGGGTTCCTCTGACTTCAGACTCCGATCGCAAGGTCCCTGCAGACTTGGGACAGGAGAGTCACGCCTCGTCTTGGGTTGAGGCATGGAACTCCGCTTGCCTCTCGAGGTGTTCCCGGGGAGACAGGCCACTTGTCGAGCGGTATTTGGAACCTGGGGGTCTTTTCCCGACGATGCACGGGCGAGTCACTGCCCCTTCGTGTTGACTTCATTCACAGGGTGGAGTTCGAAGAGGTGTCCGGGCATCGGGTTCTTATCAAGAGGGGACCGGGAAATCGGGGTCCTTCGGAATGTGGAACCACCCACGAGGCCACGTCTTGAATGTCGTCGTGAGACCGGCCTCATCCTGAGGTGCGACCGGAAGGCCGGGAACCCCTTCCAGACAAAGCAGGGGAGTCGACCCTCCTGTCCAGATCAGGAGGGTAGAAGGGGCTCAGAGGAAGTGGTGCGGGAAAACCTCGGTGTTCCTCTTGAGGGAGACCGGGATGTCGGGGAATTTTGTGGGTCGCATCAAGGGTGCCAAGTACCGTTTCGACCTCCAATACCTAACGTGGGACTTCTCCTGAGACACTGTAGCGGGAAAGGGCTTCATCTTGCGATGACGGGGGAACCACGTGGATTTTCTCGAGTTGCAGCGGGATTCTCGAGTTACGACGGGGAATTCAGGATGCCTCTTGTGTTGGCCCAGGGAAGTCCAATCTTCCATTCGAGTTGCGAAGGAAAGCTGGGGATTGCTCTCGAGTGACTGCAGGGCCAATAGAACTCATCTAGGCTTGTGTCCAGAAGCCAATGTTCCTCTCCAGGGGCGAAAGGGATCTCGGGGTTGCATTCCAGACACACCCGGGGAGACAGGCATCCATCTCGAGTGGGAGCAAAGAACCCCGCTCTGCTCTTGAGTCGCGACGGGTATCTCTTGGAGCTCACTGGGTGGACTAAAGGGAGTCAAGCCTCCTGAGGCGTTTGGAGAGAGGTCGAGAGACTGGTCTCTAGGCCATACAGGAGACGAAGGCCCTCAAGTCGCGATGACGGGGGAGGCTCGGGGTTGTTCTCGAGCGGCGGCCCCAGTGTGCGGTTTCTCGCGAGGTACGACGGCGAGGTCAGTGAGCCTCTCGTGGGGCGGCAAGGAAGTCGGGTCTCCATGCGAATGGCGAGGGGGAGCGCGTCTTTACTCTCAAGTCATAGTAGGGGAATCTGGCCTCGAGACGTGTTGAAGAAGGTCTCTCGAGGTCTTTCTCGGGTTGAGGCAGGACACCCTGGGGTCCCTCGACTTGTGCAGGTGACCTCAGGGGGCTTCTCATGGTGGCTCTGAGAAGTCAGGGAAACTGGAGGTGGGAGGGGCCTCTCGGCACTCCACTGGGTTTGGTGCATTGGAAGAGGGCCTCATCTCCAGTTGAGGCAGGAACCTCAGGGTTCCTCTGACTTCAGACTCCGACCGCAAGGTCCCTGCAGACTTGGGACAGGAGAGTCAGGCCTCGTCTTGGGTTGAGGCATGGAACTCCGCTTGCCTCTCGAGGTGTTCCCGGGGAGACAGGCCACTTGTCGAGCGGTATTTGGAACCTGGGGGTCTTTTCCCGACGATGCACGGGCGAGTCACTGCCCCTTCGTGTTGACTTCATTCACAGGGTGGAGTTCGAAGAGGTGTCCGGGCATCGGGTTCTTATCAAGAGGGGACCGGGAAATCGGGGTCCTTCGGAATGTGGAACCACCCACGAGGCCACGTCTGGAATGTCGTCGTGAGACCGGCCTCATCCTGAGGTGCGACCGGAAGGTCGGGAACCCCTTCCAGACAAAGCAGGGGAGTCGACCCTCCTGTCCAGATCAGGAGGGTAGAAGAGGCTCAGAGGAAGTGTTGCCGGAAAACTTCGGTGTTCCTCTCGAGGGAGACCGGGATGTCGGTGCACTTTGTGGGTCGCATCAAGGGTGACAAGTACCGATTCGAACTCCAATTCCTAAAGTGGGACTTCACCTGAGTCGCTGTAGCGGCACAGGGCAACATTTTGCGATGACGGGGGAACCACGTGGTTTTTCTCGAGGTGTAGCAGGATTCTCGAATTACGACGGGGAATTCAGGATGCCTCTTGTGTAGGCCCAGGGAAGTCGAATCTTCCATTCGAGTTGCGAAGGAAAGCTGGGGATTTCTCTCGAGTGACTGCAGGGCCAATAGACCTCATCTAGGCTTGTGTCCAGAAGCCAGTGTTCCTCTCCAGGGGCGACAGGGATTTCGGGGTTGCATTCCAGACACACCCGGGGAGACAGGCATTCATCTCGAGTGGAAGCAAAGAACCCCGCTCTGCTCTCGAGTCGCGACGGGTATCTCTTGGAGCTCACTGGGTGGACTAAAGGGAGTCAAGCCTCCTGAGGCTTTTGGAGAGAGGTCGCGAGATTGGTCTCTAGGCCATGCAGGAGACGAAGGCCCTCATCTCGCGATGACGGGGGAGTCTTGGGGTTGTTCTCGAGCGGCGGCCCCAGTGTGCGCTTTCTCACGAGGTACGACGGCGAGGTCAGTGAGCCTCTCGTGGGGCGCCAGGGAAGTCGGGCCTCCATGCGAGTGGCGAGGGCGAGCGCGTCATTGCTCTCGAGCCATGGTAGGGTGCCGGGGACCAGCCCCGGCTGATCCAGGGTATTCGAAGGAGAGACGGCGTAGGCGAAGATCAGGAAACCACTGCTTAATTAAATGTTAATTAAGGATATAAAGAGTAATAGAATGAGGATAGCTCAGTGAGGAAATTCAGTGGCGAAAAGAGGCTGAATAATTCAGCCAGAAGGTAAGAGAAAGAACGACATGGTGAGACCAAGTTTCGGTGAACAATGCCCGCACTTTATTTTTCAAAGTAGTTTTTATACCTTAAGTTATGCATAGAGGATAATGGGGGAAGGGGTAGAGTCTTGCAGCAAACCAGGCTTTCTTCCTGCAAACTTATCATATGCAAATCTTAGGTGATTTGCATCATCTTCTGGCCCGGAGGCCTGTTAACATTTTAAGACCTTTTCTTCAGAAAACTTATTTTTCTCTAAAGGTGGTTGGTCAGGAGCCACCCTCCAAAAAAGCATTAGATAAAGTTGCATTCCTACAGAGCAAAGGTGTGGTGGGCTATAACAAGAAAAAGAATTAACTCAAGGGTCCCAGGTTACAAACATTAAAGCTACTACTTACACCAATTATATTAATCAATACACTGCCAGGGACACAGCAGGTAAGGGATATGGAAACTTAGCAGCAAACAATGGCCCAACAAGTGAAAAACCATTCACCAATACAATTTCTAATCAATCTTGTAACTACTCAAAAGAATCTGTGTTTAGACAGTTTAGAACATCTCCTGCCTCTCACAGTTGGGAGGCTCTGAACAATCACATGTGGCCGGAAAAACCTATTCAGGCAGGCTAGAGGATTTCCAAAGGAGTTTGTAGGTTAAACACTGTCACACCCAGGAATTATTAACTGGAACTGTAAGCTAACTCTTTTTCCAGAGAGAGGTAGTGGGGGAGACCCCCCGTAAAGTCAGAGGTTTAGGTGAAAGCACAAGCAGAAAGTAGGCAGACTCTGGTTTTGGGGGTATATGCTCTAGAATTTCCAGGGGGACTCCTGAAGCTCGATCCCGCCTTTGCGTATGCCGAGCCTCCTTCCTCATGACCTTTGTCATGGGCGGAGTTCCTCACTGGCTCCCAGCAGTGATAGAATTCCAGTGGAGCTATTCCAGATCCTGAAAGATGATGCTGTGGAAAGTGCTGCACTCAATATGCAATATGCAATATGCACTCAATATGCAATATGCCGGCTCACGGCAGTAGGGGAATCTGGCCTCGAGACGTGTTGAAGAAGGTCTCTCGAGGTCTTTCTCGGGTTGAGGCAGGACACCCTGGGGTCCCTCGACTTGTGCAGGTGACCTCAGGGGGCTTCTCATGGTGGCTCTGAGAAGTCAGGGAAACTGGAGGTGGGAGGGGCCTCTCGGCACTCCACTGGGTTTGGTGCATTGGAAGAGGGCCTCATCTCCAGTTGAGGCAGGAACCTCAGGGTTCCTCTGACTTCAGACTCCGACCGCAAGGTCCCTGCAGACTTGGGACAGGAGAGTCAGGCCTCGTCTTGGGTTGAGGCATGGAACTCCGCTTGCCTCTCGAGGTGTTCCCGGGGAGACAGGCCACTTGTCGAGCGGTATTTGGAACCTGGGGGTCTTTTCCCGACGATGCACGGGCGAGTCACTGCCCCTTCGTGTTGACTTCATTCACAGGGTGGAGTTCGAAGAGGTGTCCGGGCATCGGGTTCTTATCAAGAGGGGACCGGGAAATCGGGGTCCTTCGGAATGTGGAACCACCCACGAGGCCACGTCTGGAATATCGTCGTGAGACCGGCCTCATCCTGAGGTGCGACCGGAAGGCCGGGAACCCCTTCCAGACAAAGCAGGGGAGTCGACCCTCCTGTCCAGATCAGGAGGGTAGAAGGGGCTCAGAGGAAGTGGTGCGGGAAAACCTCGGTGTTCCTCTTGAGGGAGACCGGGATGTCGGGGCACTTTGTGGGTCGCATCAAGGGTGCCAAGTACCGTTTCGACCTCCAATACCTAACGTGGGACTTCTCCTGAGACACTGTAGCGGGAAAGGGCTTCATCTTGCGATGACGGGGGAACCACGTGGATTTTCTCGAGTTGCAGCGGGATTCTCGAGTTACGACGGGGAATTCAGGATGCCTCTTGTGTTGGCCCAGGGAAGTCCAATCTTCCATTCGAGTTGCGAAGGAAAGCTGGGGATTGCTCTCGAGTGACTGCAGGGCCAATAGAACTCATCTAGGCTTGTGTCCAGAAGCCAATGTTCCTCTCCAGGGGCGAAAGGGATCTCGGGGTTGCATTCCAGACGCACCCGGGGAGACAGGCATCCATCTCGAGTGGGAGCAAAGAACCCCGCTCTGCTCTTGAGTCGCGACGGGTATCTCTTGGAGCTCACTGGGTGGACTAAAGGGAGTCAAGCCTCCTGAGGCGTTTGGAGAGAGGTCGAGAGACTGGTCTCTAGGCCATACAGGAGACGAAGGCCCTCAAGTCGCGATGACGGGGGAGGCTCGGGGTTGTTCTCGAGCGGCGGCCCCAGTGTGCGGTTTCTCGCGAGGTACGACGGCGAGGTCAGTGAGCCTCTCGTGGGGCGGCAAGGAAGTCGGGTCTCCATGCGAATGGCGAGGGGGAGCGCGTCTTTACTCTCAAGTCATAGTAGGGGAATCTGGCCTCGAGACGTGTTGAAGAAGGTCTCTCGAGGTCTTTCTCGGGTTGAGGCAGGACACCCTGGGGTCCCTCGACTTGTGCAGGTGACCTCAGGGGGCTTCTCATGGTGGCTCTGAGAAGTCAGGGAAACTGGAAGTGGGAGGGGCCTCTCGGCACTCCACTGGGTTTGGTGCATTGGAAGAGGGCCTCATCTCCAGTTGAGGCAGGAACCTCAGGGTTCCTCTGACTTCAGACTCCGACCGCAAGGTCCCTGCAGACTTGGGACAGGAGAGTCAGGCCTCGTCTTGGGTTGAGGCATGGAACTCCGCTTGCCTCTCGAGGTGTCCCCGGGGAGAGAGGCCACTTGTCGAGCTGTATTTGGAACCTGGGGGTCTTTTCCGGACGATGCACGGGCGAGTCACTGCCCCTTCGTATTGACTTCATTCACAGGGTGGAGTTCGAAGAGGTGTTCGGGCATCGGGTTCTTATCAAGAGGGGACTGGGAAATCGGGGTGCTTCGCAATGTGGAGCCACCCACGAGGCCACGTCTGGAATGTCGTCGTGAGACCGGCCTCATCCTGAAGTGCGACCGGAAGGTCGGGAACCCCTTCCAGACAAAGCAGGGGATTCGACCCTCCTGTCCAGATCAGGAGGGTAGAAGAGGCTCAGAGGAAGTGTTGCCGGAAAACTTCGGTGTTCCTCTCGAGGGAGACCGGGATGTCGGTGCACTTTGTGGGTCGCATCAAGGGTGACAAGTACCGATTCGAACTCCAATTCCTAAAGTGGGACTTCACCTGAGACGCTGTAGCGGCACAGGGCAACATTTTGCGATGACGGGGGAACCACGTGGTTTTTCTCGAGGTGTAGCAGGATTCTCGAATTACGACGGGGAATTCAGGATGCCTCTTGTGTAGGCCCAGGGAAGTCGAATCTTCCATTCGAGTTGCGAAGGAAAGCTGGGGATTGCTCTCGAGTGACTGCAGGGCCAATAGACCTCATCTAGGCTTGTGTCCAGAAGCCAGTGTTCCTCTCCAGGGGCGACAGTGATTTCGGGGTTGCATTCCAGACACACCCGGGGAGACAGGCATTCATCTCGAGTGGCAGCAAAGAACCCCGCTCTGCTCTCGAGTCGCGACGGGTATTTCTTGGAGCTCACTGGGTGGACTAAAGGGAGTCAAGCCTCCTGAGGCTTTTGGAGAGAGGTCGCGAGATTGGTCTCTAGGCCATGCAGGAGACGAAGGCCCTCATCTCGCGATGACGGGGGAGTCTTGGGGTTGTTCTCGAGCGGCGGCCCCAGTGTGCGCTTTCTCACGAGGTACGACGGCGAGGTCAGTGAGCCTCTCGTGGGGCGCCAGGGAAGTCGGGCCTCCATGCGAGTGGCGAGGGCGAGCGCGTCATTGCTCTCGAGCCATGGTAGGGTGCCGGGGACCAGCCCCGGCTGATCCAGGGTATTCGAAGGAGAGACGGCGTAGGCGAAGATCAGGAAACCACTGCTTAATTAAATGTTAATTAAGGATATAAAGAGTAATAGAATGAGGATAGCTTAGTGAGGAAATTCAGTGGCGAAAAGAGGCTGAATAATTCAGCCAGAAGGTAAGAGAAAGAACGACATGGTGAGACCAAGTTTCGGTGAACAAGGCCCGCACTTTATTTTTCAAAGCAGTTTTTATACCTTAAGTTATGCATAGAGGATAATGGGGGAAGGGGTAGAGTCTTGCAGCAAACCAGGCTTTCTTCCTGCAAACTTATCATATGCAAATCTTAGATGATTTGCATCATCTTCTGGCCCGGAGGCCTGTTAACATTTTAAGACCTTTTCTTCAGAAAACTTATTTTTCTCTAAAGGTGGTTGGTCAGGAGCCACCCTCCAAAAAAGCATTAGATAAAGTTGCATTCCTACAGAGCAAAGGTGTGGTGGGCTATAACAAGAAAAAGAATTAACTCAAGGGTCCCAGGTTACAAACATTAAAGCTACTACTTACACCAATTATATTAATCAATACACTGCCAGGGACTCAGCAGGTAAGGGATATGGAAACTTAGCAGCAAACAATGGCCCAACAAGTGAAAAACCATTCACCAATACAATTTCTAATCAATCTTGTAACTACTCAAAAGAATCTGTGTTTAGACAGTTTAGAACATCTCCTGCCTCTCACAGTTGGGAGGCTCTGAACAATCACATGTGGCCGGAAAAACCTATTCAGGCAGGCTAGAGGATTTCCAAAGGAGTTTGTAGGTTAAACACTGTCACACCCAGGAATTATTAACTGGAACTGTAAGCTAACTCTTTTTTCAGAGAGAGGTAGTGGGGGAGAGCCCCCGTAAAGTCAGAGGTTTAGGTGAAAGCACAAGCAGAAAGTAGGCAGACTCTGGTTTGGGGGGTATATGCTCGAGAATTTCCAGGGGGACTCCTGAAGCTCGATCCCGCCTTTGCGTATGCCGAGCCTCCTTCCTCATGACCTTTGTCATGGGCAGAGTTCCTCACTGGCTCCCAGCAGTGATAGAATTCCAGTGGAGCTATTCCAGATCCTGAAAGATGATTCTGTGGAAAGTGCTGCACTCAATATGCAATATGCAATATGCACTCAATATGCAATATGCCGGCTCACGGCAGTAGGGGAATCTGGCCTCGAGACGTGTTGAAGAAGGTCTCTCGAGGTCTTTCTCGGGTTGAGGCAGGACACCCTGGGGTCCCTCGACTTGTGCAGGTGACCTCAGGGGGCTTCTCATGGTGGCTCTGAGAAGTCAGGGAAACTGGAGGTGGGAGGGGCCT
The DNA here is from genome assembly GCF_032452875.1 of Bos javanicus. Taxonomy (NCBI): domain Eukaryota; kingdom Metazoa; phylum Chordata; class Mammalia; order Artiodactyla; family Bovidae; genus Bos; species Bos javanicus. The sequence goes on along the minus strand of NW_026893742.1, from coordinate 8,826 downwards.
CTCGGCACTCCACTGGGTTTGGTGCATTGGAAGAGGGCCTCATCTCCAGTTGAGGCAGGAACCTCAGGGTTCCTCTGACTTCAGACTCCGACCGCAAGGTCCCTGCAGACTTGGGACAGGAGAGTCAGGCCTCGTCTTGGGTTGAGGCATGGAACTCCGCTTGCCTCTCGAGGTGTTCCCGGGGAGACAGGCCACTTGTCGAGCGGTATTTGGAACCTGGGGGTCTTTTCCCGACGATGCACGGGCGAGTCACTGCCCCTTCGTGTTGACTTCATTCACAGGGTGGAGTTCGAAGAGGTGTCCGGGCATCGGGTTCTTATCAAGAGGGGACCGGGAAATCGGGGTCCTTCGGAATGTGGAACCACCCACGAGGCCACGTCTGGAATGTCGTCGTGAGACCGGCCTCATCCTGAGGTGCGACCGGAAGGCCGGGAACCCCTTCCAGACAAAGCAGGGGAGTCGACCCTCCTGTCCAGATCAGGAGGATAGAAGGGGCTCAGAGGAAGTGGTGCGGGAAAACCTCGGTGTTCCTCTTGAGGGAGACCGGGATGTCGGGGCACTTTGTGGGTCGCATCAAGGGTGCCAAGTACCGTTTCGACCTCCAATACCTAACGTGGGACTTCTCCTGAGACACTGTAGCGGGAAAGGGCTTCATCTTGCGATGATGGGGGAACCACGTGGATTTTCTCGAGTTGCAGCGGGATTCTCGAGTTACGACGGGGAATTCAGGATGCCTCTTGTGTTGGCCCAGGGAAGTCCAATCTTCCATTCGAGTTGCGAAGGAAAGCTGGGGATTGCTCTCGAGTGACTGCAGGGCCAATAGAACTCATCTAGGCTTGTGTCCAGAAGCCAATGTTCCTCTCCAGGGGCGAAAGGGATCTCGGGGTTGCATTCCAGACGCACCCGGGGAGACAGGCATCCATCTCGAGTGGGAGCAAAGAACCCCGCTCTGCTCTTGAGTCGCGACGGGTATCTCTTGGAGCTCACTGGGTGGACTAAAGGGAGTCAAGCCTCCTGAGGCGTTTGGAGAGAGGTCGAGAGACTGGTCTCTAGGCCATACAGGAGACGAAGGCCCTCAAGTCGCGATGACGGGGGAGGCTCGGGGTTGTTCTCGAGCGGCGGCCCCAGTGTGCGGTTTCTCGCGAGGTACGACGGCGAGGTCAGTGAGCCTCTCGTGGGGCGGCAAGGAAGTCGGGTCTCCATGCGAATGGCGAGGGGGAGCGCATCTTTACTCTCAAGTCATAGTAGGGGAATCTGGCCTCGAGACGTGTTGAAGAAGGTCTCTCGAGGTCTTTCTCGGGTTGAGGCAGGACACCCTGGGGTCCCTCGACTTGTGCAGGTGACCTCAGGGGGCTTCTCATGGTGGCTCTGAGAAGTCAGGGAAACTGGAGGTGGGAGGGGCCTCTCGGCACTCCACTGGGTTTGGTGCATTGGAAGAGGGCCTCATCTCCAGTTGAGGCAGGAACCTCAGGGTTCCTCTGACTTCAGACTCTGACCGCAAGGTCCCTGCAGACTTGGGACAGGAGAGTCAGGCCTCGTCTTGGGTTGAGGCATGGAACTCCGCTTGCCTCTCGAGGTGTTCCCGGGGAGACAGGCCACTTGTCGAGCGGTATTTGGAACCTGGGGGTCTTTTCCCGACGATGCACGGGCGAGTCACTGCCCCTTCGTGTTGACTTCATTCACAGGGTGGAGTTCGAAGAGGTGTCCGGGCATCGGGTTCTTATCAAGAGGGGACCGGGAAATCGGGGTCCTTCGGAATGTGGAACCACCCACGAGGCCACGTCTGGAATGTCGTCGTGAGACCGGCCTCATCCTGAGGTGCGACCGGAAGGTCGGGAACCCCTTCCAGACAAAGCAGGGGAGTCGACCCTCCTGTCCAGATCAGGAGGGTAGAAGGGGCTCAGAGGAAGTGGTGCGAGAAAACCTCGGTGTTCCTCTTGAGGGAGACCGTGATGTCGGGGCACTTTGTGGGTCGCATCAAGGGTGCCAAGTACCGTTTCGACCTCCAATACCTAACGTGGGACTTCTCCTGAGACACTGTAGCGGGAAAGGGCTTCATCTTGCGATGACGGGGGAACCACGTGGATTTTCTCGAGTTGCAGCGGGATTCTCGAGTTACGACGGGGAATTCAGGATGCCTCTTGTGTTGGCCCAGGGAAGTCCAATCTTCCATTCGAGTTGCGAAGGAAAGCTGGGGATTGCTCTCGAGTGACTGCAGGGCCAATAGACCTCATCTAGGCTTGTGTCCAGAAGCCAATGTTCCTCTCCAGGGGCGAAAGGGATCTCGGGGTTGCATTCCAGACGCACCCGGGGAGACAGGCATCCATCTCGAGTGGGAGCAAAGAACCCCGCTCTGCTCTTGAGTCGCGACGGGTATCTCTTGGAGCTCACTGGGTGGACTAAAGGGAGTCAAGCCTCCTGAGGCGTTTGGAGAGAGGTCGAGAGACTGGTCTCTAGGCCATACAGGAGACGAAGGCCCTCAAGTCGCGATGACGGGGGAGGCTCGGGGTTGTTCTCGAGCGGCGGCCCCAGTGTGCGGTTTCTCGCGAGGTACGACGGCGAGGTCAGTGAGCCTCTCGTGGGGCGGCAAGGAAGTCGGGTCTCCATGCGAATGGCGAGGGGGAGCGCGTCTTTACTCTCAAGTCATAGTAGGGGAATCTGGCCTCGAGACGTGTTGAAGAAGGTCTCTCGAGGTCTTTCTCGGGTTGAGGCAGGACACCCTGGGGTCCCTCGACTTGTGCAGGTGACCTCAGGGGGCTTCTCATGGTGGCTCTGAGAAGTCAGGGAAACTGGAGGTGGGAGGGGCCTCTCGGCACTCCACTCGGTTTGGTGCATTGGAAGAGGGCCTCATCTCCAGTTGAGGCAGGAACCTCAGGGTTCCTCTGACTTCAGACTCCGACCGCAAGGTCCCTGCAGACTTGGGACAGGAGAGTCAGGCCTCGTCTTGGGTTGAGGCATGGAACTCCGCTTGCCTCTCGAGGTGTTCCCGGGGAGACAGGCCACTTGTCGAGCGGTATTTGGAACCTGGGGGTCTTTTCCCGACGATGCACGGGCGAGTCACTGCCCCTTCGTGTTGACTTCATTCACAGGGTGGAGTTCGAAGAGGTGTCCGGGCATCGGGTTCTTATCAAGAGGGGACCGGGAAATCGGGGTCCTTCGGAATGTGGAACCACCCACGAGGCCACGTCTGGAATGTCGTCGTGAGACCGGCCTCATCCTGAGGTGCGACCGGAAGGCCGGGAACCCCTTCCAGACAAAGCAGGGGAGTCGACCCTCCTGTCCAGATCAGGAGGGTAGAAGAGGCTCAGAGGAAGTGTTGCCAGAAAACTTCGGTGTTCCTCTCGAGGGAGACCGGGATGTCGGGGCACTTTGTGGGTCGCATCAAGGGTGACAAGTACCGTTTCGAACTCCAATTCCTAAAGTGGGACTTCTCCTGAGACGCTGTAGCGGCACAGGGCTACATCTTGCGATGACGGGGGAACCACGTGGTTTTTCTCGAGGTGTAGCAGGATTCTCGAATTACGACGGGGAATTCAGGATGCTTCTTGTGTAGGCCCAGGGAAGTCCAATCTTCCATTCGAGTTGTGAAGGAAAGCTGGGGATTTCTCTCGAGTGACTGCAGGGCCAATAGACCTCATCTAGGCTTGTGTCCAGAAGCCAGTGTTCCTCTCCAGGGGCGACAGGGATCTCGGGGTTGCATTCCAGACACACCCGGGGAGACAGGCATCCATCTCGAGTGGAAGCAAAGAACCCCGCTCTGCTCTCGAGTCGCGACGGGTATCTCTTGGAGCTCACTGGGTGGACTAAAGGGAGTCAAGCCTCCTGAGGCTTTTGGAGAGAGGTCGCGAGATTGGTCTCTAGGCCATGCAGGAGACGAAGGCCCTCATCTCGCGATGACGGGGGAGTCTTGGGGTTGTTCTCGAGCGGCGGCCCCAGTGTGCGCTTTCTCACGAGGTACGACGGCGAGGTCAGTGAGCCTCTCGTGGGGCGCCAGGGAAGTCGGGTCTCCATGCGAGTGGCGAGGGCGAGCGCGTCATTGCTCTCGAGCCATGGTAGCGTGCCGGGGACCAGCCCCGGCTGATCCAGGGTATTCGAAGGAGAGACGGCGTAGGCGAAGATCAGGAAACCACTGCTTAATTAAATGTTAATTAAGGATATAAAGAGTAATAGAATGAGGATAGCTCAGTGAGGAAATTCAGTGGCGAAAAGAGGCTGAATAATTCAGCCAGAAGGTAAGAGAAAGAACGACATGGTGAGACCAAGTTTCGGTGAACAAGGCCCGCACTTTATTTTTCAAAGTAGTTTTTATACCTTAAGTTATGCATAGAGGATAATGGGGGAAGGGGTAGAGTCTTGCAGCAAACCAGGCTTTCTTCCTGCAAACTTATCATATGCAAAAGCTTAGGTGATTTGCATCATCTTCTGGCCCGGAGGCCTGTTAACGTTTTAAGACCTTTTCTTCAGAAAACTTATTTTTCTCTAAAGGTGGTTGGTCAGGAGCCACCCTCCAAAAAAGCAATAGATAAAGTTGCATTCCTACAGAGCAAAGGTGTGGTGGGCTATAACAAGAAAAAGAATTAACTCAAGGGTCCCAGGTTACAAACATTAAAGCTACTACTTACACCAATTATATTAATCAATACACTGCCAGGGACACAGCAGGTAAGGGATATGGAAACTTAGCAGCAAACAATGGCCTAACAAGTGAAAAACCATTCACCAATACAATTTCTAATCAATCTTGTAACTACTCAAAAGAATTTGTGTTTAGACAGTTTAGAACATCTCCTGCCTCTCACAGTTGGGAGGCTCTGAACAATCACATGTGGCCGGAAAAACCTATTCAGGCAGGCTAGAGGATTTCCAAAGGAGTTTGTAGGTTAAACACTGACACACCCAGGAATTATTAACTGGAACTGTAAGCTAACTCTTTTTTCAGAGAGAGGTAGTGGGGGAGAGCCCCCGTAAAGTCAGAGGTTTAGGTGAAAGCACAAGCAGAAAGTAGGCAGACTCTGGTTTTGGGGGTATATGCTCGAGAATTTCCAGGGGGACTCCTGAAGCTCGATCCCGCCTTTGCGTATGCCGAGCCTCCTTCCTCATGACCTTTGTCATGGGCGGAGTTCCTCACTGGCTCCCAGCAGTGATAGAATTCCAGTGGAGCTATTCCAGATCCTGAATGATGATGCTGTGGAAAGTGCTGCACTCAATATGCAATATGCAATATGCACTCAATATGCAATATGCCGGCTCACGGCAGTAGGGGAATCTGGCCTCGAGACGTGTTGAAGAAGGTCTCTCGAGGTCTTTCTCGGGTTGAGGCAGGACACCCTGGGGTCCCTCGACTTGTGCAGGTGACCTCAGGGGGCTTCTCATGGTGGCTCTGAGAAGTCAGGGAAACTGGAGGTGGGAGGGGCCTCTCGGCACTCCACTGGGTTTGGTGCATTGGAAGAGGGCCTCATCTCCAGTTGAGGCAGGAACCTCAGGGTTCCTCTGACTTCAGACTCCGACCGCAAGGTCCCTGCAGACTTGGGACAGGAGAGTCAGGCCTCGTCTTGGGTTGAGGCATGGACCTCCGCTTGCCTCTCGAGGTGTTCCCGGGGAGACAGGCCACTTGTCGAGCGGTATTTGGAACCTGGGGGTCTTTTCCCGACGATGCACGGGCGAGTCACTGCCCCTTCGTGTTGACTTCATTCACAGGGTGGAGTTCGAAGAGGTGTCCGGGCATCGGGTTCTTATCAAGAGGGGACCGGGAAATCGGGGTCCTTCGGAATGTGGAACCACCCACGAGGCCACGTCTGGAATGTCGTCGTGAGACCGGCCTCATCCTGAGGTGCGACCGGAAGGCCGGGAACCCCTTCCAGACAAAGCAGGGGAGTCGACCCTCCTGTCCAGATCAGGAGGGTAGAAGGGGCTCAGAGGAAGTGGTGCGAGAAAACCTCGGTGTTCCTCTTGAGGGAGACCGTGATGTCGGGGCACTTTGTGGGTCGCATCAAGGGTGCCAAGTACCGTTTCGACCTCCAATACCTAACGTGGGACTTCTCCTGAGACACTGTAGCGGGAAAGGGCTTCATCTTGCGATGACGGGGGAACCACGTGGATTTTCTCGAGTTGCAGCGGGATTCTCGAGTTACGACGGGGAATTCAGGATGCCTCTTGTGTTGGCCCAGGGAAGTCCAATCTTCCATTCGAGTTGCGAAGGAAAGCTGGGGATTGCTCTCGAGTGACTGCAGGGCCAATAGAACTCATCTAGGCTTGTGTCCAGAAGCCAATGTTCCTCTCCAGGGGCGAAAGGGATCTCGGGGTTGCATTCCAGACGCACCCGGGGAGACAGGCATCCATCTCGAGTGGGAGCAAAGAACCCCGCTCTGCTCTTGAGTCGCGACGGGTATCTCTTGGAGCTCACTGGGTGGACTAAAGGGAGTCAAGCCTCCTGAGGCGTTTGGAGAGAGGTCGAGAGACTGGTCTCAAGGCCATACAGGAGACGAAGGCCCTCAAGTCGCGATGACGGGGGAGGCTCGGGGTTGTTCTCGAGCGGCGGCCCCAGTGTGCGGTTTCTCGCGAGGTACGACGGCGAGGTCAGTGAGCCTCTCGTGGGGCGGCAAGGAAGTCGGGTCTCCATGCGAATGGCGAGGGGAGCGCGTCTTTACTCTCAAGTCATAGTAGGGGAATCTGGCCTCGAGACGTGTTGAAGAAGGTCTCTCGAGGTCTTTCTCGGGTTGAGGCAGGACACCCTGGGGTCCCTCGACTTGTGCAGGTGACCTCAGGGGGCTTCTCATGGTGGCTCTGAGAAGTCAGGGAAACTGGAGGTGGGAGGGGCCTCTCGGCACTCCACTGGGTTTGGTGCATTGGAAGAGGGCCTCATCTCCAGTTGAGGCAGGAACCTCAGGGTTCCTCTGACTTCAGACTCCGACCGCAAGGTCCCTGCAGACTTGGGACAGGAGAGTCAGGCCTCGTCTTGGGTTGAGGCATGGAACTCCGCTTGCCTCTCGAGGTGTTCCCGGGGAGACAGGCCACTTGTCGAGCGGTATTTGGAACCTGGGGGTCTTTTCCCGACGATGCACGGGCGAGTCACTGCCCCTTCGTGTTGACTTCATTCACAGGGTGGAGTTCGAAGAGGTGTCCGGGCATCGGGTTCTTATCAAGAGGGGACCGGGAAATCGGGGTCCTTCGGAATGTGGAACCACCCACGAGGCCACGTCTGGAATGTCGTCGTGAGACCGGCCTCATCCTGAGGTGCGACCGGAAGGCCGGGAACCCCTTCCAGACAAAGCAGGGGAGTCGACCCTCCTGTCCAGATCAGGAGGGTAGAAGAGGCTCAGAGGAAGTGTTGCCAGAAATCTTCGGTGTTCCTCTCGAGGGAGACCGGGATGTCGGGGCACTTTGTGGGTCGCATCAAGGGTGACAAGTACCGTTTCGAACTCCAATTCCTAAAGTGGGACTTCTCCTGAGACGCTGTAGCGGCACAGGGCTACATCTTGCGATGACGGGGGAACCACGTGGTTTTTCTCGAGGTGTAGCAGGATTCTCGAATTACGACGGGGAATTCAGGATGCTTCTTGTGTAGGCCCAGGGAAGTCCAATCTTCCATTCGAGTTGTGAAGGAAAGCTGGGGATTTCTCTCGAGTGACTGCAGGGCCAATAGACCTCATCTAGGCTTGTGTCCAGAAGCCAGTGTTCCTCTCCAGGGGCGACAGGGATCTCGGGGTTGCATTCCAGACACACCCGGGGAGACAGGCATCCATCTCGAGTGGAAGCAAAGAACCCCGCTCTGCTCTCGAGTCGCGACGGGTATCTCTTGGAGCTCACTGGGTGGACTAAAGGGAGTCAAGCCTCCTGAGGCTTTTGGAGAGAGGTCGCGAGATTGGTCTCTAGGCCATGCAGGAGACGAAGGCCCTCATCTCGCGATGACGGGGGAGTCTTGGGGTTGTTCTCGAGCGGCGGCCCCAGTGTGCGCTTTCTCACGAGGTACGACGGCGAGGTCAGTGAGCCTCTCGTGGGGCGCCAGGGAAGTCGGGTCTCCATGCGAGTGGCGAGGGCGAGCGCGTCATTGCTCTCGAGCCATGGTAGCGTGCCGGGGACCAGCCCCGGCTGATCCAGGGTATTCGAAGGAGAGACGGCGTAGGCGAAGATCAGGAAACCACTGCTTAATTAAATGTTAATTAAGGATATAAAGAGTAATAGAATGAGGATAGCTCAGTGAGGAAATTCAGTGGCGAAAAGAGGCTGAATAATTCAGCCAGAAGGTAAGAGAAAGAACGACATGGTGAGACCAAGTTTCGGTGAACAAGGCCCGCACTTTATTTTTCAAAGTAGTTTTTATACCTTAAGTTATGCATAGAGGATAATGGGGGAAGGGGTAGAGTCTTGCAGCAAACCAGGCTTTCTTCCTGCAAACTTATCATATGCAAAAGCTTAGGTGATTTGCATCATCTTCTGGCCCGGAGGCCTGTTAACGTTTTAAGACCTTTTCTTCAGAAAACTTATTTTTCTCTAAAGGTGGTTGGTCAGGAGCCACCCTCCAAAAAAGCATTAGATAAAGTTGCATTCCTACAGAGCAAAGGTGTGGTGGGCTATAACAAGAAAAAGAATTAACTCAAGGGTCCCAGGTTACAAACATTAAAGCTACTACTTACACCAATTATATTAATCAATACACTGCCAGGGACACAGCAGGTAAGGGATATGGAAACTTAGCAGCAAACAATGGCCTAACAAGTGAAAAACCATTCACCAATACAATTTCTAATCAATCTTGTAACTACTCAAAAGAATTTGTGTTTAGACAGTTTAGAACATCTCCTGCCTCTCACAGTTGGGAGGCTCTGA